>NC_132863.1:1239642-1549553 GCF_048164855.1 Canis lupus baileyi | reverse complement strand
CAGTCACCAGGTCCCGGTGAAGCCAAGGTGGGGACTACAGTAGCCAGGTCCACATGAGGCCCAGATGGGGACCAGAGTCGCTAGGCTCAGGTGAGGCCCAGTTGGGGACTAGAGTCACCAGGTCTGGGTGAGGCCCAGGTGGGAACCACAGTCACCAGGTCCAAGTGAGGCCCAGGTGGGAACCGCCTTGATAGAAATGCGAACTCTTCTCATTGTAGCGTTCCAACTCTCTTTAAATCTCAGGCCGAATTCATAAGTTTTCAGGATGATTTGAAAGTTAGCTAGGTAATTTGGTGGGGACAGGTGACTTGGGGACCCTACTCTTCGACTGTCTTGCCCTTCTGACAGGAATATTTTTAGCAGTGAACAGTAAAGTCTGTTTATTAAAAGTTGTTATTGATTTGTGCAAACAAATTTCTGTAGGCTTAAAGCAACTGTGAATCACACATATCCACACTGGCTAGAAAAATTTTTTAACCTGAGTTTCTAGATCATTTTCATTATGTGAGTGATTTCTTTCTAAAACTAATTACCAAAGGAAGTAGGGCAATGTGACAAGAGAAATAGCCAAACAACATGAGAAAAAAGAAACAAACATATGGTTCTTGGTTTTTCTCTTGCTGATATGATGAATCACATTGATTGTTTTACGGGTGTTGAACCAGCCTTGTGTCCCAGGGATAAATCCTACTTGGTCACGGTGAATAATTTTCTTAATGTACTGTTGGATCCTATTGGCCAGTATCTTGTTGAGAATTTTTGCATCCATGTTCATCAGGGATATTGGTCTGTAATTCTCCTTTTTGGTGGGGTCTTTGTCTGGTTTTGGAATTAAGGTGATGCTGGCCTCATAGAACGAATTTGGAAGTACTCCATCTCTTTCTATCTTTCCAAACAGCTTTAGGAGAATAGGTATGATTTCTTCTTTAAACGTTTGATAGAATTCCCCTGGGAAGCCATCTGGCCCTGGACTCTTGTGTCTTGGGAGGTTTTTGATGACTGCTTCAATTTCAGCCCTGGTTATTGGCCTGTTCAGGTTTTCTATTTCTTCCTGTTCCAGTTTTGGTAGTTTGTGGCTTTCCAGGAATGCGTCCATTTCTTCTAGATTGCCTAATTTATTGGCGTATAGCTGTTCATAATATGTTTTTAAAATCGTTTGTATTTCCTTGGTGTTGGTAGTGATCTCTCCTTTCTCATTCATGATTTTAGAACCATATGATCCTCTCATTGGATGCAGAGAAAGCATTTGACAAAATACAGCATCCATTCCTGATCAAAACTCTTCAGAGTGTAGGGATAGAGGGAACATTCCTCGACATCTTAAAAGCCATCTATGAAAAGCCCACAGCAAATATCATTCTCAATGGGGAAGCACTGGGAGCCTTTCCCCTAAGATCAGGAACAAGACAGGGATGTCCACTCTCACCACTGGTATTCAACATAGTACTGGAAGTCCTAGCCTCAGCAATCAGACAACAAAAAGACATTAAAGGCATTCAAATTGGCAAAGAAGAAGTCAAACTCTCCCTCTTCGCCAATGACATGATACTCTACATAGAAAACCCAAAAGTCTCCACCCCAAGATTGCTAGAACTCATACAGCAATTCGGTAGCGTGGCAGGATACAAAATCAATGCCCAGAAGTCAGTGGCATTTCTATACACTAACAATGAGACTGAAGAAAGAGAAATTAAGGAGTCAATCCCATTTACAATTGCACCCAAAAGCATAAGATACCTAGGAATAAACCTAACCAAAGATGTAAAGGATCTATACCCTCAAAACTAGAGAACACTTCTGAAAGAAATTGAGGAAGACACAAAGAGATGGAAAAATATTCCATGCTCATGGATTGGCAGAATTAATATTGTGAAAATGTCAATGTTACCCAGGGCAATATACACGTTTAATGCAATCCCTATCAAAATACCATGGACTTTCTTCAGAGAGTTAGAACAAATTATTTTAAGATTTGTGTGGAATCAGAAAAGACCCCGAATAGCCAGGGGAATTTTAAAAAAGAAAACCATATCTGGGGGCATCACAATGCCAGATTTCAGGTTGTACTACAAAGCTGTGGTCATCAAGACAGTGTGGTACTGGCACAAAAACAGACACATAGATCAGTAGAACAGAATAGAGAATCCAGAAGTGGACCCTGAACTTTATGGTCAACTAATATTCGATAAAGGAGGAAAGACTATCCATTGGAAGAAAGACAGTCTCTTCAATAAATGGTGCTGGGAAAATTGGACATCCACATGCAGAAGAATGAAACTAGACCACTCTCTTTCACCATACACAAAGATAAACTCAAAATGGATGAAAGATCTAAATGTGAGACAAGATTCCATCAAAATCCTAGAGAAGAACACAGGCAACACCCTTTTTGAACTCGGCCATAGTAACTTCTTGCAAGATACATCCACGAAGGCAAAAGAAACAAAAGCAAATATGAACTATTGGGACTTCATCAAGATAAGAAGCTTTTGCACAGCAAAGGATACAGTCAACAAAACTAAAAGACAACCTACAGAATGGGAGAAGACATTTGCAAATGACATATCAGATAAAGGGCTAGTTTCCAAGATCTATAAAGAACTTATTAAACTCAACACCAAAGAAACAAACAATCCAATCATGAAATGGGCAAAAGACATGAACAGAAATCTCACAGAGGAAGACATAGACATGGCCAACATGCACATGAGAAAATTCTCTGCATCACTTGCCATCAGGGAAATACAAATCAAAACCACAATGTGATACCACCTCACACCAGTGAGAATGGGGAAAATTAACAAGGCAGGAAACAACAAATGTTGGAGAGGATGCAGAGAAAAGGGAACCCTCATACACTGTTGGTGGGAATGTGAACTAGTGCAGCCACTCTGGAAAACTGTGTGGAGGTTCCTCAAACAGTTAAAAATATACCTGCCCGACGACCCAGCAATTGCACTGTTGGGATTTACCCCAAAGATACAGATGCAGTGAAACGCCGGGACACCTGTACCCCGATGTTTATAGCAGCAATGGCCACGATAGCCAAACTGTGGAAGGAGCCTCAGTGTCCAACGAAAGATGAATGGATAAAGAAGATGTGGTTTATGTATACAATGGAATATTACTCAGCCATTAGAAATGACAAATACCCACCATTTGCTTCAACGTGAATGGAACTGGAGGGTATTATGCTGAGTGAAGTAAGCCAGTCGGAGAAGGACAAACATTATATGTTCTCATTCATTTGGGGAATATAAATAATATTGAAAGGGAATATAAGGGAAGGGGGAAGAAATGTGTGGGAAGTATCAGAAAGGGAGACAGAACGTAAAGACTGCTAACTCTGGGAAACGAACTAGGGGTGTTGGAAGGGGAGGAGGGCGGAGGGTGGGAGTGAATGGGTGACGGGCACTGGGGGTTATTCTGTATGTTAGTAAATTGAACACCAATAAAAAATAAATAAATAAAAATAAATAAAAAAAAAGAAACAAAAAAAAAATGCTAAGCATTTTTCTCGGGATGAGAGAAATCCTGATCGTGTAAGGTTTTTTTCACTCTGCCCTGAGAAAAACCAATTCCCTGACTCAGATGCTTCAGGAGACAACTGGGTTTCTGATCCAGTAAATCGTGACTGCCTCTGGCACTTGGTTCCCACAGCTGTGGATGTGGCCTCAGACCAGCTCGGTGGTTTCCAGGCTGCACTTGGAGGAATTGTAAGGGCTCTGAACATGCACCTTAGGGGCAGTCTGGGATCCATACCCTACAGCTTTTAATTGATAGGTACACCAACTCACATAAAACTTTGCTAGAAAGAAGTCGAATTGTGAGTTTTAAGAAGAATTGAAAACGGGCAGCCTGGGTGGCTCAGCCGTTTAGCACTGCCTTCTGCCCAGGGCGTGATCCTGGAGACCCAGGATGGAGTCCCACTTCGGGCTCCCTGCATGGAGCCTACCTCTCCCTCTACCTGTGTCTCTGCCTCTCTCTCTCTCTCTCTCTCATGAATAAATAAATAAAATATATTTTTAACAAGTATATTGTAGGGCAGCCCCAGTGGCTCAGCGATTTAGCGCCACCTTCAGCCCAGTGTGGGATGCTGGAGATGCAGGATGGAGTCCCATGTCAGGCTCCCTGCATGGAACCTGCTTCTCCCTCTATCTGTGTCTCTGCCTCTCTCTCCCTCTCTCTCAAATAATAAATAAATAAATAAATAAATAAATAAATAAATAAATAAATAAAATGAAAAAGTATATTGCAGCTATATTGGTAGCTATATTAATAAAGTGTGTTGTTTTTACATTTTATGGTGACTGGACCTAGCAAGTCTCTACATCAACAACCATCACTTCTAGTCCTCACAACAGTGTCATGGGACAGGCGGTATTATTTCCTTTTTATAGATGAAATTGATGACCTCAAGCACATGCGGTTCCTTCCCTTTCTTTTTTTCTGTTCAGAATATACAAGCTATAAGAGAGTAAATTGCAAGAAAGCCACTTGTGTGACGAACACCTCTACTTTCCTCAGATGATTTTAATATTTTTCTCAATTCTGAACTCCTTATCTATCTTACTACTCCTTTTCAAATAACTTAGGATACATTTTCCCAGGACTTGTTCAGAGAACCAGTCCCTGGATTAATGTCTTTCCCTAAGTATGAATCAGTGACCTGAAACAGACCCAGCATACACAGATTCTCCTATTTATTCAACAGCCATCCATTCCAAAAAGAAGTCTATTTGGCCTTCTATATGGCAGGTACAGAGACAGGCTCCGTCCCCACTGGGTTTCGATCTATGTCTCAGAGTACTACCTGCAGGCTTTTGAACTTCATATCAGGAGCCTTAATGCTGATTTCTGAGGGCAAAACAAGCAAGTCCACAGTTCTCCTTCATGCTTCCCCAGCAGACCCTTGGGTTCTCTTCACAGAGTTGAACTGTTACTGAGCCATTGGTTGTGTAGGTCAGTCACAGAGCAGCATTGCCATCCAAAACAAAAAGGAGGAAAAAGGAGTTTGGAAGTAGTTGGGTCTCACAAATCGTAGGGAGGGAATATTGAAACTGTGACAATGTTTCTTAGTGCACCTTTTCTCAGAGCCACATCTCTCCTGTTCTTGACTGAGGGACAGGAGAGTCTAGGTAGGGAGAAATAGGTAGGGGGCTACAGATTCAGGCTCACAAAGATCCTAAGGATGCTGAGATGTAAGGAAACCAGAAATAAAGGAACAAACGAGACCACCCTGCCTTAGGTATGGGTAGAGAGGGTCTTTTTTATGACAGTCCTCTGTGCCCAACAAAGGATAACCAGACTCTAAAAAGAAGTAAACCATTAAAGATGTTATCACTAGTCCTTACTCAAACCAAGACATCCCAAGAATGAGAAGGCCACAAGCTCCCTGATCAGTTCTAAATGAAAAACTGTCAGTGGAGGCCCATGTGGGCAACCCAGCCTGGGCCCCTCCCACTCCTGAGAGCTTTCTCAGTATCCTTGCTTAATAAACTCCCGTCACTTTACTCACTCTTTGTCCACCAGATTCATTCTTCGACTCCGTGAGACAAGAACCTGACTTTCTCACTTCATTCAGCCTGCTGCACTTCTCTTACCCAAGCTCCCTGGGAAATTACTTCATTGGCTTAATCCCATCTCACTCTCCTCCTGCCTCATATCCTTTGGATTCTTCACCACCAAAGGCCAACGAACCAAGAGATGCAGGGAGGGATAGAAGACCCAGGTGATAGGGGGTATTAAGGCCAAAGAAATATAGTTTAAAATTACATCTGCTTTTTTAAAAAAAGATTTTGTTTATTTACTCATGAGAGACACAGAGAGAGAGAGAGAGAGAGAGAGAGAGAGAGAGAAAGAGAGAGAGGCAGAGACAGAGACAAAGGGAGAAGCAGGCTCCCTGTGGGAAGCCCAAAGTGGGACCCATCCTAGGACCCAGGATCAACCACTGAGCCACCCAGGCATCCCTACAATTACATTTCCTAACAAACTTGCAGTCCATAAACAAATACTTGAAACCGACAGAGTGGGACATTCTTCCAAGAATTCACAGCTGCCTGAATGTTAATGCTTTGCTAGAGGCCAAAAGCAACATTTGTTTGCTGATAGCCAGACCTCCAGGATCCTGTAAATCTTTCATGTGTGAAAATCCTTTTGGAAACTTCTTTTATCTCTAGAGTCCCCACCCCACACAGCAACTTAAAAGTTTATAACCAAGGCTCCTCATAATCCTGGTGAAGCTTTTCAGACCCAGGGGTCCTGTCCCCATACTTTAATAAAAGCACCTTTTTGCATGAAAAATGTCTCAAGGATTCTCTCTTGACCACTGGCTCCTGGCCCACAGTACATCACAGGTACATCTCTGAGTTAATTGCATCAGCACATCAGGAAAGTACAGAAGATTTTTGCCTATCTTCTTGTATGACACATTCTGGAGGGGGACATTCCCATCTGTTCGATCTGGGTTTTTCTCTTCCTGGGATATATAGCTAGCTAGCTAGGTAGATGATAGAGTGATAGATCTACGGATAGATCAATCCCAGGAACATAAATAGATGTTTATATAAACAAACATATAAACATAAATCTATGTTTCCACTTAATATATTTATTATTAAATGTATTACTCATAATATAATAATTATTATCTATAAACAGAACTATATATTTATATTTAAATATGCAAAATAAACATTTCTATATCTAATCTCTATACGTCCATATATAGATCTCCCTATAGAGATAGAGACAAAATGGTTAGAAATAGGTGTGTGCAGAAAGAGAGAGAAATAGATATAGACCTATAAATATGGAGAGGATCTGCTTTCAAATTCTATCCAACGACCTCTCCTCACAGGCACAGGCAAACGCACACACATATACTCAAGAGCCTTCTGGTATGTGGCCATGACAGGAAATAACACCCCTTGAGATGCCATCTCTTCTCCAACTTAAAGGTACCCGCTTTTCTCCAAAGAATACCTACACAGAGTGAGCAAGCACATGAAAAAATGCTCCACGTGACTTTTCATCAGGGAGACAGAAATCAAAACCACAATGAGATACCACCTCACACCAGTGAAAATGGGGGAAATTAACAAGACAGGAAACGACAAATGTTGGAGAGGATGTGGAGAAAGTGGAACACTCTTGCATTGTTGGTGGGAATGTGAACAGGTGCAGCCACTCTGGAAAACAGTGTGGAGGTTCCTCAAAAAGCTGGAAATGGAGCTATACTACAACCCATCAATTGCACTACTGGGTATTTACCCCAAAGACACAGATGTAGTGAAATGACTGGACACTTGCACCACAATGTTCACACCGGCAATGTTAATAGCAAAACTGTGGAAGGAGCCTTGATGTCCTTCAACAGATGAATGGATAAAGATGTGGTCTATATATACAATGTATTATTATTTAGCCATCTGCAAGGATGAATACCTACCATTTTCATGGACATGGAACTGGAGGGTATTATGCTGAATAAAATAAGCCACATGGAGAAAGAATTATGCGGTTTCACTCTTATGTCGAATGTAAGAAAGAGTGAAGAGGATCATAAGGGAGAGGAGGGAAACTGAGTGGAGAAAATTGAGAGAGGCAGTGTTGTCCCCAAGATTGCGAATCCGAGAAACCACCGAGGAGCCGACACTGATACAAACACACGAGGGTTTATTTACAAGCTCGAGCTTGGGTCCAAGTGTACCCGACACAGCAGAGCAAGGACTTGGACCCTGAGACTAAGGGGCGTGGCAGCTTTATAGGGGCCAGTGGCCCATGGGATACACAGAAAGGTGCACAGTCATGTCGGTCCACACGCAAGTGGCCGATTGAATTACATCTTACCCTATAGTATCCATTTGAGCTGGCCTATTACTTTGGTCAGAATTGGCGCACAGTTTTGGTGGGCACAAAGCAGGATTACATTGTTCTGAGCCGATTTCCGATTAGGGTGTGCCCAGCGGCCCGACTAGTGTGGGGCAGCGCCTTAAGCAATAAGCAGGTTATGTGGGGGTCATACAGGAGGTGGCAGGTGTAACACAAAATGGAATCAGTCCTGCTCTGCTTGTCCAGGGGTAGGGGATTTTTGTTAAATTTCCTGGGTCTCACAGAAGATAAACTATGAGAGACTCCTAACTTGGGGAAACAAAGGATTGCAGAAGGGGAGGTGGGTGGGAGGATAGTGTAACTGGGGGACGGGCATTAAGGAGGGCATGTGATGTGATGAGCACTGGGTATTATACTACATGTTGACAAATTGAATTTAAATAAAATTTTTTTTAAATTTAAATTTAAATTAAAAAAAGGTACTGGACGGCTCAGCCATCCTCAGCAATTCATTTATGAAATGGCCTTCAGTAGATCATAAAAAAGTTACGAATGTGAATGGAAAATGACTGAAACTCTTTCCCAGTTCAAATAAATAAGTATTCTGAAAAGCAAATCAAAGTTCCAGAATGGAAAAATGCAAAAAACGAGGGAGAGGGAGAAAGAGAAATGAATTCACTTTTTGTGATATTTATTAGTGATGGTCCAATAATGACAAATCCATGATTGTCATTAAAAACAAAGAGTTAATGAACGGTATAGAAACCGATCCCCCAACTAACAGATAAGGCAACTGAGAAGACAAGAGAAGTAATGCACACTGCTCAGGGTCACACGGGTGGCAAGGGGCAAAGCCAAGACTCGATTCTGGTCCAGAGTTCTTTAAACGACCACAAAACGCTAACATCACAGCTTCAGGCTCATCTAGAATTAGTGTCACTTTAGCTCAATAAAACATTCAACCAAAGTAGTCTTTCTTCTGCCAGCTAGTTACATTTCATGAAGCACCCTAAAAGGGATTCGAATTATGTCTCCATGTGTGTCATCAGAATACTGCCTGATGAATTAATTAAACAAAGGTATTCCCCAAAAAAAACCTTAGCTGTGAGACCTTGCCTACCCTTTCACTTTCCAAGTCTTCATGCTTCTATATCTAATTGCCTATATTGTCATAGAAGCCAACCTTACTCAGATTGAGTTTGTCCAAGCTGAGAACTAAGTGCCAGTTTTAATATTTTTAAAACTCAATTTAAAAATAGTTAAACAGAGAATTTCAAATGGCAAACACTGATATTTACATCATCTACTCTTATAACTAACAGAAGGGGTAATCCTGAAACCTAGATGCAGTCGTACCTTTATATGAAAGTATAAAAGCAGAAAGAGTAACCCAAAATTGTCTATTTCACAAAAGCCTATCTAAACTAGTTATGTTCAATGGTGTCTGTCTTGAAGCAACAATCTCTAGAAAGACCTTGTTCAGACCTAGCTCCACCACCAATAAGCATGTGAACTTGGACAATCCAATCCTCCAGAACTCTGTTTCTTTCCTGTGCCTCAGAAGAGAGGACCAGAGCTGATGATCCCTCAGTTCCCTCTCAGACCTAAAATGCTGCTGTGGGGTCCTAAACACTCTATACTGAGCACAAAAAGATGGGGGATCTTATATATACTCAAATGCTAAAATATAAAACGAACTCTGAGCATAGATCCTGAGTATTTTAGGGTTCTCTCCTATGGCGATAGAAAATCCCCAAATCTATACCCCTTTTTATCACAGGCGGTGGGTATATGGGTCCAAGCCACTAGAAATAATAAATATGTGTATCAGAACAGCCATCTACCCTCATGCTCGCTGCTTTTCAAAGCAAAGCCCTCAAAGAACTCCATTATTATTTTCTGAGGGAACCGGTTAACATGTAGAATCCTAACCTGCCCCTTCCTTTAACCTAAAAAAAAATTAAAATGTTGGCTGGCCATATTAACAAGCTCTCCAGGTTATTCTTTTGCACACTAACATTTGAGAACCACTGGCTAGGCACCAAGGAGAATTGATTTACCTTAAAATAGCAAAATTTGAAATCCTATGTCCTTTCCTATTTTCAGATCATAATAAATAAAGAAATGAAACAGCGAAGAGGGAAGGAGGCAAACAGAAACAAAGTGCCAATCAAAAATGAGATTTACATAAACTTTGTCTTTCAAAAATTTATGGACAAAAGACTCCATACTGATGGAAATATGTTAAAAGGACACAGGTGTCAACTGAAAGAGCTCCTGTGGCCAGAGCAGAGACAATATAAGCAACAAAATAAGTAGTGTTGGATTATAACCCAAAGCGTAAAATAAATATCCATGAATCTATACTAATATTAAAAATTGTAAAAGAAAGAAAGAGGGGCACCTGGGTGGCTCAGTCAGTTAAGCTTCTGCCTTAGGCTCAGATCATGATCCAGGTCCCAAGGCAGGCTCCCTGTTCAGCAGGGAACCTGCTTCTCCCTCTCCCTCTGCCCCTCTCACTCATGCTTTTTCTCTCCTCTCTCTCTCAAATAAATAAATAACATCTTTGAAAAACAAACAAACAAACACAGAAGAAAGAGAAATCTCCCATGTAGAAGAATTTCAAACAATTTGTGAAGACATTCCACCCTCAAGTTCATGAGCATACCTTCCCACTCTTATGTGTGGAATACACATAGTAACTTCCTTCTACAAAATATATTATGAAAAAGTTATAATAATAATGATAATATAATAATAATAAAGAATCACTTTACTATGGAGAAAGCTGACAAACACTATCTCAGCAAGATGATCAGATCGATACCAAGACTGAAATATCATGTTGATAGTATCTATCCTTTATATGATATAATAAAAATGGCAGTATATCTCTGTATATAATCCACAATCGCAGTTCAATCATGAGATAAACAACAGACATGTCCCACCTGAGGGAAATTTTACAAAATACTCTACTTCTCAAAGTGTTCCAGTTCAACAACAACAAGGAAAGGCTGAAAAATTGTCACAATCCAGAGGAGCCTAAGAAAACATGAGGACAAGTGTAATGTGATGTGAAGGATGGTAACTTAGCAAAAACTAGGGACATCTGAATAAAGTATGGTCTTTGGTTAATGCGACTATTTTAATATTGATTCATTAGCTAATATTGTACTGTACTAATATAAGATATTGATAATTGGAGAAATTGAGTGCAAGCCCATGAGAATTCTCTGTACTATCTTCTCAATTTCCCTATAAATCTTTGTTTTTTTTTCTAATCAGTAAGATTTATTTTGAAAATTGACTTAAATGAATCAGGCTCCAAGTATGAAGACATTTTAAGAATAGTTTAATTTTTGCCTTATTCTTAAAGAGTTCCTTCGATGGGAACAAAGTAAGAATTTTATATCAGAAGGAAAGAAAAACACTTATGAACACCTCCTCAATCTGAAAAGCAGGAAAGGATATTAAATAGCAAAAATCAGATAAAAATACTTCTTTTATAGTAGACACCATATTGCAAGTGCATTTAAAATTAGCAATGCATGACATTTATTTCCTGGACATTTGTCTTCCAAAGAGTTCACAGTGCTTCAGTGTCAGTTAAGAAATGATTCATGTGAAATTTTTATTAAACCAAATTTACTGGGAAATTACTGTCCAGATAATACTTTATTTTGATTTTATTGAGTTCCTTCCTAATCACTGAGCCTTTTCGTTAGAGCTTTCAACTATAGCAAATGCCTTAAAGGCCAACTTTTAAGTTGCTATTATAATACCCTAATGGAATCACGTATCGTTTTCCTTCACTCAGATATGGCACACAGTAGGCACCTGATAAAATACTGAATGAGTGAATGGATAAAATTGCTTTTTATCATTTCATTCAGCAATTTCATTCTTATCTTTGTCCATTTCATGTTCTAATGTTTATCAACATCAACTCAAGAAGGTTAGGGATCCATTAATTTATTAAGTATTTGGTGCATAGCTACTATGTGCAAGGTGCTAGGAATACCAAGTTAACCAGACATAGATGCAGTCCCTAGCTCCCTCCAGGCCATGCTGGTGGGAGAGACGGATACTAACCAAAAAGTGACAGAAAGACAACTAAACAAGATTATAGTAGCCAATATAAAGGTAAATATACAGCTTACTACAAGTACATGTATAAGAAGGCTTAGTCTAACTGGGGCCTCAGAGAAGATGACCAGAAGAAGCAACATTTATATTAAGACTTAGAGAAAGGAGAAGGTAAGTGGTGGAAGGAGAATATTATGAGGAAAAGGAAGGTTTCTGCCTCTGAATTGTAGGGCTCTGGGTAAGTCCCTTGAGCTTAGGCTCTGAACCTACTTCTTTCTCTGCAAAACTGTGACAGTAATAATGCCTGTGCCATAGAGCTCTAATGAGTAAAGAGTTGACTTTATTTGTACAATATCTAGGATGTTAGTAAGTACTTAATAAATATTTTCTGGTGGCCATAACAGCCTGGAGCCAGGCTTCCTGAGTTCGAATCCACTTAACTAGCTAGGTCAAACGACCTTGGACAAGATGTTTTCTTCCTATCTATCCTTTAGTTGGCCCATCAAGATAACATTATCTGCCCATAGGGTTGTTGGAGGATCCCATGAGTTCTTTTATGTGAAGCATGACACAATTCTTGGCACATAATATGTGCCATATGAATGTTAACTTGTATTAGCAATAAAGAAATCCTACAACAGTCTAATGAGGTGTTTAGAAATTATTTTATAGCTTTTAAGGGAATTGAAATTCAAAAAGAACCTAAGTGCCTGTCCGTGTTTACGTAGCTAACCAGTTCATTATCTGAAACCCAAACTCACAATTTCTGATTTTAACCTCACTCCAAGAGGCCTCCGCAAGCCCAAGAAAAAATTGCCTTCCTGGGATCTCAAGGAAGAATCCTTAACATAATAATATGACCATTGGTAATAATGTCTCTTGGTTCTTTCCAAATCCATAAAGATGCTTTTCCTGATGAGTGACTGAGCTGTGAAGAGATGAGAAACCCTCATCCCTCTGAATTACTTGTGTCAGAATATTTTAACCATAGTACTACGGATAGTAAATTATACTTATTAACAGGAAATATGTCTCAGATTGGAATCTGAGCAATCAGATGGGCAGAGAAAAACCGCTTTGACTTGCTCTTCATCTTTTAAAGACAAAGGAGAGCTTTTCTATGTACAAAGTCAGTTGTCAAAAAAGCCTTAGGGAATAAGAGTCTGCAGCATCGAATCCGGCTTCACAGCCCAGACGCCTGTGCTCCAGGTCTTCCTGATCCCAAATCCCTGGACCTGTCCCCCAACACAGGCTGCCACCAGAGGTCATTTGCAATTGCTCTCTTAGGAGCTCCAGGGAAGGGGAAAGGAGCTAGATAGGAAGACGGGACGCGTGGAAGTCGAGAAAATTAAGGCCATTCCACTTTTTTTTTAAAATTTTTAAATTTTTATTTATTTATGATAGTCACACAGAGAGAGAGAGAGAGAGAGGCAGAGACACAGGCAGAGGGAGAAGCAGGCTCCATGCACCAGGAGCCCGACGTGGGACTCGATCCTGGATCTCCAGGATCAGACCCTGGGCCAAAGGCAGGTGCTAAACCGCTGGGCCACCCAGGGATCCCCATTCCGCTTTTAGTCCAGTGTTAGCACACGTCCAGCCATCCCATGCCCCTGCAAAGAAGAGCTGAAATTTCCATTACTTCTGTTACAGGAAAAAACAAAAGTTTACAGCTTAATGTCTTTGAAAGCCCCACATTAGCATAAGAACTGAGCCCAGGCCTAGGGTGGGAAGCCCCTATTAGAAGGAGAACAGAGCTCAATGCCCTTGAAGGCCCCAAATCAAAATGTAAACAGAACTTGAGGAATTGCTCCAGCCCTTCTGGAGGTCCCTGAGACCAGCCCTTAAAACTAAGCTAAAACCCACCTCGGGGTCCAAGTCCCTGCTCCGCTGTGTCGGCTGTACTTGGACGCAAGCTCGAGCTTGAAAAAAAACCCTCGTGCGTTTGCATTGGTGTCGGCTTCTCGGTGGTTTCTCGGATTTGCAATCTTGGGCACAACAGTCTGAGATAAAAAAACCAAACCAAAGAAACTCGGACGCAGGCAGAGTAAACGCAGGGTTCTGAGAGAAGCGGCAGAGACCCGGGGGCTTGGGGGCTCTTCTGTGGAGGCTATCCCTCTCATTACCCACCTCCACACCATCCACCTACATCATCATCCCCCATTGGATCGCCCCCATACCATCCCCCCTACACCATCCCCCTGACACCCCCACACATTCCCCACCCACACTATAAACACACATCACCACCCCTAAACCATCCCCCACACTCCACCACCATCATACCTCTGCCCCCACACCATCAGCCCCCAGCAAGGACCTGGGGCAGCAGTCCCCTGTGGGACATGCTCAGCCTCCCCGGGGTTCTCTGGACAGCCTGCTCCCATCAGAAGCCCTGGTGTCCCATAGAGTACACAGGGGTTGCAGGGAAGAGGGAAGGCCGGGAGCCCCCGACAGGGTGGATGCAGGTAGGTGGAGCATGGTATGCACTGTGCCCTGCCTCCTCCCACTGTCCCTCCTGGAGGGCAGCACACCCTACACAGGACACCAGCCCCTAACCCAGAGGGACCTGGGCTGGCCTGGCCCCGGGCTCTGTGGGGCTGGGGTGATTTGAGCCCCCCCCCAGACCCAACACAAAGACTAATGGGATCCACCCCCATGGCCCTGGCCAGGCCTGGATTCTGGCCCCGGGCTGAGCGAGCCCTCTCACAGCTGCATGTGGCCTCCTGGGCCCTGGGTGTGCCCCACAGATGCGGGTCGCTGACCGAGGGCAGCCCTGGGGATCCCGGACACCCTAGGGTGGGGAGAGCAGGGGTAGGCCGGTGGGCCCCACCAACACCCACAGCAGGAGGAAGTCTCCTCCAGGTGCTGGGGCCCCAGGGAGCCCGAGGCCGGGGTCCGGCTGCCCTGCGGGGACCCAACACAGGAGCCCATGAGCTGCAGGTCCAGGTCAGCTCTGCTGTCCTCAGAACCGTCTCTCAGGCTGAAACCTCAGGACACACGCCCCCCACACGGAGTCCACACATGCTCCCAGGTGGGGGACTCCAGCCCCCGCCCCCCCACCCCCTGTGATCCTTGCCCTCCCCTAAAGGACAGAAAGGTCTCCCTCCCCAGGGGAAGGCACGCACTCTCGGCTTTGAGCCGTTTGCTGTAGAAAGTCAAGAAAGTGTTGTGGTGCGAAAATGCACAGCCAGCCCATTTCTGTGTCTCCAGGAACTCTGTGCATGGGGCGTGGAGAGACCCCTAGAGAGGAGGAGGGGGCACCACCCAGGCCCCAACCAGCCCCTGCAGGGGCGCCGCCAGGCACACACACAGCTGACGTCCCCACGTGCCTTCCAGGGGCGGCCAGACACCAGGGTCAGGACCCCACGGACTTTACTGGGTCCCAGCCTGTGCCCCGCGGGCCAGGAGGGCTGGGACAGAGTGACAGTCAGGGAGCCTCAGGTCACCAGGGTCTGTGCAAAGCGACCTAGGAGGTCTGTGCTCCCTCTGTCCTGGGGGCCTGGGCTGGCCAGGTTCCAGGGCACTTCCTCCCCTCCCCGCATCCCCGTGCCTGTGTGCCTCGGGCACAGAGGGCCTGTGGGGGGGTCAGTGTGGAAGGGAGGTCAGGACAGCAGGCCCTGGTCTTGTGCCCAAGATTGCAAATCCGAGAAACCACCAAGGAGCCGACACCGATGCAAACACACGAGGGTTTATTTACAAGCTCGAGCTTGGGTCCAAATATACCCGACACTGCGGAGCAGGGACTTGGACCCCGAGACTAAGAGGCGGCGTAGCAGCTTTATAGGGGCCAGTGGCCCATGGGATACACAGAAAGGTGCACAGTCATGTCGGTCCACACGCAGGTGGCCGATTGAATTACATCTTACCCTATAGTATCCATTTGAGCTGGCCTATTACTTTGGTCAGAATTGGCGCGCAGTTTTGGCGGGCACAAAGCAGGGTTACATTGTTATGAGCCGATTTCCGATTAGGGTGTGCCCAGCGGCTCGACTAGGGTGGGGCAGCGCCTTAAGCAATAAGCAGGTTATGTGGGGGTCATACAGGAGGTGGCAGGTGTAGCACAAAATGGAATCAGTCCTGCTCTGCTTCTCCAGGAGTAGGGGATTTTGTTAAATTTCCTGGGTCCCGGGATCCGTGGGTGGCGCAGCGGTTTAGCGCCTGCCTTTGGCCAGGGGCGCGATCCTGGAGACCCGGGATCGAATCCCACGTCAGGCTCCCGGTGCATGGAGCCTGCTTCTCCCTCTGCCTATGTCTCTGCCTCTCTATCTTTCTCTCGCTGTGTGACTATCATAAATAAATAAAAAGAAATTTCCTGGGTCCCACACTGACTGCATGTACACTTCGCTTCTAACAGGCCTAGGTTTGATGCGGGACAGAAGTTGTGTGAGAGGCAATTGGAAGGTGCAGGCCAGGATACAAGTGTCTTGAAACTCAATCCAGCGACTACCGAGGAATTCCTCTCATACATTGCTACTACTTCCATACAAGAGAAGCTAGTTGAACGCAGTGTCTAGGGGATCTTGATTCTGAGAGGTGAGACCCCACGCAGTCCCTCACAGTTCCACACTGCCTGCAGATAGAGTATCGAACATCCTCACTAGAGATGTATGCCAGAAGCTCATGCGACGCAGGGGGCAAGTCGAAGGCTTCAATGGTTGTGTCTCCAGGTGCAGTAGAGTGGTATTCATGAACCTCCTGACTTTCAGCTTTGAGGCATGCTTCCTTTTAAGAGCTGAATTCAAGACAGGACCCTCCCGCATCCTGCAGGCCTGTAGACATAACTGCTAACATCCTTATATTAGGTGCTGGGAGAGGTTGTGAGAAATGCATGTGGAAGCATGAGGCCTGTACTCACGTGTATCTGAGTTCAATACAACGATTGCCAACGTCCTTGTTCAATTAGAGTGTAGCTCGGGTATACCTTGCCTTGATAACTGTCTAGCAGACATCGGCCTGCAAAGCATACACACTTCTGAGAGTTGAGCTTTTGGCCTGTACTTCCCACATCCTGCCTGCAGATACACTTCGCTGCTAACAGGCCTAGGCTCGATGCGTGACTGAAGTGTTGTGAGAGGTAAGTGGAAAGTCCCGACACTCAAGACTAGTGCCTCCAAGCTCAATCCAGCGATTTCCTAGTAATTCCTGTAGTAGACAGGTGCTACATACTAAGTTTCATACGTGAGAAGCTAGCTGAACCCTGAGTCCAAAAGCATCTCTCTCCCGAGAGTTGAGCTCACACCCAGTCCCTCACAGTTCCACACTGCCTGCAGAATGAGTTTTGAACATCTTCACCAGAGACATTTGTCAGAAGCTTGTGAGACACAAGTGGAATCATGCAGGCCTGGAAGGTGTCTCCAGGTGCAGTAGAGTGGTACTTTTCGAACCTCCTGAGTTAGAAGACTGCTATGGTCTCACGACCATTAGAACGCAGCTTGTTGAAAGCTGGCTTCTAGGCATGCTCTCTTGTGAGAGCTGAGCTCAGGACAGGACCCTCCCGCATCCTGCCTGCCCATTGTCATAGCTGCTAACATCCTTAAGTGAGGTGCTGGGAGAGGTTGGAGAAATGCGAGTGGAAGTGTCAGGACTGTACTCATGTGTATCTGAGTTCAATATAGCGATTGCAAAAGTCCTTGTTCAATTAGAGTGTAGCTCGGGTATACCTCGCCTCGATAAGTGTCTAGCAACGTCGGCGTGCAAAGCATACACACTTCTGAGATTTGAGCTTATGGCCTGTACCTCCCCCATCTGACTGCCTGTGCGTTCCGCTTCCACAGCTTTTCGTTGTATGCGGGAGAGTAGCCGAGTGAGAACCAAGTCTCTGCCTTGTCAATTTGGCTCCCAGCAGACAGCTGCCTGCAAGGCATGCACACACCTTTGGATTGAGTTTAGGACTTGAACCTCCCACATGCTGACCGCCTTTACGCTTAGCTTCCAAAGGATTTTGTTCGATACGGGACGCAAGTTTTGCGAGAGGCAAATGTGTGTTAGTTCAATCCAGCAACTTCTGAGGAATTCCTCCCTCCGAAGGGAGCTACATACTAACTTCCAAACCTGAGTAGCTAGCTGAAAGCTGTCTCTCTGGGGAACTTCCCTCTCAGAGTTGAGCTGAAACCTGGTCCTTCCCAGTTCCACACTGCCTGCAGATACAGTTACGAACATCCTCACTAGACATGTTTGTCAGAAGCTCATGGGACGCAAGGGGCAAGCTGCAGGCTTCAAGGTTGTGTCTCCAGGTGCAGTAAAGCGGTATTCATGGAACATCCTGAATTACAATGCTGCCACGTTCTGATGGCCATCAGAACGCAGTTAGTAGAAAGCTGGCTTCAAGGCAGGTCTCCTTTTGAAAGCTGAGCTCAGGGCAGGACCCTCCTGCATCCTGCCTGCCCATAGTCGTAGCTGCTAACGTCCTTATCTTAGGTGCTGGGAGAGGTTGGAGAAATGCAAGTGGAAGTGTCAGGATGGTACTCACGTGTATCTGAGTTCAATACAGTGATTGCCAACGTCCTTGTTCAATTAGAGTGTAGTTCGGGTATACCTCACCTCGATAAGTGTCTAGCAGACATCGGCCTGCAAAGCATACACACTTCTGAGAGTTGAGCTTATGGCCTGTACCTCCCCCACCCTGACTGCCTGTATGTTCCACTTCCACAACATTTCGTTGTATGCAGGACAGTAGCGGAGTGAAAACCAAGTGTCTGCCTTGTCAATTTCGCACCTAGCGGACACCTGCCTGCAAGGCATGCACACTCCTTTGGATTGAGTTTTTGGCTTGTACCTCCCACATGCTGACCACCTGTACGCTTCACTTCCAAAGGATTTTGTTCGATACGGGACACAAGTTTTGCGAGAGGCATGTGTCTCCTCGTTCAATCCAGCGACTTCTGAGGAATTCCTCCCTCAGATGGGAGCTACATACTAACTTCCAAACCTGAGTACCTAGCTGAAATCTCTCTCTCTGGGGAATTTCCTTCTGCGAGATGAGCTGACACGCGGTCCTTCCCAGTTCCACACTGCCTGCAGATGCTGTTACGAAAATCCTCACTAGACATGTTTGTCAGAAGCTCATGGGACGCAAGGGCCAGCTGCAGGCTTCAATGGTTGTGACTCCAGGTGCAGTAGAGCGGTATTCATGGAATGTCCCACCTTACAATGCTGCTACATTCTCACGGCCATCAGAATGAGCTAGTGGAAAGCTGGCTTCTAGGCATGCTTCCTTTTGAGAGCTGAGCTCAGGGCAGGACCTTCCCGCATCCTGCCTGCCCGTAGACGTAACTGCTAATATCCTTATGTTAGGTGCTGGGAGAGGGTGGTGAAATGCATGTGGAAGTGTTAGGCCTGTACTCACGTGTATCTGAGTTCAATACAATGATTACCAATGTCCTTGTTCAATTAGAGTGTAGCTAGTTTCTAACTCCCATGTACGAGTGGGTAGCAGACATTTGCCTTCCAGTTGTACACACTTTTGAGAGTTGAGCTTATGGCCTGTACTTCCCACATGCTGCCTGCAGGTACACTTCGCTGCTAATAGGCCTAGGCTCGATGAGTGATGGAAGTGTTGTGAGACGTAAGTGGAAAATCCCGGCATACAAGAGTAGTGCCTCCAAGCTCAATCCAGCGATTTCCTAGTAATTCCTGTCTTAGACAGGTACTACATACTAAGTTCCATACGTGAGAAGGTAGCTGAACTCTGAGTCCAAAAGCATCTCTCTCCCGAGAGTTGAGCTCACTCCTAATCCCTCACAGTTCCACTCTGCCTGCAGAATGAGTTTTGAACATCTTCACCAGAGACGTTTGTCAGAAGCTTGTGAGATGCAAGTGGAATCATGCAGGCCTGGAAGGTGTCTCCAGGTGCAGTAGAGTGGTACTCTTCGAACCTCCTGAGTTAGAAGACTGCTATGGTCTCACGGCCATTAGAACACAGCTAGTTGAAAGCTGGCTTCTAGGCATGGTCTCTTGTGAGAGCTGAGCTCAGGGCAGGACCCTCCCGCATCCTGCCTACCCATAGTCATAGCTGCTAACTTCCTTACATTAGGTGCTAAAAGAGGTTGGAGAAATGCGAGTGGAAGTGTCAGGACTGTACACGTGTATCTGAGTTCAATATAGTGATTGCCAACGTCCTTGTTCAATTAGAGTGTAGCTCGGGTATACCTCATCTCGATAAGTGTCTAGCAGTCATCAGCTTGCAAAGCATACACACTTCTGAGAGTTGAGCTTATGGCCTGCCTGTACCTCCCCCATCCTGACTGCCTGTACGTTCCGCTTCCACAGCATTTCATTGTATGCGCGAGTGTGGCAGAGTGAGAACCAAGTGTCTGCCTTGTCAATTTGGCTCCCAGCGGACAGCTGCCTCCAAGGCATGCACACTCCTTTGGTTTGAGCTTAGGACTTGAACATCCCACATGCAGACCTTCTGTAAGTTTCGCTTCAAAGGATTTCGTTCGATAGGGGCGCAAGTTTTGCGAGAGGCAAATGGGTCTCCGGGCCTCCTCTCCGGGTCTCTGTGGTCTGACAACTTGGTGGCAGTGAGTGGTCTATGTGGTGTCTGGGGATGGGATGTGGCGCTGATTGTCAGGTGCACATCTGCCTGGGAGATGCACCTGCGGGGATCAGGGATGGGGTGGGCGTCAGCACCTCTGGCCTCCAGCGGGCAGTGCTGTGCTGCTCCCTGAGACTCGGGTCTGATGGGGGGGAGGCGGGTGGGGACGCTGGTCCTCTGGCTCTAGGACTGAGGATTCCACCCCCCAGTCTGCAGGCCCACCACAGAAGAGCCGCCAAGCCCCCGGTTCCCTGCCGCTTCTCTCAGAACCCTGCTTTCACTCTGCCCGCGTCTGAGTTTCTTTTGGTTTTGTTTTTTATCTCAGACTGTTGTGCCCAAGATTGCGAATATGAGAAACCACCAAGAAGCCGATTCCGATGCAAACACACGAGGGATTATTTACAAGCTCGATCTTGTGTCCAAGTATACCCAACATTGCAGATCAGGGACTTGGACCCGAGGTAGGTTTTAGCTTAGTTTTAAGGGCTGGTCTTGGGGACCCAAAGAAGGGCTGGAGCAATTCCTCAAGTTCTGTTTACATTTTGATATGGGGCCTTCAAGGGCATTGAGCCCTGTTCTCATTCTAATAGGGGCTTCCTGCCCTTGGCCTGGGCTCAGTTTTGATTCAATTGTGGGGCTTTCTAGGACATTAAGCTGTAAACAGCAAAGGTTCTACACATGGAAGGAGGACGTCACACTGTCCCTATTTGCTGAAGACGCGGTACTAGAAACAGGAAACCCAAGAGCCTCCACCAAAACCTGTTAGAACTAAGGAGTGAGTTCAGGAAAGTTGGGATCCCTGGGTGGCGCAGCGGTTTGGCGCCTGCCTTTGGCCCAGGGCGCGATCCTGGAGACCCGGGATCGAATCCCACATCGGGCTCCCGGTGCATGGAGCCTGCTTCTCCCTCTGCCTGTGTCTCTGCCTCTCTCTCTCTCTCTGTAACTATCATGAATAAATAAAAATTAAAAAAAAAATAAAAAAAAAAGTAAAGTAATGGGACACAAACTGACCCTACAAAGCAGAGTAGCCTTGCTGTGTCCCGACAATGAGCACTCAGGAAGGAAAGGAAGGACGTGAAGGCCTTCTCAGGAGCATCAAGGAGAATAAATAATGAGACTGAACCAAAGGAGCACAAGTCTTGTGCACTGAGCCATACCAGGCTCTGGGAGGCCGTCCTGGGCTCGTGGGGTGGGAGCCTCATCTTGTGAAAATATCCGCACTTCCTGAAGCCACCCTCAGTTTCATGGCATTCCTACCAAAATCAGGGTGGCAGATCTTAGAAATAGGAAAAAAAAACAAAACCCATAAATCCAACCCCCACAACAAATGACCCCGGACAGCAAATCAGTATTGGAGAAGCATGACAGAGTGGGACGCAGCACTTTCCTATTTCAAAAGATGTCACAGAGACACAGGATAAAGCAGTGTGGTTCTCGGGCCCCCGGCTGGCTCCGTCAGTTAAGCATCCGACTCCTGACCTCATCTCCGGTCCTGATCTCAGGGGTCATGAGTTCTAGGCCTGTGTTGGGACATGGACGAGGCGTGGAGCCTACTTAGACAAACCAGACTCACAGGGGGTGGTCCCGGCATAAGCTGAATGAGCAAAACAGAGAGTCCAGAAGGAAATGTGCTCTGATAGAACTGATTTTTTTAACTTAATTTAAACCCAATTAATTAACGTATAGCGTATTATACTTTCAGAGGAAGAATTCAGAGATTCACCAGTTGGAGATAACAGCAGTGCTCATGACATCACGTGACCTCCTTCATGCCGGTACCCTGTTATCCGCCCCCTCCATCGACCCTCAGTTTGTTTCCTATGATTAAGAGTCTGTATTTCCTGCATCTGTTTTCATCTTATTTGTTTTTCCTTCCCTTTACAGTTGTTCATCTGCTTTGCTTCTTTAATTCCACCTGTGAATGAAACCACACGTCATTCTCTTTCCCGACTGACTTACTTCACTTAACATGATCCCTTTAGTTCTATCCACATCATTGCAAATGGCAAGATTTCCTTCTCTTTGATAGCTGAGTACCATTCCTCTCTCTATGACCATCATCTATCTCCCATCCTTTTTATCCATCATCTGGCAGAGGACACCGAGGCTCCTCCCACAGTGTGGCTACTGTGGACCCGGCTGCTGTGGACATTGGGGTGCAGGTGTCCCAAGTCTCATTGCATCTGTATCTTCGGAGTGAGCTACAGGCCGTTCACCTGCTGGTTGCAGGGCGGCTCTATTTGTAACTTCCTGAGGGGCCTCCACACTGTTTCCAGGGCGGCTGCACCAACCCGCGGTCCCGCCCACAGTGGAAGAGGGTTGAGTGAGTTTTGCAGGACGTGGTAAAAGTCTGGTCCACATTTCATTTCACGTCCTGTGGGCTCCAATTCCTTGTCCTTAAGTATTTCTGGGGAAGCCGGGTGTTGGGCTCCTTTTCAGTGAGATGTTTCCAAAGCTAACAGGCCCCAGATGAAGCCTGAAAGGAGGCAGGTGCAGCCCAGAGAGCACCCGCTGCCTCCTGCACAGTGTCCTGTAGCGCCTGAGCATCTCGCAGGGGGCGCCTGAGCCCAGGCCCCTCCCATGGGGCACGCATGTGCAGTAGGCCTCCTCTGCCTGCACTAACAGGAGCCAGCCTGTGCTGGGGAGGCCTGCGGAAGACATGGGGACCCGTCTATGCTGATGAGCTGCAGCCTCCTCAGGACCCGCGGGGAGTCTTCAGGGGGAAATTGGGCCACATTCATGCTGACAGGAACCCCGGTCTCCTCAGGACCCACGATGAGGCTTTAGGAATATGTGGGCCCACATCCACCCTGACAGGAGCCCCTGGGCGCCTCAGGACCCTCAGGGAGGCTTCTGGAAGATGGGGGCCCACATTCACGCTGACAGGAGCCCTGAGCACCTCAGGACCCGCAGGGAGATTTCAGGAAATTGTGGGCCCGCATCCACGCTGAGAGGCACCCCTGAGCAGCCTCACGACCCGCGGGGAGGCTTCAGGAAGATATGGGCCTGCATCCACACTGACAGGAGTCCCTGAGCTGCCTCAGGACCTGTGGGGAGGCTTCAGGAAGATGTGGAGACACGTTCACTCTGGCAGGAGCTCCCGGGTCCCTCAGGACATAAGTTGAGGCTTCTGGAAGCTGGGGGCCGCGTTCATGGTTACAGGAGCCCCAGCCTCCTCAGAACCCTCGGCGACACTTCGGGAGGATTTGGGGCCACATGGACACAGCAGGACGCTGACTTCCTCAGGACCCCTGGTGTAGACTTGGGGAAATATGTGGATGCGTCCATGGGGACAGAAGACCCCAGCTTTGTCAGGGCCTGTGGTGAAGCCTAAGAAAAATGTGGGTGCCGCATCCACAGTGACAGGAGTCTCCAGCCTCCTCAGGACCCACTGTGAAGTTTTGGGAAGATTTGGGGCCACATCCATGCTGACAGGAGCCTCCAGCCTCCTCAGGTCTTATGGTGAGGCTTGAGGAAAATGTGGGGCAACGTCAATGCTGACAGGAACCCTGTCTTTCTCAGGACCTGCACTTTGGCTTCGGGACATAAGGGGCTGCGTGTATGCTGAGAAGAGCCCACAGCCTCCTCAGGACCCGCGGAGAGTTTTCTGGGGGACGTGGGGCCATTTCCAGGGTGACAGGAGCCCCCCGCCTCCTGAGGACCTGCAGTGAGGCTTCCAGAGGATGTGAGGCATAGTCCACAGTGACAGGAGACCCAGCGTCCTCAGGACCCGCTGACTATGACTCAGGAACACGTGGGGCCACGTCGCACTCACAGGAGCCTGGCTTCCTCAGGACCCCTTGGAGGAATCTGGAGGAGCTGTTGGGGGCCACTTCCACATCAGAAGGGACTCCTCAGAACCACAGGGTAAGTGAAAGGGTAGAATGAATGGTAGGGTGAGGGGAGGGGAGGAAGTTGGTGGTTAGCCTTAGGTTAGATGTTAGGGGTTAGTGATTATGCTTATGGTTACGAATTAGAGGTTAGGTGAGGCATAAGGGTATTGGTCAGTGTTAAGAGTTAGGATGGGGGTTAGGGTAAGGGACAGGATTTAGTGTTAGGGTTAGGGTTTAGGTTCTAGGGATTAGGGCAGGAAGTTAGAGGTTGGGGTTAGGGTTATGGTTAGAGTTAGGGTTGGGCTTAGGTTTGCAGTTAGTGTTAAGGGTTAGGGTGTGAGTTATGGTTAGGGGTTAGAGTTAAGGGTTACAGTTAAACTTAGGGCTAGGTTTAGGGTTAGAGCGAGGGTTAGGATTAGGATAGGGGTTAGGGCTAGGGTTAGGGTTAGTGTTTGGTTACGGGTTAGGGTTAGGGTCAGGTCAGGGTCAGGGTACGGTTTTGGAAAAGGGTTAGATATAGGGTTAGGGAGTGGGTTAGGGGTTGGTTTTAGGGTATGGGTTAGGGTACAGTTTGTGGTATGAGATAGGATTAGTATTAGAGGGTTAGGGTTAGGGTACAGGTTAAGGTTAAGAATAGGATTTGAATACCTTATTTTAAGGTTAGGGTTAGAGGTTAGGGTTCCGGTTAGATTTAAGGTAGGGGTCAGGATTAAGGAAACCTAAGTTTAGGTGAACCTACATTTAGGAGTTAGGGTGAGGGTTGGCAGAAAGGTTTAGTGAATGTGTTTTGGTCTTGGGGTTTGTGTTTGTTTTTCGATTAGTGATGGGTCTTGTTTAAGGGCTAGGTTAACATTAGGATTAAGTGTAGGGTTAGGGTTATGTCTGTGTATGGTTAGAGTTTGGGTCTGGCATGTGCCTGCACTGGGACTCCTAGCCTCTTGGGCCATTTAGTTTTATGCACTCTATTTAGGTTTTGGGTTCAAAGATAGCCTGACTCCACCAAGTCAGTGGCCTCCCCAGAGAATCAAAATCCAGCCTTCTGATGGGGTCAGAATAGACATAGCAGGCTTCTCCCGAGCTGAGCTAAGGAGGGGATTTGTGGCTCTAAAGACTCTTTATTTGGATTTTCAGTTGCCTTTCTGATTTTATCTCTAGTGCGTACATGTTTCATCAATACTACCTATTATTATTTTAAAGTTTTACTTGAATTCCTGTTTGTATACACAGAATGATATAGTTTCAGGTTTACCACATAGTGATTCAACCTTTGGATACAATGCCTGGTACTGGCCACAGGTGCCCTCCACTATCCCCATCCCCTGATTCCCCATCCCCCTCACCTTCCTCTGGTATTTATTAGTTTATTCTCTGGGGTTAAGAAAGTGTTTTTTTGTTTGCTTCTCTCATCCCCCCTGTGTCCCTTTGCCAGTTTGTCTGGTTTCTTAAAATTCACATGTGAATGCAATTGTATGGTATTTGGTATCTTTCTCTGACTGACTGAGTTCATTGAGCATTAAGTCCTTTCCACTTATCCCACGTCATTGTAAATGGCTTCATTTCATTGCTTCTGATGACCTGGTGATGTCGCAGTTGGTATATTTACCACATCGTCTCTGCCCATTCATCACTCGATGGACATCTGGGCTGTATCCACAGTTTGGCTGTTGTTGATAACGCTGCTACAAACACTGGGCTGCGTGTCCCACTTGGAATCTACTAAACGACTTTTGTATCCTTGGGGTAAATACCTAGCTCTGAAATTTTGGAATCATAGGGTAGCTCTATGTTTAACTTCTTTTTTAATTTTTTTTTTATGATAGTCACAGAGAGAGAGGCAGAGACACAGGCAGAGGGAGAAGCAGGCTCCGTGCACTGTGAGTCCAACATGGGATTCGATCCCGGGTCACCAGGATCCTGACATGGGCCAAAGGCAGGTGCCAAACCGCTGCACCACCCAAGGATCCCCTATTTTTAAAGTCTCTAGGACCCCCCACAGTGTTTTCCACAGTGGCTGCACCTGTTCGCATGTCCACCAGGAGTGTAAGGGGGCTCCCACTTCTCTATAGCCTCAACAGCACCTGTTGTTTCTTCTGTTGTTAATTTTAGCCATTCTGACGGCTGTCAGGTGACATCTTATTGTGGTTTTCATTTGCATTTCCCTGATGATGGGTGACGCGGAGTGTCTTTCGGTGTCTGGTGGCCATCTGGATGTCTTGTCAGAGACAAAGTCCATTCATGTCTTTTGCCCATCTGCAGTTGGATAATTTGTGTTTAGGATGCTGAGATTTATATTTGCTTTACGTATTTTGCATACTAACTCTTTATTGGATATGTTGTTTACAAATATCTCCTTTCAGTTTGTATATTGCCTTTTAGCGTTGGTTGTTTCTTTCACTTTGCAGAAGCTTTTGAATTTGATGAACTCCCAATAGGATTTTTGCTTTTGTTTCCCTCAACTCAGAGGCATATCTAGAAAGAAGATCCAATGGCCAACGTCAAAGATGTTGCTGCCTATCTTTTCTTCTTTGTATGGTTTCAGGTCTCACATTTAGGTCTTTCATCCATTTTGAATTTTTTTTTTATATATATGGTGTAAGAAAGTGGTCCAGTTTCATTCTTCTGCATGTGGCTGCCTGGTTTTCCCAACACTATTTGTTCTTATCCTGGGGTCAAGGTTAGGGTTTTTTGAAGAGACTGTCTTTGTGCCATTGGATATTCCTTCCTGCCTTGTTGTCGATTAATGGATCATAGAGTTACAGGTTTGTATCTTGTTTCGGCATTCCATTCCATTCTATTCTATTGATCTAAGCGTCTCCTGTTGGGAGATTCTTGATTGCTGATTCAATTTCGTTGCTGGTTATCTGTCTGTTCAAGTTTCTTATTTCTTCCTTTTTCATTTTTGCTATGTTATATATTTCCAGGAATTGATCTATTTCTTCCAGGTTCTAGGTTGCTGGCATATAATTTTTCATAATGTTCTCTTATAAATGTTTGTATTTCTCTAGTGTTGGTTGTTATTTCTCTTATCTCATTTGTGATTTTATTTGGGTCCTTTCTCATCATTTATCTGTTTTCTTTTTTAAAGATTTTATTTATGTATTCATGCGAGACACAGAGAGGCAGGGGTATAGGCAGGGGGAAAATGAGGCTCCATGCAGGGAGCCTGATGTGGGACATGATTCCCCAGGACCCCGGGATCATGACCTGAGCCAAAGCAGATGCTCAACCACTGAGGCACCCAGGTGCCTTGCTGATTAAATTCCTTTGCTAGTTATGGGTGTGTTCACATTTTCTATTTCTTCCTATTTCAGTTTTGCTCATTTATACATTTCTAGGGATTTGTCCATTTATTCCAGGTCTCCCAGTTTGTTAGTGTATAATCTTTCATAGTATTCCCTTATAATTGTCTTATTTTTCTGGTTTTGATTGTGATCTCTCTTCTCTCTTTTGTGATTTTATTTATTTAGTTCTTTTCTGTTTTCTTGTTGATAAGGCTGGCTAGGGCTTGATCCATTTTCTTAGTTATTTTGAAGAACCAGTTCTTAGTTTCATTATTCCATTCTACTGTTTTGTTGTTTCTGTATTGTTTATTTCTGCTCTCATCTTTATTTTTTCCCTTCTTCTGTAGGCTTTAGGCTTTGTTTCCTATTCCTTTTCCAGCTCCTTTAGGTGTAATGTTGGGTTGTGTATTGGAGACTTCTTGTTTCTTGAGGTAGGACTGTATTGCTATCTACTTCCCTCTAAGGATTGTCTTTGCTACATCCTAGAGGTTTGAAGAAACATGTTTTCATTTTCATTTGTTTTAAATTTCCTCTTTAATTTCCTGGTTGCTCCATTCATTCTCTAGTAGGATGATCATAATCTCCACGAATTTTTGGTCTGTCCAAATTTTTTCTTACTGTCGACCTCGAGTTTCATAGCGTCGTGGTCCGAAAATGTACATGGTGTGATACCATCCTTCTTGTACCTATTGTACCTGTTGAGGGCTGATTTGTGGTCCATGATATAATCTATTCTGGAGAATGTCCCCTGTGCACTTGAAAAGAATGTGTATTCTGCTTTAGGAAGAAATGTTCAAACTATATCTGTTGAGTCTCTTTGGTCCAGTGTGTCAAGGCTATTTTTTCCCTGTTGATTTTCTGCATAGACGATCGGTCCATTGCCATAAGTGGGTGTTAAAATACCCTGTCATTGTATTATTATCAGTGTGTTCCTGTACGTTGGTTGTTAATTGGTTTCTATATTTCAGTACTCCCATGTTGGCAGCATAAATATGTAGTTGTTTGATCTTTTTTTAAAAATAAATTTATTTTTTATTGGTGTTCAATTGACCAACATACAGAATAACACGCAGTGCTCATCCAGCCAAGTGTCCCCCTCAGTGCCCGTCACCATTCACCCCCACCCTCTGCCCTCCTCCCCTTCCAGCACCCCTAGTTCTTTTCCCAGAGTTAGGAGTCTTTATGATCTCTCTCCCTTTCTGATATTTCCCAAACGTTTCTTCTCCATTCCCTTATGTTCCCTTTCACTATTATTTATATTCCCTGAAGGAATGAGAACATACACTGTTTGTCCTTCTCCGATTGACTTACTTCACTCAGCATAATACCCTCCAGTTTCATCCACGTTGAAGCAAATGGTGGGTATTTGTCGTTTCTAATGGCTGATTAATATTCCATTGTATACATAAACCACATCTTCATTAGCTATTCATCTTCCAATGACACTGAGGCTCCTGCCACAGTTTGGCTATTGTGGACATTCTGCTATAAACATCGGGGTGCAGGTGTCCCGGCGTTTCATTGCATCTGAAACTTTGGGGTAAATCCCCAATAGTGCAATTGCTGAGTCGTCGGGCAGGTCTATTTTTAACTCTTTGAGGAACCTCCACACAGTTTTCCAGAGTGACTGCACCAGTTCACATTCCCACCAACAGTGTAAGAGGGTTCCCTTTTCTCCGCATCCTCTCCAACATTTGTGGTTTCCTGCCTTGTTAATTTTCCCCTTTCTCACTGGTGTGACATGGTATCTCATTGTGGTTTTGATTTGTATATCCCTAAGGGCAAGTGATGCAGAGCATTTTCTCATGTGCATGTTGGCCATGTCTATGTCTTCCTCTGTGAGATTTCTGTTCATGTCTTTTGCCCATTTCATGATTGGATTGTTTGTCTCTTTGGTGTTGATTTTAAGAAGTTCATTATAGATCTTGGAAACTAGCCCTTTATCTGATACGTCTTTTGCAAATATCTTCTCCCATTCTGTAGGTTGTCTTTGAGTTTTGTTGACTGTATCTTTTGCTGTGCAAAAGCTTCTTATCTTGATGAAGTCACAATAGTTCATTTTTGCTTTTGTTTCTTATGCCTTCGTGGATGTACCTTGCAAGAAGTTGCTGTGGCCAAGTTTAAAACGGGTGTTGCCTGTGTTCTCTATGATTTTGATAGACTCTTGTCTCACATTTAGATTTTTCATCCATTTTGAGTTTATCTTTGTTTATGGTGAAAGAGAGTGGTCTAGTTTCATTCTTCTGCATGTGGATGTCCATTTTCCCAGCACCATCTATTGAAGAGACTGTCTTTCTTCCAATGGATAGTCTTTCCTCCTTTATCAAATATTAGTTGACCATAAAGTTCAAGGTCCACTTCTGGGTTCTCTATTCTGTTCCATTGATCTATGTGTCTGTTTTTGTGCCAGGACCACACTGTCTTGATGACCACAGCTTTGTAGTACAAGCTGAAATCTGGCATGTGGTGCCCCCAGATATAGTTTTCTTTTTTAAAATTCCCCTGGCTTGGGATCCCTGGGTGGCGCAGCGGTTTGGCACCTGCCTTTGGCCCAGGGCACAATCCTAGAGACCCGGGATGGAGTCCCACATCGGGCTCCCGAAGCATGGAGCCTGCTTCTCTCTCTGCCTGTGTCTCTGCCTCTCTCTCTCTCTCTGTGTCACTATCATAAATAAATAAAAAATAAAATAAAATAAAATAAAATAAAATAAAATAAAATAAAATAAAATAAATAAAATTCCCCTGGCTTTTCGGGGTCTTTTCTGATTCAACACAAATCTTAAAATAATTTGTTCTAACTCTCTGAAGAAAGTCCATGGTATTTTGATAGGGATTGCATTAAACGTGTACATTGCCTGGGTAACATTGACATTTTCACAATATTAATTCTGCCAATCCATGAGCATGGAATATTTTTCCAACTCTTTGTGTGTTCCTCAATTTCTTTCAGAAGTTTTCTATAGTTTTTAGGGTATAGATCATTTACCTCCTTGGTTAGGTTTATTCCTAGGTATCGTATGATTTGGGTGCAATTGTTAATGAGATTGACTCCTTAATTTCTCTTTCTTCAGTCTCATTGTTAGTGTATAGAAATGCCTTTGATTTCTGGGCATTGATTTTGTATCCTGCAACGCTACCAAATTGCTGTTCGAGTTCTAGCAATCTTGTGGGGGAGGGTTTTGGGTTTTCTAGGTAGAGTATCATGTCATCAGCAAAGAGGGAGAGTTTGACTTCTTCTTTGCCAATTTGAATGCCTTTAATGTCTTTTTGTTTCCTGATTGCTGAGGCTAGGATTTCCAATACTATGTTGAATAGCAGTGGTGAGAGTGGATATCCCTGTCTTATTCCTGATCTTAGGTGAAAGGCTCCCAGTGCTGCCCCATTGAGAATGATATTTGCTGTGGGCTTTTCGTAGATGGCTTTTAAGATGTCGAGGAATGTTCCCTCTATCCCTACGCTCTGAACTGTTTTGATCAGGAATAGATGCTCTATTTTGTCAAATGCTTTCTCTGCTTCTAATGAGAGGATCATATGGTTCTTGGTTTTTCTCTTGCTGATATGATGAATCACATCGATTGTTTTACGAGTGTTGAACCATCCTTCGGTCCCGGGGATAAATCCTACTTGGTCATGGTGAATAATATTCTTCATGTATAGTTGGATCCTATTGGCTAGTATCTTGTTGAGAATTTTTGCATCCATGTTCATCAAGGATATTGGTCTGTATTCTCCTCTTTGGTGTTTCTTTGTCTGGTTTTGGAATTAAGGTGATGCTGGCTTCATAGAACGAATTTGGAAGTACTCCATCTCTTTCTACCTTTCCAAACAGCTTTAGTAGGATAGGTATGGTTTCTTTAAACGTTTGATAGATTTCCCCTGGGAAGCCATCTGGCCCTGGACTTTTGTGACTTGGGAGGTTTTGGATGACTGCTTCAATTTCCTCCCTGGTTATTGGCCTGTTTAGGGTTTCTATTTCTTCCTGTTCCAGTTTGGTAGTTTGTGGCTCCAGGAATGCGTCCATTTCTTCTAGATTGTCTAATTTATTGGCGTATAGCTGTTCATAATATGTTTTTAAAATCGTTTGTATTTCCTTGTGTTGGTAATGATCTCTCCTTTCTCATTCATGATTTTATTAATTTGAGTCTTCTCTGTCTTCTTTTTAATAAGACTGGCTAATGGTTTATGGATGTTATTAATTCTTTTAAAGAACCAACTCCTGGTTTTGTTGATCTGTTCCACATCTATTGTGGTCTCAATTTCCTTGAGGTCTGCTCAAATTTTAATTAAATCTCTTATTCTTTTGGGTGTAGGATCTAGCTGCTGTTTTTTTCTCTAGCTCCTTTATGAGTAAGGTTAGCTTTTGTATTTGAGTTCTTTCCAGTTTTTGAATGGATGCTTGTATTGTGATGTATTTCCCCCTTAGGACTGCTTTTGCTGCATGCCAAAGATTTTGAACGTTTGTATCTTCATTCTCATTAGATTACATGAATCTTTTTAATTCTTCCTCAATTTCCTAGTTGACCCTTTCATCTTTTAGCAGGATGGTCCTTAACCTCCACGTGTTTGAAGTCCTTCCAAACTTCTTGTTATGATTTAGTTCTAATTTCAAGGCATTACGGTCTGAGAATATGCAGGGGACGATCTGAATCTTTTGGTATCGGTTCAGATCGGTTACTCCCACAGTAACTATAGAGCTCTCCCTCTGCAGGACCTGGAGGTGCCAAGGCAGGGACGCTGATCTGCTCAGCTCTGGGCAGAAGCGTCCTAGCTGTCATGGCCCTTCCCGGGCTCTGCCTGTCCCAGGGGGAGGCCAAATCCTGGGCTGTGTCCTGGCACCCTGTGCTCCAGTGCCTGCGCTGTTGGATTCCCCCTCCCGGCCACACAGCCGCCTCCGCGGCGCTGCTGCCCGAGCCCCTCTGAGCTGGTCCCATTGCCCCGCAGCCCTCTCCGCAGGGATCCTCTTCCTCTGCTGGAGCCCCCTCCGAGCTGCTCCTGGCCTCGCAGCCCCCTCCATGCGGAGCCGCCGCCCGAGCCCCTCCGAGCTGCTCCGGGTCCAGCCATGGGCCCTGCAGTCTTTTAGGGAGCTCGGCCGCGGGGTATGGTGCAGTCTCCTGGGTGCGCAGGTGTCTGTTAGTGTTCCAGGGAGCCCGAGGGCATCCCTGCCATCCTGGCATCCTGCTCCAACTCCCTGCGGGTGCCTTTCCACCCAGGAAGATTGGTGAAGCTCCTGCTTCTCCAGGACAGAGCTTTCCTGTCCTGGGGGCACTCGCCCCAGCCTTAGCCCGGCACCTCGTGGGGCCCCTCCCCCTTGGATGCCTTTTGTTTCTTTATTTCTTTTCCCCCCTCTTCCTACCTTGATAGAAGTGTGAACTCTTCTCACTGTAGCATTCCAGCTGGTCTCTCTTTTTAAAGAGAGAGATTTTCAGGATGATGAATATTATCTAGGTAATTTGGTGGGGACAGGTGATTTGGGGACCCTCTTCTTCTGCCATCTTGCCCCTCCTTCCACTTTCCTATTTCAAACAATGTCACAGAGACACAGGATAAAGCAGTGTGGTTCTCGGGCCCCGGCTGGCTCCGTTGGTTAAGCATCCGACTCCTGACTTCACCCTTGGTCTTGATCTCGGGGTCATGAATTCTAGCCCTGTGCTGAACTGTGGACGAGGCATGGAGCCTACTTAAACAAACCAAACCCACAGGGGTGTGGTTCTGGCATTAGATGAAGGAGCAGAATAGAGAGCCTGGAAGAAAATGCACTCCGATACCGTCAACTGTTTTTTAAACTTAATTTAATTTAAACCCAATTAATTAAGAGTATAGTGTATTATACTTTCAGAGGTAGAATTCAGGGATTCACCAGTTGGAGATAACACCAGGGCTCATGACATCACGTGCCCTCCTTCATCCCCGTCTACCACTTACCCTGTCCCTCCACTCCCCTCCCCTCCAGCAACCCTCAGTTTGTTTCCTCCTTCCTGGAGACTTTTTCCTCCATGTCTGTTTTCATCTTATTTGTTTTTCCTTCCCTTTACAGATGCCCATCTGCATTGCTTCTTTAATTTCACCTATGAATGCAACAATACAGTAATTTTCTTTCCTGACTGACTTTTTTCACTTAACAAGATCCCTCTAGTTCTATCCACGTCATTGCAAATGGCAATATTTTCTTCTCTTTGATAGCTGAGTACCATTCCTATCATCTAACTATCTATCATCTATGACCATCATCTATCTTCCATCTTCTTTATCCATCATCTGCCTGAGGGCACCAAGGCTCCTCCCACAGTGTGGCTACTGGACATTGGGGTGCAGGTGTCCCCGAGTCTCATGCATCTGTATCTTCGGGGTGAGCTAAGGCCGTGCACCTGCTGGCCATAGGGCGGCACTATTTATAACTTCCTGAGGAGCCTCCACACTGTTTCCAGGGTGGTTGCACCAGCCTGCAGTCCCGCCCACAGAGGAAGAGGGTTGAGTGAGTTTTGCAGGACTTGGTTAAAGTCTGGTACACATTTCTTTTTGTGTCCTGTGGGCTCTAATCATTGTCCTTAAGTATTTCTGGGGAAGCCAGGTATTGGGCTCTGTTTCAGTGAGTCATTTCCGGAGCTCATAGGCCTCAGCTGTAGCCTGGAAGGAGGCAGGTGTGGTCCCGTGTACGGGGACGCTGCCTCTTGCATGGCCTCCTGCAATGCCTGAGCGTCCTGCAGGAGGCGCCCGAGCCCAGGCCCTGCTCAAGGGCTGGGAAGGCTCAGTAGGCCTCGTCCACCTGCAATAACAGGAGCCCACCTGTGCTGGGGAGGCCTGAGGAGGACATGGGGACGCATCCACGCTGATGAGCCCCGGTCTCCTCAGGAACCGCGGTGAGGCTTCAGGAAGATGTGAGCCCGCATCCACCCTGACAGGAACACCTGGGCCGCTTCAGGACCTGCAGGGAGGCTTCAGGAAGCTGTGGTGCCACTTCCACTCTGGCAGGAGCTCCCGGGCCGCTCAGGACATAAGTTGAGGCTTCTGGAAGGTGGGGGCCGCATCCACGGTGTCAGGAGCCCTGGCCTCCTCAGAACCCGCAGTGACGTTATGGGAGGACATGGGGCCACGCCCACACCACAACGCTGACGTCTTCAGAACCCCCGGTGTAGACTTCGGGAAATATGGGGATGCTTCCATGCAGACAGAAGACCCCAGCCTTGTCAGGGCCTGTGGTGAGGCATAAGAAAGATGTGGGTGCCGAATCCACACTGACAGGAGTCTCTGGCCTCCTCAGGACCTGCCCTTTGGCTTCGGGATATATGGGGCTGTGTTTATGCTGACAGGAGCCCACAGCCCCCTCAGGACCCGCGGTGAGTTTTCTGGGGGCCATGGGGCCATGTCCAGGCTGACAGGAGCCCTCGGCCTCCTGAGGACCTGCTGTGAGGCTTCCAGAGGATGTGAGGCATAGTCCACAGTGACAGGAGACCCGGCGTCCTCAGGACCTGCTGACTATGACTCAGGAACACGTGGGGCCACGTCCACACTCACAGGATCCTGGCTTCCGCAGGACCCCCTGGAGGACTCTGGAGGCGCCATTGGGGGCCACGTCCACATCAGAAGGGACTCCTCAGAACCACAGGGTAAGTGAATTGGTAGAATGAGTGGTAGGGTCAGGGGAGGGGAGGCAGTTGGTGGTTAAGTTAGGTTAGATGTTAGGTGTTAGTGATTATGCTTATGGTTCCGGATTAGAGGATAGCGTGAGGGATAAGGGTAAGGGTGAGTGGTTAGGAGTTGGATGGGGGTTAGGGATTAATGAAAGGGGTTAGGGTTAGTGTTAGGGACAGGATTTAGAGTTAGGGTTAGGGTTTAGGCTTAGGGATTAGGACAGGATGTTAGGAGTTGGGGTTATGGTTATGGTTAGTGTTAGGGTTGTGATTAGGTTTGCAGTTAGGGTTAGGTGTTAGGACGTGAGTTAGGGTTAGTTGTTAGGGTTAGGGTTTAGGGTTAAAGTTAGGGCTAGGTTTAGAGTTAGGGTGAGCGGGAGGGTTAGGATAGGGGTTAGGATTAGGGTTAGTGTTTGGTTAGGGGTAATGGTCAGGTCAGGGTCAGGGTAGGGTCAGTGTACGGTTTTGGAAAAGGGTAAGAGATAGGGTTAGGCAGTGGGTTAGGGGTTAGTTTTAGGGTACGGGTTAGGGTACGGTTTGGGGTATGAGATAGGGTTAGTATTAGAGGGTTACGGTTAGGGTACAGGATAAGGTTAAGAATAGGATTTGAATACATTAAGTTAAGGTTAGGGTTAGAGTTTAGGGTTAGGGTTAGATTTAAGGTAGGGGTCAGGGTTAAGGAAACCTAAGAATAGGTTTAGGAGTTAGGGTGAGGCTTGGCAGGTAGGTTCAGTGAATGTGTTTCGGTCTTGGGGTTTGTGTTTGGTTTTTGATTAGTGATAGGTCTTGTTTAAGGTTTAGGTTAATATTAGGCTTAAGTGTAGGGTTAGGGATATGTCTGTGTATGGTTAGAGTTTGGGTCTTGGCCTGTGCGTGCACTGGGACTCCTAGTATCTTGGGCAGTTTAGTTTTATGCACACTATTTAGGTTTTGGGTTCAAAGATAGCTTGATTCCAACAAGTCAGTGGCCTCCCCAGAGAATCAAAATACAGGCTTCTGCTGGGGTCAGAAAAGACATGGCAGGCTTCTCCCGAGCTGAGCTAAGGAGGGGATTTGTGGCTCTAAATACTCTTTATTTGGATTTTCAGTTGCCTTTCTGATTTTATCTCTTGTGCGCACATGTTTCTTCGATACTAACAATTATTATTTTAAACTTTTATTGAATTCCTGTTTGTAAACACAGTATGATATATTTTCAGGTTTGCCACATACTGATTCAACCCTTGGATGCAACGCCTGGTACTGGTCACAGGTGCCCTCCACTATCCCCATCGCCTGATTCCCCATCCCCCCCCCACCTTCCTCTGGTATCTATTATTTTATTCTCTGTGGTTAAGAGTGAGTTTCTTGGTTTGCTTCTCTCATCCCACCCTATCGATCCCCTTGCCAATTTGTTTGGTTTCTTAAAATTCACATGTGAATGCAATTGTATGGTATTTGCTATCTGTCTTTCTCTGACTGAGTTCATTGAGCATAAGTCCTTTACAATTCTCCCAGGTCATTGTAAATGGCTTCATTTCATCCCTTGTGATGACCGAGTGATGTCGCAGTGTGTATATTTACCACATCGTCTCTGCCCATTCATCTGTCGATGGACATCTGGGCTATATCCACAGTTTGGCTATTGTTGATAACGCCGCTACAAACTCTAGGCTGCGTGTCCCTCTTTGAATCTAAGAGACTACTTTTATATCCTCGGGAAAAATACCTAGCTGTGCAATTTTGGAATCATAGGGTATTTGTACTTTTAACTTCTTGAGGACCCTCCACACTGTTTTCCACAGTAGCTGCACCTGTTCACATGACCACGAGGAGTGTAAGGGGGCTCCCCCTTCTCCATAGCCTCACCAACATCTGTTGTTTCTTGTGTTGTTAATTTTAGCCATTCTGTCGGCTGTCAGGTGACATCTCATTGTGGTTTTGGTTTGCATTTCCCTGATGATGGGTGACGCTGAGTGTCTGTCCGTGTGTCTGGTGGCCATCTGGATGTCTTGACAGAGACAAAGTCCATTCATGTCTTCTTCCCATCTGCAGTTGGATAATTTGTGTTTAGGATGCTGAGATTTATGCTTTACGTATTTTGCATACTAACTCTTTATTGGATGTGTTGCTTACAAATATCTCCTCTCATTTTGTATGTTGCATTTTAGCGTTGCTTGTTTCCTTCACTTTGCAGAAGCTTTTCAATTTGATGAACTCCCAATAGGATTTTTGCTTTTGTTTCACTCGCCTCAGATGCATATTTGGAAAGAAGATCCAATGGCCAATGTCAAAGATGTTGCTGCCTATCTTTTCTTCTTTGTATGGTTTCAGGTCTCACATTTAGGTCTTTCATCCATTTTGAATTCATTTTTTATATAGATGGTGTAAGAAAGTGGTCCAGTTTCATTCTTCTGCATGTGGCTGCCTGGTTTTCCCAACACCATTTGTTCTTATCCTGGGGTCAGGGTTAGGGTTTGTTGAAGAGACTGTCTTTGTGCCATTGGATATTCCTTCCTGCCTTGTTGTCGATTAATGGACCATAGAGTTACAGGTTTGTATCTTGTTTCGGCTTTCCATTCTATTCTATTGATCTAAGCGTCTCCTGTTGGGAGATTTTTGATTGCTGATTCAATTTCTCTGCTGGTTATCTGTGTGTTCAAGTTTCTTATTTCTTCCTTTTTCATTTTTGCTATGTTATATATTTCTAGGAATTGATCTATTTCTTCCAGGTTCGGGGTTGCTGGCATATAATTTTTCATAATGTTCTCTTATAAACGTTTGTACTTGTAGTGTTGGTTGTTATTTCTCTTTTCTCATTTGTGATTTTATTTGGGTCCTTTCTCATCTTTATATCTTTCTCTTTTTTAAACATTTTATTTATGTATTCATGGGAGATGCAGAGAGGCAGAGGTATAGGCAGAGGGAAAATGGGGCTCCATGTGGGCAGCCTGATGTGGGACTTGATGCCCCAGGATCCTGGGATCGTGACCTGAGCCAAAGCAGATGCTCAACCACTGAGGCACCCAGGTACCTTGCTGATTCAATTCCTTTGCTAGTTATGGGTCTGTTCACATTTCTATTTCTTCCTATTTCTGTTTTGATTGTTTGCACATTTCTAGGGATCTCTCCAATTCTTCCTGGTCTCCCAGTTTGTTAGCGTATAATCTTTCATAGTATTCCCTTATAATTGTCTTATTTTTCTGGTGTTGATTGTGATCTCTCTTCTCTCATTTGTGACTTTATTTATATAGGTCTTTTCTCTTTTCTCGTTGATAAGGCTGGCTAGGGCTTTGTCTATTTTATTAATTATTTTGAAGAACCAGCTCTTAGTTTCGTTATTCCATTCTGTTTTGTTGTTTCTGCATTGTTTATTTCTTTTCTCATCTTTATTTTTTCCCTTCTTCTGTAGGCTTCAGGCTATGTTTGCTATTCCTTTTCCAGCTCCTTTAGGTGTCGGGTTAGGTTGTGTATTGGAGACTTCTTGTTTCTTGAGGTAGGCCTGTATTGCTATGTACTTCCCTCTTAGGACTGCCTTTGCTACATCCCAGAGGTTTTGAGAAACATGTTTTCATTTTCATTTGTTTTAAATTTCCTATTTAATTTCTTGGTTGCTCCATTCATTCTCTAGTAGGATGTTCATAATCTCCACGTATTTTTGGTCTGTCCAATTTTTTTTTCTTACTGTCGACTTCAAGTTTCATAGCGTTGTGGTCCAAAAATGTACAGGGTGTGATATCAACCTTCTTGTACCTGTTGTACCTGTTGAGGGCTGATTTGTGGGCCATGATATGATCTGTTCTTGAGAATGTCCCATGTGCAGTTGAAAGGAATGTGTAGGGATCCCTGGGAGGCGCAGCAGTTTAGCGCCTGCCTTTGGCCCATGTTGCGATCCCGGAGACCCAGGATCGAATCCCCCGGTGGCCTCCTGGTGAATGGAGCCTGCTTCTCCTTCTGCCAATGTCTCTGCCCCTCTCTCACTCTCTCTCTCTCTGTGACTATCATAAATAATAAAGAAAGGAAGGAATGTGTATTCTGCTTTAGGATGAAATGTTCAGACTATATCTGTTGAGTCCCTGTGGTTCAGTGTGTCAAGGCTATTGTTCCCCTGTTGATTTTCTGTATAGACAATCAGTCCATTGCCATAAGTGGGTGTTAAAATCCCCTGTCACTGTATTATTATCAGTGAGTTCCTGTACGTTTGCTGTTAACTGGTTTCTATATTTAGGTACTCCCATGTTGGCAGCATAAATATTTAGTTGTTTGATCTTGATAGAGAGTCTTTTTAATTATGAAATAATGCCCTTCTTCATCTCTTCTTATACTATTTGTTCTTTCTTTTTGAAATTTAAATATTTTATTTATTTATTCATGAAAGATACACAGAGAAGCGGAGGCAAAACATAGGCAGAGGGAAAGGCAGGCTCCACAAAGGGAGGCCGATGTGGGACTCGATACTGGGATCCCAGGATCAGCCCTGAGCCGAAGGCAGATGCTCAACCACTGAGCCAACAGGTATCCCCCAGGGTTAGGTTTCAAATCTCCTTTGTCTGATATAAGTATGGGTCCTCCAGCTTTCTTTTGATATGCATTAGCGTGATAGATGACTTTCCATTCCCTGACTTTCAATCTCCTGGTGTCTATAAGTCTAATGTGAGCATCTTGTAGGCAGCATACATGGATCTTGTTTTTTAAATAATGATTTTATTTATGAGAAAGAGAGAGAGAGACAGAGAGAGAGAGAGGCAGCTAGAAAATTAGGCAGAGAGAGAAGCAGGCTCCCCACCAGGAGCAGAATATGCAACTCGATCCCTGACTCCAGGATCACACCCTGATTCAAAGGTAGAGGCTCAACCCCTGAGCCACCGAGGCATCCCGGATCCTGTTTTTTAAGCCACTCTGATACCCTGTATCTTTTGATTGGAGCATTTAGCCTATCAGCATTCAGAGTGATTATTCAAAGATATGAACTTTGTGCCTTTGTGTTTCCGGAAGAGTTGGTGTTTCTGGTGACGTTCTCTGGTTCTTTCTAGTCTTTGTTTCTTTTGTTCTCTTTTTTCCCCCACTAGAAGAGTCCCTCTTAAAATTCCTTACTGGACTGGTTAAGTGGTCATGAACTCCTTTATATGTTGCCTGTCTAGGAAAATCTTTCTCTCTTCTTCTCTCCTGAATGACACCCTTGCTGAAGAAAGAATTCATACAAATTGGACTCCAATAAAAAGAAATTTAAAAACATAAAATAACTTCTTTCTAATATGATTGAGGACAATGTCATGTAGGAGGAAAACCAGAAGCACAAAGAGAAGAGGAGAGATTTCACCCTCTGTAGCCTTCACAGGGACCTGGTGTCCTTTCCTAGGAGGTGCCCCCTGTCCGTAGGATGCATCCTTCCCCTCTGTGCTCCTTGTTGGAACCCAGCAGGCACATCTCCATGCCTCCAGCACGTCTGCAGTCATGGTTTATAGCGTCTTCCATGTATCCTATTGGGGATCACAGCGACTTGTATGTAACCATCTGGCTGCTGTTTGACAACATTGGGGGCATTCCGACTTTTGTTGGTTTTGGGGTGTGTGTGTCTCTATGACATGCAGCTATCATGTGCACCTATTGGATCCTATGGCTGGGTAACCCAAAACCCCGAAATGGTTGGCAAAACCTCATTTCTGGTGCTGGCGCTGGGTGGCTAGCTGGGCTCTCCTGTCCCCCCCGGGGCTCGCTCATGCAGTGTCTTTCTGCTGGAGGGTCAGCTGAGCTGGAAGGTCCGGCTCGGCCACATTCCCATGTCCGGCAGTGGGTCCTGCCAAGCGCTTGCTGCTTCTCTTCTCCCCAATGCCTCTCCAGCAGGGAGCCAGACATTCGGGCCACCCTTGGGGGGAGCTCCTGAGGAGCCAGCTGCCTATGGTGGGGAGCCATGTGGCTGCCTGTATGTGGGAGTCAGGGTGGGGATGGGGCTGGGGTTGTCGGTCCCCTGTCCTGACTGGCCTTCAGGCCGAGCCCCATGCTCACCCACCCCTTACTCACTCGGGCAAGGAGGGTGCCCTCCACACGTTGGTATGAGAGATCCAACACCACAAGGTGTGCATGCTGGGTCCACCTGGTGAGGGTGGCCCAGGTGCATGAGCTGTAAGTGTGGGAACCAGGAAATTTAACAAAAATCCCCTACCCCTGGACAAAGAGAGCAGGGCTCATTCCATTTTGTGCTACATCTGCCACCTCCCCTATGACCCCCAAATGGTCTACTTATGGCTTAAGGCGCTGCCCCACCCTAGTCAGGCCGCTGGGCACACCCTAATTGGAAATCAGCTCATAACAAGGTAACCCTGCTTTGTGCCCGCCAAAATCATGCACCAATTCTGACCAAAGTAATAGACCAGCTCAAGTGGATACTATAGGGTAAGGTGTAATTCAGTCGGCCAACTACATGTGGACCGACATGATTGTGCAACTTTCTGCGTATCCCATGGTCCACTGGTCCACGAGCTGCCTCGCCTCTTAGTCTCAGGGTCCAAGTCCCTGCTCCAATGTGTCTGGTGCACTTGGACCCAAGCTCCAGCTTGTAAAGAGACCCTCAGGAGTTTCATCGGTGTCGGCTCCTTGGTGGTTTCTCGGATTCGCAATCTTGGGCACAGCACAAGGGCCTGCTGTCCTGATATCACTTCCACGGCCACGCTGACTGCCCCGCAGGCCCTCTGTGCCCAAGGCACCCAGGCACGGAGATGCGGGGAGGGGAGGAAGTGCCCCGGAACCCGGCCAGGCCCGGCCCCCTGGACAGAGGGAGCAGTGACTTCTCAGGTCACTTTGCACAGACCCTGGTGACCTGAGGCTCCCTGGCTGTCACTCTGTCCCGCCCATTCTGGCGCACAGGGCACAGGCTGAGTCCCAGTAAAGTCTGTGAGGCCTGACCCTGGAGTCCGGCCACTCCTGGATGGCACGTGGGACGTCAGCTGTGTGTGCCTAGCGGCGCCCCTGCATGGGCTGGTTGGGGCCTCGGTGGTGCCCCCTCCTCCTCTCTGGGGGTCTCTCCACGCCCTATACTCAGAGTTCTGGGAGACACAGAAACGGGCTGGTTGTGCATTTTCACACCACAACACTTTATTGAATTTGTACAGCAAATGGGCTCAGAGCAGAGGGTGCGCGCCTTCACCTGGGGAAGGAGACCTTTTAGTCTTTAGGGGAGGGCAAGAATCACACGGGTTGGGGGGGTGAGTGCTGGAGTCCCCCACCTGGAAGCATGTGTGGACTCTGGTTGGGGGCGTGTGTCCTGAGGCTTCAGCCTGAGTGACGGTTCTGAGGACAGCAGAGCTGACCTGGAACTGCAGCTCATGGGCTCCTGTGCTGGGTCCCTGCAGGGCAGCTGGACCCCGGCCTTGGGACCCCTGGGGCCCCAACACCTGTAGGAGCCTGCCTCCTGGTGTGGGTATGGGTGGGGCCCACCGGCCTACCCCTGCTCTCCCCACCCTGGGGTGTCCCGGGATCCCCCGGTCTGCCCTAGGTCAGCGACCTGGACCTGTGGGGCTCGCCCAGTGCCCAGAAGGCCACATTCAACTGTGAGAAGGCTCGCTCAGCCCGGGGCCAGAATCCAGGGCTGGCGACGGCCATGGGGGGGCTGGATCCCATTAGTCTTTGTGTTGGGCCTCGTGGGGGCTCAAATCAACCCAGCTCCCCAGAGCCTGGTGCCCAGTCAGCCCAGGTCCCTCTAGGTTAGGGGCTGGTTCCTGTGCAGGGTGTGCCACGCTCCAGGAGGGACAGTGGGCGGAGGCAGGGCACAGTGGGTCCTCTGCACCACTCACCTGAACACACCATTTCGGGGGCTCCCTGTCTTCCCTCCTCCCTGCAACCCCTGGGTACTTTATGGGACACCCAGGCTTCTGATGGGAGCAGGGTATCCAAAGAACCCCGGGGAGGCTGAGCATGTCCCACAGGGGGCAGCTGCACCGGTTCCTTGCTCAGGGCCGATGGTGTGGGGGTGGATGATGTGGGGGCATGTGTATGATGGTGGTGGAGTTGGGGGCTGGTGTAGGGGGGATAGTGTTGAGGTATAGTGTGGGTGGGGATTGTGTGGGGCTTTGTGTGTGTGAGGGGGATGGTGTAAGGGCAAGGCCATGGGGGATGATGATGTAGGGGGATGATGTGTTTCTGGGAAATGGGGGGATGGGGTGGGGGGCTGGCAGACACCCGGTAAACCCTTTCTCTAAGATGCATGGGGAGACGTCTACAGATAAAGGCGACCCCAGTCTGGGGTTTGCTGTGACACCTGCTCCTGGGTCCCCGTGTGGTCAGTGCAGGGCCCTGGCTGGACTGGGGGCAATATCTCGGGTCATCATACTATGTATGTTTACAAATTGCAAATTGTCTCAAATTAAATGCATAGAATTTAGAAATATATAAAGCACTGAGAGGGGGTGTCACCCTGACCCATCTGACCCTCATCGGATCGATGTGTGTCCTCCTCCAGTCACAGCCATACACCCAGCCCCCAGGTCCCCTTACTGCCCCCCACGGCCTGCACCCTGCTTTTCAGAGGATCGTCCCTCACACCTTTGGGGTTCAGCTCACATGGCAACCCCTGGAGGCCCCATCCTAGTGGCCTCCTCATCCCTGAGAACCCGGGGGAGGGGGCACGGTGTACATCACCAGCACCTTACCATGCAGCTGTGTGTTGCTGTTGCTGTTCTTCTCCCAGCCTCGGAAGCCCTGTGTTCCCGACCCAGAAGCCCCTGGTCCTCACCCGGAGCCCGATCCCCCCTGGCCCCTCAGCCTCACCCTACCCTATAGTAGTACCAAAACATGATGTGACTGCTGAATGTCCTGTTGACGTCCAGGTCTACCTGCGTGATTTCCTAGGAGGAGTACCAGGGCCTCCTCCTTCATTTCCTGTGGGAAAACCGGGGAGGAGGAGCAGGCATCAGGGATACAGACCCTGACCTGTCATGAGCTGCTTTGCTGGTCAGGGAGCCCTGGGGCAACCATGGGAGTGTGTCCTGCAGAAACCTCCTTCCTTCCTCTGGGAGGCCGGGAATGGTGGGAGTGCCCACCGTGCCCGTGGAACTGCGTGAGGGCTTGTGCCCAGCTGTAGTGGGCGGGGAGGTGACTGAGGGACAGCCTGGGTTGGAGGGCATAGGGGTTCAGCTCAGGTGGGGAGGGGACATGGGGTGTTGTGCCCAAGATTGCGAATCTGAGAAACCACTACAGAGTTGACACCAATGCAAACAAATGAGGGTTGATTTCCAAACTCGAGCTTGTGTTCAAGTACACACGAACCCAACACAGTGGAGCAGGGACCTGGACCCCGAGTTGGGTTTTAGCTTAGTTTTAAGGGCTTGTCTCAGGGACCTCCAGAAGGGCTGGAACAATTCCTCAAGTTCTGTTTACATTTTGATATGGGGCTTTCAAGGGCATTGAGCTCTGTTCTCATTCTAATAGGTGCTTCCAGCCCTTGGCGTGGGCTCAGTTCTTATTCTATTGTGGGGCTTTCCAGGGCAATAAGCTGTAAACTTTTGTTTTTTTCCTGCAACTGAAGTAATGTAAATTTCAGCTCTTCTTCACAGGGGCCTGGGATGGCTTGACATTTTCGAACGCTGAACTTAAAGTGGAAAGGCCTTCATTTTCTCGGCCTCCTTGTATCCATTCCCATCCTAGCTAGCTCCTACCCCCTTCCCAGGAGCTCCTAAGAAAGCAATTGCAAATGACCTCAACCTGGCAGCGTGTGTTGGGGGACAGGCCCTGGGATTTGGAATCAGGAAGACCTGGCTCCTGGGCGTCCCAGTTCTGCAGCGGGATTCGATACTGCAGACTCTTACTCCCTGAGGCTATCTTGACAACTGACTTTGTACATAGAAAAGCTGTCCGTTGTCTTTATAAGATGAAGAACGAGTCAAAGTGTTTTTTCTCTGCACTTCTGATTGCTCAGATTCCAATCTGAGATGTATTTCCTGTTAATAAGGATAATTTACTATCCGTAGTACTATGGTTAAAATATTCTGACACAAGTAAATCAGAGGGATGAGGGAATGTCTTCTCTTTCTTCACAGCACAGTCACTCATCAGGAAATGCATCTTTATGGATTTGGAAAGAACTGAGAGACATTATTACCAATGGTCCTATTATTATGTGAAGGATTCTTCCCTGAGATTCTTCCCCTTTTTCAACTGACACTGAAACACTGTGAACTCTCTGGAAGACAAATGTCAGGGAAATAAATGTTATACATTGCTAATTTTAAACACACTTGCAATATGGTGTCTATTATACTAGAATTATTTTTATCTGATTTTTGCTATTTATTATCCGTTCCTGCTTTTCAGGTTGAGGAGGCATTATATGTGTTCCTAAGTGTTTTTCTTTCCTTCTGATCTAAAATTCTTACTTTGTTCCCATGGAAGGAACTCTTTAAGAATAAGGCAAAATTAATTCAACGATTCTTAAAATGTCTTCACACTTGGAGCCTGATTCATTTTAGTCAATTTTCAAAATAAATCTTATTTATTAGGAAAAAAACAAAGATTTATAGGGAAATTGAGAAGATAGTACAGAGCATTCGCATGCACTTGCACTCAATTTCTCCAATTATTGATATCTTATATTAGTATGGTACAAATATTAGCTAATGAATCAATATTAAAATATTCGCATTAACCAAAGACCATACTTTATTCAGATTTCCTTAGTTTTTGCTAAGTTACCACCCCTCATATGACATTCTATTTGTCCTCCTATTTTCTTAGGCTCCTCTGGATTGTGACAGTCTTTCAGGCTTTCCTTGATTTGTTGAACTGGAACACTTTGAGAAGTAGAGTATTTTGTAAAATTTCCCTCAGTTGGGACATGTCTGTTGTTTATATCATGATTGAAATATTTCTGTAGATTATATACAGAGATATACTGCCATTTTCATTATATCATACAAAGAATAGATACTATCTACATGATTTATCAGTCTTGGCATCGTTCTGGTCATTTTGCTGAAGTAGGGTTTGTCAGCTTTCTCCGTAGTAAACTGATTATTATTATTATTATTATTATTATATTATCATTATTATTTTAAGTTTTTCATAATATATTTTGTAGAAGGAAGTTACTATGTGTATTGCACACATTAGAGTGGAAAGCTATGCTCATGAACTTGACGGTGGAATGTCTGCACAAATTGTTTGAAATTCTTCTACATGGGAGATTTCTCTTCCCTCTAGGTTTGTTTGATTATTTTTTTCAAAGATGTTATTTATTTATTTGAGAGAGTAAGGAGAGAAAAAGCATGAGCGAGCAGGACAGAGGGAGAGAGAGAAGCAGGTTCCCAGATGAACAGGGAGCCTACCTTGGGACCTGGATCATGATCTGAGCCTAAGACAGAAGCTTAACTGACTGAGCAACCCAGGTGCCACTCTTTGTTTCTTTCTTTTTTTTAATAATAAATTTACCTTTTATTAGTGTTCTATTTGCCAGCATACAGAATAACACCCAGTGCTCATCCCGTCAAGTGCCCCCCTCAGTACACGTCACCCATTCACCCCCACCCACCGCCCACTTCCCCTTCAATCACCCCTAGTTCTTTTCCCAGAGTTAGGAGTCTTTATGTTCTGTCTCCCTTTCTGATATTTCCCACTCATTTCTTCTCCCTTCCCTTATATTCCCTTTCACTATTATCTATATTCCCAAAATGAATGAGAACATACAATGTTTGTCCTTCTCCGATTGAGTTACGTCACTCAGTATAATACCTTCCAGTTCCATCCACCTTGAAGCAAATGGTGGGTATTTGTTGTTTCTAATGGCTGAGCAAGGCCCACCTTTTCTCTCTCTTCATCTTCTGAGTCTCCTATGGTATGAATGTTATTGTTTTAATAAGTGGCTGAGTTCCCTATGTCTGCCTCTATGGTCCATAACGTTTCTTGTTTTTAAGGCTTCCACTTGGGACTGCATCTCAGTTATAGCATTTTTAACGTTGGCCTGACTAGATTTTAGTTCTTTTATTTCTACAGTAAGGGATTCTCTAGTTTTCTTCTGTGCTCTATTTCCAGCCCAGCTGCTATCTTTATAATCATTGTTTTAAACTGTAGTTAGATATTATATATGTGTATTGATGAACTTCCTGGCTGTGAGTACTACCTCATGTTATTTTATGGAGGAGAATTTCTCCATCTCATTATTTATTCCAGAAAAGAAAGAAGGAAGAAAAAGAAAAACCAAGACAAAAAATAACAACTGCCCTCCCCCCCAAAAAAACCCCAGATTATTTTGGCCTGCTCGTTAAAAGATTCTAAATCCCAAAATAAGAAACACAATTAAAGTACCATGAAAGTAAAAATAAGAAATATATAAGGTACATACATAAAAGTTAAAATAAGGCAATTAATAAAATAGAATCAAAGAAAATAAATGAAAAAAGAGCACAAACTACAAAGGAATCTAGACTCTACTTTCGAGGCAAAGCTGAAGCTCTGCAGCCTCTCTGGTCTGACAACTTGGTGGCATCAAATGGTCTGTGTGGGGTCTGGGCATGGGCCTTGGCGCTGATTGTCAGGTGCACATCTGCCTGGGAGTTGCACCTGTGGGGGTCAGAGGCGGGGTGGGCGTCATCGCCTCTGGGCTCCAGCAGGTGGCGCTGTGCTGCTCCCTGAGACCAGGCCCTGATGGGCGGGATGCGGGTGGGGTCTCTAGGTCCTCTGGCTCTGGGGCTGAGCATCCTGCCCCCCAGTCTGCTGGGGCCTCCACAGAAGAGCCCCCAAGCCCCCGGGTCTCCGCCGCTTCTCTCAGAACCCTACGTTCACTCTACCTGCGTCTGAGCTTCTTTTGGTTTTGGTTTTGTATCTCAGACTGTTGTGCCCAAGATTGTGAATCCGAGAAACCACCGAGAAGCTGACACTGATGCAAACACACGAGGGTTTATTTACAAGCTCGAGCTTGTGTCCATGTATACCCGACACAATGGAGCAGGGACTTGGACCCCGAGGTGGGTTTTGGCTTAGTTTTAAGGGCTGGTCTCGGGGAACTCCCGAAGGGCTGGAGCAATTCCTCAAGTTCTGTTTACATTTTGATATGGGGCCTTCAAGGGCATTGAGATCTGTTCTAATAGGGGCTTCCTGCATTTGGCCTGGGCTCAGTTTTTATTCTATTTTGGGGCTTGCTGTGTCCTGACAATGAGCACTCAGGAAGGAAATGACGGATGTGACTCCTTTCTCAGGAGCATCACAGAGAATAAATAATGAGACTGAACCAAAGGAGCAGAAGACTTGTGCACTGAGCCATACCAGGCTCTGGGAGGCCATCTTGGGCTCGTGGTTTGGGAGCCTCATCTTGTGAAAATGTCCGCAGTTCCTGAAGCCACCCTCTCTTTCAATGTCATTCCTGTCAAATCATGGTGGCAGATCCTAAATAGGAAAAAAAAACCCATAACATCTATCCGCCCCCACAAATGACCCCGGAGAGCAAATCAGTATTGGAGAAGCAGGACAGAGTGGGACGCAGCACTTTCCTATTTCAAACGATGTCACAGAGACACAGGATAAAGCAGTGTTGTCCTCGGGACCCCGCCTGGCTCCGTCGGTTAAGCATCCGACTCCTGACCTCACCTCTGGTCCTGATCTCGGGGTCGTTATTTCTAGCCCTGGGCTGGTCCATGGATGAGGCCTGATGCCTACTTAAACAAACCAGACCCACGAGGGTTGGTCCCAGCATAAGCTGAAAGAGCAGAACCGAGAGTCCAGAAGGAAACGTGCTCTGATACAACTGATTTTTTAACTTAATTTAATTTAAACCCAATTAATTAACGTATAGTGTATTATACTTTCAGAGGAAGAATTCAGGGATTCACCAGTTGGAGAAAACCGCAGTGCTCGTGACACCACGTGCCCTCCTTCATGCCAGTCCCCTGTTATCCTCTCCCTTGTCCCCTCCCCTGCAGCAACACTCAGTTTGTTTTCTATAATTAAGAGTCTGTATTTCCTGCATCTGTTTTCATCTTATTTGTTTTTTCTTCCCTTCACAGATGTTCATCTGCTTTGCTTCTTTAATTCCACCTATGAATGACACCACACGGTCATTCTCTTTTCCGACTGACCTATTTCACTTAAGATGATCCCTCTACTTCTACCCACGTCATTGCAAATGGCAAGATTTCCTGCTCTTTGATAGGTGAGTACCATTCCGCTCTCTATGGCCATCATCTATCTCACATCCTCTTTATCCATCATCTGCCAGAGGGCACCGAGGGTCCTCCCATATTGTGGCTACTGTGGACCTGGCTGCTGTGGACATTGGGGTGCCGTTGTCCCACATCTCACTGCATCTGTATCTTCGGAGTGAGCTCCAGGCTTTACACATGCGGGTCGCAGGGCAGCTCTATTTGTAACTTCCGGAGGAGCCTCCACACTGTTTCCATGGTGTCTGCACCAGCCCGCCGTCCCGCCCACAGTGGAAGAGGGTTGAGTGAGTTTTACAGGACGTGGTAAAAGTCTGGTCCACATTTCATTTTGCGTCTTTTGGGCTCCAATTCTTTATCCTTAAGTATTTTTGGGGAAGCTGTGTGTTGGGCTCCTTTTCAGTCAGACATTTCCGAATCTAACAGGCCACAGATGGAGCCTGGTAGGAGGCAGAGGTGGGCCCCGGGATGAGCACGTGCCTCCTTCACAGCCTCCTGTAGTGCCTGAGGATCCCGCAGGGGGCGCCCAAGCCCAGGCACCGCCCAAGGGGCAGACATGTGCAGTAGGCCTCGCCTCCCTGCACTAACATGAGCCAGCCTGTGCTGGGGAGGCCTGAGGAAGATGTGGGGACATGTCCATGCTGATGAGCCACAGCCTCCTCAGAATGTGCGGGGAGTCTTCAGGGGGATATTGCACAGCGTTCACGCTGACAGGAGCCCCGGTCTCCTCAGGACACACGGTGAAGCTTCAGGAAGATGTGGGCCCACATCCACCCTGACAGGAGTCCTTGGGCTGCTTCAGGACCTGCGGGGAGGCTTCAGGGAATTGTGGGCCCGCACCCACCCTGACAGGAGCCCCTGGGCTGCCTCAGGACCCGCGGGGAGGCTTCAGTAAGATGTGGGCCCCCATCCACCCTCACAGGAGCCCCTGGGCCGCCTCAGAACATGTGGGGAGGCTTCTGAAAGATGGTGCGCCGCGTCCACTCTGGCAGGAGCTAACTGGCCCCTCAGGACATAAGTTGAGTCTTCTGGAAGCTGGGGGCCGCATCCACAGTGACAGGAGCCTCGGCCACCTCAGAGGGCCGCTTCAGGACCTGCAGTGATGCTTCGGGAGGACGTGGGGCCATGTCCACACAACCAGACGCTGATGTCCTCAGGACCCCCGGTGTAGACTTCGGGAAATATGGAGATGCGTCCATGCGGACAGAAGACCCCAGCCTTGTCAGAGCCTGTGGTGAGGCCTAAGAAAAATGTGGATGCCGAATCCACACTGACAGAAGTCTCCAGCCTCCTCAGGACACGCTGTGAATGATTCGGATGATTTGGGGCCACGTCCATTCTGACAAGAGCCCCCAGCCTCCTCAGGTCTTATGGTGAGGCTGTGGAAAATGTGGGGCCACGTCAAGACTGAGAGGACCCGCGTCCTCCTCAGGACCTGCACTTTGTCTTCGGGACACATGAGGCTGCGTCTAGGCTGACAGGAACCCACAGCCTCCTCAGGACCGCGGTGAGTTTTCAGGGGACATGGGGCCATGTCCAGGCTGACAGGACCCCCCGGCCTCCTGAGAACCTGCTGTGAGGCTTCCAGAGGATGTGAGGCATCCAGAAGGATGTTCCTCCTCCTTCCAGAGGAGGCATACTCCACGTTGAGAGGAGACCCGGAGTACTCAGGACCCACTGACTATGACTCTGGAACACGTGGGGCCACGTCCGCATTCACAGGAGCCCGGCTTCCTCAGGACCCCCTGGAGGACTCTGGAGGCGACGTTGGGGGCCACGTCCATGTCAGAAGGGACTCCTCAGAACCATAGGGTAAGTGAATGGGTAGAATGAATGGTAGGGTCAGGGGAGGGGAGGTGGTTTGTGGTTAGGCTTAGGTTAGATGTTAGGGGTTAGTGATTATGCTTATGGTTACAGATTAGAGGTTAGGGTGAGGGATAAGGGTAAGGGTCAGTGGTTAGGAGTTAGGATGGGGGTTTGGGTTAGGGACAGGAGTTAGAGTTAGGGTTAGGGTTTAGACTTTAGGGATTATGGCAGGAGGTTAGGAGTTGGGGTTTGGGTTATGGTTAGAGTTAGGGTTCGGCTACGTTTGTAGTTAGGGTTAGGGGTTAGGGTGTGATTTAGGGTTAGGGGTTAGTGTTAGGGGTTAGAGTTAAAGTTAGGGCTAGGTTTAGGGTTAGGGCGAGGGTTAGGTCATCTTCACCAGAGACGTTTGTCAGAAGCTTGTGACACCCAAGTGGAATAATGCAGGCCTGGAAGGTGTCTCCAGGTGCAGTATAGTGGTATTCTTCGAACCTCCTGAGTTAGAAAACTGCTATGGTCTCACGGCCATTAGAATGCAGCGAGTTGAAAGCTGACTTCTATGCAAGCTCTCTTGTGAGAGGTGAGCTCAGGGCAGGACCCTCCCGCATCCTGCCTGCCCAGCCTCATAGTTGCTAACATCCTTGTGTGAAGTGCTGGAAGAGATTGGAGAAATGCGAGTGGAAGTGTCAGGACTGTACTCCCGTGTATCTCAGTTCAACAGCGATTGCCAACGTCCTTGTTCAGTTTGAGTGTAGCTCGGGTATACCTCGCCTCGCTAAGTGTCTAGCAGACATCGGCCTGCAAAGCATACACACTTCTGAGAGTTGAGCTTATGGCCTGTACCTCCCCCATCCTGACTGCCTGTACGTTCTGCTTCCACAGCATTTCATTGTATGCGGGAGAGTAGCGGAGTGAGAACCAAGTGTCTGCCTTGTCAATTTCACGCCTAGCGGACAGCTGCCTCCAAGGCATGCACACTCCTTTGGTTGAGCTTATGGCTTGTAAAGCCCACATGCTGACCGCCTGTACGCTTCGCTTCCAAAGGATATCGTTCGATACGGGACAGAAGTTTTGCGAGAGGCAAATGTGTCTTAGTTCAATCCAGCAACTTCTGAGGAATTCCTCCCTCAGATGGGAGCTACGTACTAACTTCCAAAACTGAGTACCTAGCTGAAAGCTCTCTCTCTGGGGAACTTCTCCCTCGGAGATGAACTGAAACGTGGTCCTTCCCAGTTCCACACTGCCTGCAGATGCAGTTACAAACATCCTCACTAGACATGTTTTTCACAAGATCATGAAATGCAAGGGGCAAACTGCAGGCTTCAAGGTTGTGTGTCCGGGTGCAGTAAAGCGGTATTCATGGAGCATCCTGAATTACAATGCTGCCACGTTCTCATGGCCATCAGAACGCAGTTAGTAGAAACCTGGCTTCGAGGCATGCTTCCATTTGAAAGCTGAGCTCAGAGCAGGATCCTCCCGCATCCTGCCTGCCCGTAGTCGTAGATGCTAACATCCTTATGTTAGGTGCTGGGAGAGGTTGGAGAAATGCAAGTGGAAGTGTCAGGACTGCACTCACGTGTATCTGAGTTCAATACAGTGATTGCCAACGTCCTTGTTGCATTAGAGTGTAGCTCGGGTATACCTCGCCTCGCTAAGTGTCTAGCAGACATAGGCCTGCAAAGCATGCACACTTCTGAGAGTTGAGCTTGTGGCCTGTACCTCCCCCATCCTGACTGCCTGTGCGTTACTGTTCCACACCATTTCATTGTATGCGGGACAGTACCGGAGTGAAAACCAAGTGTCTGCCTTGTCAATTTCGTGCCTAGCGGACAGCTGCCTCCAAGGCATGCACACTCCTTTGGATTGAACTTATGTCTTGTACCTCCCACATGCTGACTGCCTGTACGCTTCACTTCCAAAGGATTTCGTTCGATACAGGACGCAAGTTTTGCAAGAAGCAAGTGTCTCTTAGTTCTATCCAGTGACTTCCTAGGAATTCCTCCCTCAGATGGGAGCTACATCCTAACTTCCAACCTGAGTACCTAGCTGAAGGCTCTCTCTCTGGGGAATTTCCTTCTGCGAGATGAGCTGACACGCAGTCCTTCCCAGTTCCACACGGCCTGCAGATGCAGTTACGAACATCCTCACTAGACATGTTTGTCAGAAGCTCATGGGATGCAAGGCCCAGCTGCAGGCTTCAATGATTGTGTCTCCAGGTGCAGTAGAGCGGTATTCATGGAACGTCCCGCCTTACAATGCTGCTACGTTCTCACGGCCATCAGAAGGAGCTAGTAGAATGCTGGCTTCTAGGCCTGCTTCCTTGTGAGAGCTGAGCTCAGGGAAGGACCCTCCAGCATCCTGCCTGCCCGTAGACATAACTGCTAATATCCTTATGTTAGGTGCTGGGAGAAGGCCGGGAAATACATGTGGAAGTGTCAGGCCTATACTCCCGCTTATGTGATTTGAATACAGCGATTTCAAACGGCCTTCCTCAAAGAGTGTATCTAGTTTCTAATTCCAATGTACGAGTGGGTAGCAGACATCTGCCTCCCAGGCGTACACACTTTTGAGAGTTGAGCTTATGGCCTGTACTTCCCACATCCTGCCTGCAGGTACACTTCGCTGCTAACAGGCGTAGGCTTGATGCGTGACTGAAGTGTTGTGAGAGGTAAGTGGAAAGTGCCGGCACACAAGACTAGTGCCTCCACGCTGAATCCAGCGATTTCCTAGTAATTCCTGTCTTAGACAGGTGCTACATACTAAGTTCCATACGTGAGAAGCTAGCTGAACCACGAGTCCAAAAGCATCTCTCTTCTGAGAGTTGAGCTCACACCCAGTCCCTCACAGTTCCCACTGCCTGCAGAATGAGTTTTGAACATCTTCACCAGAGATGTTTGTCAGAAGCTTGTGAGACGCAAGTGGAATACTGCAGGCCTGGAAGGTGTCTCCAGGTGCAGTAGAGTGGTATTCTTCGAACCTCCTGAGTTAGAAGACTGCTATGGTCTCACGGCCATTAGAAGACAGCTAGTTGAAAGCTGGCTTCTAGGCATGCTCTCTTGTGAGAGCTGAGCTCAGGGCAGGACCCTCCCGCATCCTGCCTGCTCATAGTCATAGCTGCTAACATCTTTACGTGAGGTGCTGGGAGTGGTTGGAGAAATGCGAGTGGAAGTGTCAGGACAGTACTTATGTGAATCTGAGTTCAATACAGCGATTGCCAACGTCCTTGTTTAATTAGAGTGTAGCTCGGATATACCTCCCCTCGATGTCTAGCAGACATCGGCCTGCAAAGCATACACACTTCTGAGACTTGAATTTATGCCTTGTACCTCGCACATGCTGACTGCAGATACACTTCGCTCCTATCAGGCTGAGGCTCGATGCGTGACAGAAGTTTTGTCAGAGGTTAGTGGAAGGTCCCGGCCCACACGACTAGTGTCTCCATGCCCAATCCAGAGATATGTGAGGAACAGCTCTCTTAGATTGGTGCTACATACTAAGTTCCATACATGAGAAGCTAGTTGAACACAGTGTCCAAAGGGTACTTGCCTCTGAGACTTGAGCTCACCTCCAGTCCCTCACAGTTCCACTCAGCCTTCAGATGGAATTTTGAACATCCTCACTAGACATGTTTGTCAGAAGCTCATAGGACACAAGGAGCTAGCTGCTGGCTTCAATGCTTGTCTCTCCAGGTGCAGTAGTGTGGTATACATGGAACGTCCTGACTTACAGTGGTGCTACATTCTGAAGGCCATAACAACGCAGCTAGTAGAAAGCTGGCTTTGAGGCATGCTTCCTTTTGAGAGCTGTCTCAGGGCAGGACCCTCCCGCATCCTGCCTGACTGTAGACATAGCTGCTAACATCCTTGTGTTAGGTGCTAGGAGAGGTTGTGAGAAAAGCATGTGGAAGCGTCGGGCTTGAACTCACGTGTATCTGAGTTGAATACAGTGATATCCAACGGACTTCTTCAATCAGAGTGTAGCTATGTTCTAACTCCCATGTACGAGGGGTTAGGAGAAATCTGCCTCCCAGGCATACACACTACTGAGAATTGAGCTTATGATCTCTACCTCAACATCCTGCCTTCAGGTACACTTCACTTCTAAAAGGCCTAGACTCGATGCGTGACAGAAGTGTGGTGAGAGGTAAGTGGAATGTCCCGTCACACAAGACTAGTGCCACCAAGGTCAATCCAGCGATTTCCTAGTAATTCCTGTTTTAGACTGGTGCTACATACTAAGTTCCATAGGTGAGAAGCTAGCTGAACACCTTTTCCAAAAGCAACTTAGTTTTGAGAGTTGAGCTCGCACTCAGTCCCTCACGGTCTGATACAGCCTGCAGAATGAGTATCAAACATCTTCACCATAGACTTTTGTCAGAAGGTTATGAGACGCAAGTGGAACAATGCAGACCTGGAAGGTATCTCCAGGTGCAGTAGAGTGGTAGTCTTGGAACCTCCTGAATTAGAATACTGCTACATTCTCACTGCCATAAGAACGCAGCTAGTTGAAAGCTGACTTCTAGGCATGCTTCCTTGTAAGAGCTGAGGTCAGGGCAGGACCGTCCCACCTCCTGACTGCCTGTTGACTTAGGTCCTAGCATCTTTATGTTAGGTGCTGGAAGAGGTTGTGTGACAAGCATGTGGAAGTGACAGGCCTGTACTCACGTGTATCTGAGTTCAATACAGCGATTGCCAATGTCCTTGTTCAATTAGAGTATACCTCGGTTCTAGCTCCCATCAATAACTGTCTAGCAGACATCTGCCCGTAAAGCATACACACTTCTGAGAGTTGAACTTATTCCCTGTACCTCCCACATGCTGACTGCAGGTACACTTTGCTCCTATCAGGCCTAGGCTTGAATCGTGACTGAAGGGTTGTGAGAGGTTAGTGGAAGGCGCTGGCCCACACGACTAGTGTCTCCAAGCCCAATCCAGAGATATGTGAGGAACTGCTCTCTAGGATTGGTGCTACACACTAAGTTCCATACATGGGAAGCTAGTGGAACGCAGTGTCCAAAGGGTACTTTCTTCTGAGACTTGAGCTCACCCTCAGTCCCTCACAGTTCCACACGGCCTTCAAATTATTTTTTTTAATTTTTATTTATTTATGATAGTCACACACAGAGAGAGAGAGAGAGAGAGAGAGGCAGAGACACAGGCAGAGGGAGAAGCAGGCTCCATGCACCGGGAGCCTGACGTGGGAATCGATCCCGGGTCTCCAGGATCGCGCCCCGGGTCCAAGGCAGGCACCAAACCGCTGCGTCACCCAGGGATCCCCCTCCACACGGCCTTCAGATGAAATTTCGAACATCCTCACTAGACGTGTTGGTCAGAAGCTCATAGGACAAAAGGAGCTAGCTGCAGGCTTCAATACTTGTGTCTCTAGGTGCAGTAGAGTGGTATACATTGAACCTCCTGACTTACAATGTAGCTACATTCTCATGGCCATAAGAATGCAGCTAGTGGAAAGGTGCATTTGAGGCATGCTGCTGAGGATCAGAGTCACCCGTTCCAATTGAGGTCCAGTGGGGAATAGAGGAACCATGTCCTGATGATGCCCAGGTAGGGACCAGAGTCACCAGGTCCAGATGAGGCCCAGGTGGGGAGCATATTCACTAGGTCCAGGTGAGGCCCAGTTGAGGACCAGAGCCACCAGGTCTGGTTGAGGCCTAGAGGGGTACTAGAATCACCTGGTCCAGATGACATCCAGATGGGGACGAGAGTCACCAGGTCAGTGTGAGGCCCAGAGGGATTCCAGAGTCATCATGTCCAGGTGAGGCTCAGGTGTGGAACAGAGTAACCGGGTACCAATGATGCCGAGGTGAGGACCAGAGTCACCAGATCTGGGTGAGGCCCAGATAGGATCAGAGTCACCAGTTCCAGGTGAGACCAAGAAGGAGGCCACAGCAATCAGGTCCAGGTGTGGAACAAAGTCACCAGGACAGGTTGAGGCCCAGTTGGAGACCACATTCACCAGGTCCAGGTGAGGCCCAGGTGGTGATCAGAGTCACCAGGTCCGGGTGAGGACCAGGTAAGGACCAGATTCACCAGGTCCAAGTGAGACCCACGTGGGGACCTGACTCACCAGGTATGGGTGAGGCCCAGGTGGCAACCCCACTCACCAGGTCCAGGTGAGGCCCAAATATGGATCAGAGTCGTGTTGTTCCAGGTGAGGCCAGAAGGAGACCACAGGAACCAGGTCCAGGAGAGCCCCATATGGGAACCAGAGCCACAAGATCCAGGTGAGGTCCAGGTGGAGACCACAATCACAAGGTCCAGGTGAGGCCCGGTAATGACCAGATTCACCAGGTCCAAGTGAAGCCCAGGGGGGGACCAGAGTCACCAGGTAAGGGTGAGTCCTAGAAAGGGAACCAGAGTAATCAGTTTAGTTTGAGACCCAGAGTGGGACCAGAGGTCCCCGATGAAAGTGAGGCCCAGGTGTCAAATAGAGTATCCAGGTCCCAATGATGCCTAGGTGAGGACCAGAGTCACTAGGGCCATGCAATTCCCAGATGAGGATCAGAATCACCAGGTCCTGGTGAGGCATAGAAGGAGACCACAGTCACCAGTATCAGGTGAGCCCCATGTCGGAACCAGAGCCACTCTATCCAGCTGAGTCCCAGGTCCATGTGAGGCCCACGTGAGGACAAGATACACCAGGTTGAATTGAGGTACAACTGGGGATAAGAGTCACCAGGTCTGGGTGAGACCTATGTGGGGACAAGATTCACCAGGTCTGAGTTAGGTCACAATGGGGATGAGAGTCACCAGGTCCAGGTGAGGCCAAACTGAGGACCAGAGTCCCCAGATCCAGGTGAGGTCCATGTTGGAAAGAGAGTCACCAGGTCCAGGAGAGGTCCAGGTGGGGACCAGAGTCACCAGATCCAAGTGAAGCCCAGGTGGGGACGAGAGTCACCAGGAACAGATGAGGCCCAGGTGAGTACCAGAGTTACCAGGTACACGTGAGGCCCAGGTGGGGACCAGAGGCAAAGGTCCATGTGAGGCCGGCTGGGGATCATGGACAACGGTCTATGTGAGGTCCAGGTGTGGAACACAGTAACCAGGTCCAGGTGAGTCCCAGGTTGGGACCAGGATCACCAGGTACAGGGGAGGGCCTTGAAAGAACCAGAGTCAACTGTTCAAGGTGAGGCACAGGTGGCAACCAGGGTCAGCAGGTCCAAGTCAGGCCAAAGTGGAATTCACAGTCACCAGGTCAGAGTGAGACCCCAAGGGGGACCAGAGTCACCTGGTCCAGGTGAGGTCCAGTTGTGGAACACAGTAACCGGGTCTCAATTATGCCCAGTTGAGGATCATGGTCAACAGGGCCAGGTGAGGCTCAGATGGGGATCAGAGTCACCAGGTCCAAGTGAGGCCCATGTGGGGACCACAGTCACCATATCCAGGGTAGTCTCAGGTACAGACCAGATTCACCAGGTCCAGATGAGGTGCAGGTGGCAACCACACTCACCATGTCCCTGTGAGGTCCTAGTGGGGACCATAGTCACCAGGTACATTAGAAGCTAGAAACACTGTAGCCACCTGGTCCACATGAGGTCCATGTGGTAATGAGAGTCACCAGTTACAGGTGTGGTCGAGGTGGGGATCAGACTCACCCGGTCCAGTTGAGACCCAGGTGGGAACCATTGTCACCATCCAGGTGTGGCCCAGCTGAAGACCAGAGGTAACAGGTCCAGGTGGGTCCCTGTTAGGGAACAGTGTAACCATGTCCTGATGCTACCCAGGTGGGTAACAGAGACACCAGGTCCAGGTGAGGCCGAGGTGGGCACCAGAGACATGAGGTCCAGGTGAGGTCCCGGTGGGAACCACAGTCACCAGGTCAGGTGAGGCCATGCTGAGGATCAGAGTCACCAGTTCCAGGTGAGGCCCAGGTGGGGCCAGAGTCACCTGGTACAGAAGAGGTCAAAGTGAGGACTGAGTTACCAGATCCAGGTGAGTCCCTGTGGGGAATATAGTAACCATGTCCCGATGATGCCCAGGTAGGGACCAGAGTCACCAGGTCCAGATGAGGCCCACGTGGGGAGCATATTCACTAGGTGCAGGTGAGCCCCAGTTGAGGACCAATCATCAGGTCTGGTTGAGGCCTAGAGGGGTACTGGAATCTCCTGGTCCAGGTGACGTCCAGATGGGGACCAGAGTCACCAGGTCAGGGTGAGGCCCAGAGGGGTTGCAGAGTCATCATGTCCAGGTGAGGCACAGGTGTGGAACAGAGTAACGAGGTCCCAATGATGCCCAGGTGAGGACCTGAGTCACCAGATCTGGGTGTGGCCCAGATAAGATCAGAGTCATCTGTTCCAGGTGAGGCCAAGAAGGAGTCCACAGCAATCAGGTCCAGGTGAGGAACAAAGTCACCAGGACTGGGTGAGGCCGAGATCGGGACCAGATTCACCAGGTCCAGGTGAGGCCCAGGTGGTGACCTGAGTCACCAGGTGTGGGTGAGGACCAGATAAGGACCAGATTCACCAGGTCCAGGTGAGGCCCACGTGGGGACCTGAGTCACCAGGTGTGGGCGAGGCCCAGTTGGTAACCCCACTCACCAGGTCCAGGTGAGGCCAACCTGCAGGCCAGAGTCACCAGGTCCAGGTGAGGCCCTGGTGGGGACCGGAGTCACCAGGTAAATGTGAGGCTAGAAGGACATCACAGTCACCAGGTCCAGGTGTGGTTCATGTGGGAACGAGAGTCACCAGGTCCAGGTGAGACCCAGGTGGGACCACAGTAACAAGGTCCAGATTGAGGCCTAGGTGGGGCCCAGAGTCATCAGGGCCAGGTGAGGCCAAAGTGTGGAGCAAAGTTATCAGGTCCAGGTGAGTCCCAGGTGGGAACCAGTCACCTCGTCCAGGTGAGGCCCACAAGAGTAGTGCCTCCAAGCTCAATCCCGCGATTTCCTAGTAATTCCTGTTTTAGACTGGTGCTACATACTAAGTTCCATACTAGCTAATTGAACCCTGCATCCAACGGCAACTTACATCCGAGAGTTGGGCTCACACGCAGTCCCTCACAGTTCCACACTGACTGCAGAATGTGTTTCCAATGTCTTCACCAGAGATGCTTGCCAGAAGCTTGTGAGACGAAGTGGAATAATGCAGGCCTGGAAGGTGTCTCCAGGTGGAGTAGAGTGGTATTCTTGGAACCTCCTGAGTTAGAATACTGCTGCGTTCTGAGGGCCAGAAGAATGCAGGTAGTTGAAAGCTGGCTTCTAGACATGCTTCCTTGTGAGATTTGAGGTGAGGGCAGGACTCTCGTGCAACCTGACTGCCTGTAGACATAGGTCCTAACCATGTTAGGTGCTGGAAGAGGTTGTGAAAAGCATGTAGACGTTTCGGGCTTGTAGTCACTTGTAACTGAGTTCAATACAGCGATTTCCAACAGCCTTGTTCAATTAAAGTGTAGCTAGGTTCTAACTCCCATAAAAGAGTGGCTAGCAGACATCTGCCTGCAAAGCATACACGCTTCTCAGAGTTGAGCTTATGGCCTGTACCTCCCACAATCTGACGGCCTGTACGGATCGCTTCCACAGCATTCCGTTCTATGCGGGACAGTAGCGGAGTGAGAACCAAGTGTCTGCATTGTCAGTTTCACGACTACTGGACACCTGCCTCCAAGTGTTGCACACTCCTTTGGATGAGCTTATGGCTTGTTCCTCCCACATGCTGACCGCCTGTACCTTTCACTTCGAAAGGACGTCGTTCGATACGGGACACAAGTTTTGTGAGAGGCAAGTGTCTCCTAGCCGAATCCAACGACTTCTGAGTAATTCCTCCCTCAGAAGGGAGCTGCATACTAACTTCCAAACCCGAGTACCTAGTTGAAAGCTGTCTCTCTGGGGAACTTCCTTCTGCAAGATGAGCTGACACGCGGTCCTTCCCAGTTCCACACTGCCTGCAGATGGAGTTACGAACATCCTCACTAGACATGTTTGTCAGAAGCTCATGGGATGCAAGGGCCAAGCTGCAGGCTTCAAGGTTGTGTCTCCAGGTGCAGTAGAGCTTTATTCATGGAACGACCTGACTTCCAATGCTGTAAAGTTTGGGTTAGGTTACGGGTTAGGGTTAGGGTTAGGGTCCTGTTTAAGCTTAGGGTTAGGGTTAGGGTTAGGGTTCATGTTAGGGTTAGGGGTAGTTTCAGCATTAGGTGTAGGCTACGGTTTAGGATTAGGGTTAGGGTACGGGTTAGGTTACGGTTTAGGTTATGGGTTGGGGTATGGGTTAGGTTACAGTTTAGGGTACGGGTTAGTGTTAGTGTTAGGGTTAGGGTACGGGTTAGGGTTAAAGTTAGGGTACTGTTTAGGGTTAGGGTTAGGGTTAGGTTACGGGTTAGGGTTAGGGATAGGGTAAGGGTTAAGGTTAGGATTATGTTAGGGTTAGGCTTATGGTTAGGATTAGGGATTGGGTTTCGTTAGGTTTAGGGTTGGGGTAAGGTTAGGGTAGGGTACGGGTTAGAGTTTGGGTTAGGGTACGGGTGAGGGTTAGGGTAAGCGTTAGGTTACGGGTTAAGGTTAGGTTTAGAGTTAGGTTTAGGGTTAGGTTTAAGGTTAGGGTATGGGATAGGTTTAGGTTTAGGGTACTGTTTAGCCTTAGGGTTAGGGTTAGGGTTAGGTTACAGGTTAGCGTTATGGTTAGGGTTAGAGTACGGGTTAGTGTTAGAGTTCGGGTTATGTTTAGGGTTCGGGTTAGGGTTAGGCTACGGGTTAGGGTTAGTGTTACGGTTATGATTAGGGTTCGGTTTAGGCTTAGGTTTAGGGTACAGATTAGGGTTAGGGTTAGGGTTAGGGTTAGGGTATGGTTTAGAGCTATGGTATGGATTACGGTACGGGTTAAGGTATGTGTTAGGGTACTGGTAACGGTTAGGGTTTGGGTTAGGTTTAGGGTACGGGTTAGGGTTAGGTTTAGGGTTTGGGTTAGGGTACAGGATAGGGTTAGGTTTAGGGTTAATGTTAGGGTTCAGGTTAGGGAACGGGATAGGATTAGGGTTTGGGTATGGGTTAGGGTACAGGTTAAGTTATGGTTTAGGGTTAGGGTATGGGTTAGAGTTAGGGTTCAGGTTAGGGTTGGGGTTAGGGTTAGGTTTAGGGTACGGGTTAGGTTTAGGGTTGCGGTATGGCTTAGGGTACGGATTAGGTTTAGGGTTAGGGTATGGGCTAGGGTTAAGGTACAGGAGAGTTAGAGTTAGGGCATGGGTTTGGGTTAGGGTTAGGGTTAGGGTATGGCTTAGGCTTAGGTTTAGGGTTAGTGTTAGGGTTAAGGTATTCGTTAGGGTTAGGGTTAGGGTACTATTTAGGGATATGGTTAAGGTTAGGTTTAGTTTACGGGTTAGGGTTAGGGTTAGAGTTAGTTTACGTGTTAGGGATAGGGTTAGGGTGAGGTTTAGGGTTAGGTTAGGGTTAGGGTTAGGTTTAGAGATAGGGTTAGGGTTGTGATTAGTGTTAGGGTTAGGTTAGGGGTAGTTTTAGTGTGAGGGTACTGGTTATGCTTAGGGTTAGGGTAGGGTACGGTTTTGGGTTAGGGTACGGGTTAGGGGTAGTGTTAGGGTTAGGAGTTAGGGTTAGGGTTTGGGTTAGGGTTAGGGTTAGGTTTAAGGGTTAGGTTTAAGGGTTAGGGTTAAGGATTAATGTTAGGGTTAGGGGTTAGGGGTTCGGGTTCGGGTTAGGGTTAGTGGTTAGTGTTAGGGTTAGGGGTTAGGGGTTAGGGTTAGGGTTACTGTTAGGGTTAGGATTTAGGTTTAGAGTTTGGGTTAGGGTTAGGGTTAGGGTATGCTTTAGGGTTAGGTTTAGGGTTAGGGTTAGGGTTAAGGTACACGTTAGGGTTAGGGTACTGTTTAGGGTTAGAGTTAGGGTTAGGTTTAGTTTATGGGCTAGGGTTAGGGTTAGGGTTAATTTACGTGTTAGGGATATGGTTAGGGTGAGGGTTATGGTTAGGTTAGGGCTAGGGTTAGGTTTAAAGATAGGGTTAGGGTTATGATTAGAGTTAGGGTTAGGTTAGGGGTGGTTTTAGTGTTAGGGTATGGGTTATGGTTAGGGTTAGTGTAGGGTACGGTATAGGGTTAGGGCATGGGTTCGGGTTAGTTTTACGGTTAGGATTAGGGTACGGGTTAGGGTTAGTGTTAGGGTACCATTTAGGGTTAGTGTACGGGTTAGAGTTAGGGTTGGGGTTAGCGTAAGGGTTAGGGCACGGGTTAGGATTAGCGTTACGGTATTGTTTGGTTTAGGGTCAGGGTTAGATTTAGGTTATGTGTTAGGGTTTGGGTACGGTTTAGGGTTAGGGTACGGGTTAGGTTTATGGCACAGGATAGGGTTAGGGTTAGGGTACCGGTATGGGTTAAGTCAGGTTTAGGTTTAGGGTATGGGTTAGGGTTATGGTACGGGTTAGGGTTAGGGTATGGTTTAGGGTTAGGGTACGGGTTAGGGTTAGGGTACGGGTTAGGGTTAGTGTAAGGGTTAGGGTTAGATTACTGTACAGGATAGGGTTAGGGTTAGGGTACTGGTTAGGGTACAGTTTAGGCTTAGGGTTAGGTTTAGGGTAGGGGTTAGAGTTAGGGTACATGTTAGGGTTAGGTTTAGGTTATGGGTGAGTGTTAGGGTTAGGGTATAAGTTAGTGTATGGGTTAGGTTTCAGGTTAGGTTTAGGGTTAGGTTTAGAGTTAGTGGTTAGGGTTAGTGTTAGGGTGAGGGGTTAGGGTTAGGGTTAGGGTTAGGTTTAGGGTTAGGGTTAGGATTAGGGTTAAGTGTTAGGTTTAGGGGGTTAGGCATAGGGTTAGGGTTAAGGGTTGGTGTTAAGGGTTAGGGTTAGGGGTTAGGGGTAAGGGCTAGGGTTAGGGGTTAGGTGTTAGGGTTAGTGTTAGTGTTAGGGTTAAGGTTAGGGGTTAAGTTTAGGGTTAAGGGTTAGGGTTAGGGTTTGGGTTAGTGTTGGGATTAGGGTTTGGTTAAGGGTTAGGGTTAGGGTTAGGGTTGGGGTACAGGTTAGTGTTAGGGTACCTGTTAGGGTTAGGGTATGGGTTAAGTTTAGGCTTAGTGTTCGGGTTAGGGTTAGGGTTAGGGTTAGGTTTTCAGTTAGGGTTAGGGTTAGGGTTAAGGGTTAGGGTTAGGATAGGTTTAGTGTTAGGGTTTAGGGGTTAGGGGTTAGGGTTAGGGATTTGATTCAATTCAATTCTTTTCGATTCAAATCGATTCGTTTCAATTCTTTCAATTCGTTTCTTATCGATTCGATTCTTTTCAATTCGATAGATTCTTTTCTATTCGATTAAATTTGATTCGATTCGATTCTTTTCGATTCGATTTGATTCGAGTCTTTTTGATTTGATTCGTTTCGATTCGATTCTTTTCAGTTCGATTCGATTCAAATCTTTTCGATGCGATTCAATTTGATTCTTTACAATTCGATTCGATTCTTTTCAATTTGACTCCATTTTTTTCTATTCAATTCGATTCTTTTCCATTCGATTTGATTCGATTCTTTTCGATACGATTTGATTCTATTCTCTTCGATTCGATTCCCTTTGATTCGATTCTATTCTTTTCAATTCGATTCGTTTTTTTCGATTCAATTCGATTCCTTTCGATTCGATTCAATTCGATTCAAATCTTTTGTTTCGATTTGATTCTTGTCAATTCGATTCGATTCTTTTCAATTCGATTCGATTCTTTTCGATTTGATTCAATTCTATTCGAATCTTGTCAAATCAATTCTATTCTTTTCGATTCGATTCTTTTTGATTCGATCGATTCTTTTCGATTCTATTCGATTCTTTTCAATTCGATTCGATTCTATTCTGTTGGATTCGATTTGATTCAATTCAATTTGATACTTTTCGATTCGATTCTTATCGATTTGATTCAATTTTCGATTTGATCGATTCTTTTCAATTCGATTCGATTCGATTCTATTTGATTCTTTTCGATTCGATTTGATTATTTTTGATTCGACTCAATTCGATGGTTTCATTCGATTATTTTCTTTTTTTCGATTATTTTCTATTCGATTTGAGTCGATTCTTTTCGATTCGATTCGATTATTTTCGATTTAATTCGATTCTATTCGAATATTTTCGATTCAATTCGATTGCATTAGATTCGATTATTTTTGATTCAATTCGATTCGATTATTTTTGATTTGATTTGATTCATTTCGGTTCGATTCGATTATTTTCAATTCGAATCAATTCGATTCTTTCCGATTCGATTCTTTTTGATTTGATTCGATTATTTTCGATTCGATTCGATTGTTTTCAATTCATTTTGATTTGATTATTTTCGATTCGATTCAATTATTTTCGATTCGATTCGATTAGATGTGAATCGATTATTTTCGATTCGATTCGATTCGATTTGATTATTTTTGATTCGAATAGATTCGATTCTTTTCAATTAGATTATTTTCGATTCGATTGGATTATTTTAGATTCGATTGGATTATTTTCGATTCAATTCGATTGGATTATTTTCGATTCGATTCGATGCGAATATATTTCTTTTTTTTCGATTTCGATTCAATTCGATTCGATGCGATTATTTTCGATTTGATTTGATTATTTTCAATTCGATTCGATTTGATTCGATTCGATTAATTTCGATTCGATTCGATTATTTTCGATTCAATTCAATTTGATTATTTTCGATTCGATTTGATTGGATTCAATTCGATTATTTTTTATTCGATCCGATTATTTTTGATTTGATCGATTCTTTTCGATTCAATTCAATTATTTTCGATTTGATTCGATTCGATTCGATTATTTTTGATTCAATTCGATTCGATTCGATTACTTTCAATTCAATTCGATCGATTCAGTTCAATTATTTTCGATTTGATTCGATTATTTTGGATTCGATAAGATCACTTTCAATTCGATTATTTTCGATTCGATTTCATTATTTTCAATTCAATTCAATTCGATTATTTTCGATTAGATTCAATTCAATTATTTTCGATTTGAGTTGATTCGATTATTTTCAATTCGATTCAATTTGATTATTTTCATTTCGATTCAGTTCGATTTGATTCTATTATTTTCGATTCGATTTGTTTCGTATCAATTTGAATCGTTTTGATTCAATTCGATTATTTTCGATTTGAATCAATTCTTTTTGATTCGATTCTTTTCGATTCGGTTTGATATTTTCAATTCGAATCGACTCGATTCTTTTTGATTCGAGTATATAAGATTCGATTCGATTCTTTTCGATTCAATTCAATTCGATTCGATACGATTGTTTTCAATTGTATTCGAATCGATTCTTTTCGGTTCTATTCGATTCGATTCTTTTCGATTCAATTCGATATGATTCGATTCTTTTCGATTCCATTCGATACGATTCTATTCTTTTCGATTCGATTTGATTCGATTCTTTTCATTTTGATTCGATTCGTTTCGATGCTATTCAATTCGATTCTTTTTGATTCGATTCGATTCGTTTCGATGCTCTTCAATTTGATTCTTTTCGATTCGATTCGATTCTTTTTGATTCGATACTTTTTGATTCTATTCGATTCTTTTCGATTCGTTTCGATTCTTTTCAATGTATTCGATTCGATTCTTTTCAATTCAATTCGATTTGATTCTTTTCAATTCTATTAGATTTGATTCTTTTCAATTCAATTCGATATGATTTGATTCTTTTCGATTCAATGATACCATTCAATTCTTTTCGATTCGATTCGATTCCTTTTCTTTTCGATTTGATTCTTTTCGATTCGATTCTTTTCAATTCAATTGGATTATGTTCGATTGGATTCTTTTCCATTCAATTCAATTCAATTGTTTTCGATTCCATTCAATTAGTTTTGATTTGATTCGATTCTTTTCGATTCAATTAGATTCCATTCTTTTCAATTCAATTAAATACGATTCTATTCTTTTCAATTCGATTCGATTTGATTCTTTTTGTTCGATACGATTTGATTCAATTCTTTTCTATTTGATTCGATTCAATTCGATTCTTTTCAATTCGATCTTTTCGATCGATTCAATTTGATTCTTGTTTCGATTCGATTCTTTTCGATTCGATTTGAATCTTTACATTTCGATTCAAATCGATTCTTTTCGATTCGATTCTTTTTGGTTCGATTCGATTCTACTTGATTCATTTCGAATCGATTCGATTCTTTTTGATTCGATCTATTCGATTCTTTTCGATTCAGTTCGATTTGATTCGATTCTTTTTGATTTGATTCACTTCTTTTCCACTTGATCTGATTTGATTCGTTTTGATTTTTTTCGATTCATTTCGATTCGAATCTATTCGATTCTTTTCGATTCAATTCGATTCGATTTGATTCTTTTTGATTCAATTCGATTCAATTCCATTCGATTCGATTCTTTTTGATTCGATACGATTCGATTCGATTCTTTTCGATGCGAATCTATTCGATTCTTTTAGATTTGATTCGATGCAATTCTTTTCAATTCGATTCGATTCGATTCGTTTTGATTCATTTCGATTCTCTTTGATTTTTTTGATTCGATCTTTTCAATCGATTTGATTCGATTCGATTCTTTTCGATTCAATTATTTTCGATTCGATTTGATTCTTTTCTATTCGATTCTTTTCTATTCGATTTGATTCTTTTCTATTCGATTCTTTTCATTTAGATTCGATTCTTTTCAATTCGATTCAATTCGAATCTTTCCGTTTCGATTATATTCTCTACAATTCGATTCTTTGGATTTGACTCTTTTTGATTAGATTCGATTTGATTCTTTTCGATTCGATTCGATTCGATTCAATATGATTCGATTCGATTACTTTTGGTTCGATGCAATTTGATGAGATTTTTTTCGAATTGATTTGATTCGATTCGATTATTTTCGATTCGACTCAATTTGATTCGATTTGATTATCGATTCCATTCAATTCCAATTATTCTCGATTCGATTTGATTCGATTATTTTTTATTCAATTCAATTCAATTATTTTCGATTCGATGTGATTTGATTTGATTCTTTTCGACTCAATCAATTCGAATTGATTCTTTTCAAATCGATTCGATTAGATTCTTTTCGATATGATTGCATTCGATTCTATTCTTTTCGATTCTTTTTGATTCGATTCGATTCTTTTCAATACAATTCTATTCTTTTCGATTCTATTCGATTTGATTCCTTTCAATTCGATACGATTCGATTCTTTTTGATTCGATTTGATTCAATTCGATTCTTTTCAATTCGATCTTTTCGATTCGATTCGATTCTTTTCAATTCAATTGATTCGATTCGTTTTGTTTCGATTTGATTCTTTTCTATTTTATTTGATTCGATTCATTTCAATTAGATTCGATACTGTTCGATTCGATTCTTTTCGATTCAATTCAATTGGAATCGATTCGATTCTTTTTGATTCAATTCCATTCGATTCAATACGATTCTTTTCGATTCAATTCTTTTCAGTTCTGTTCGATTCGATTCTTTTCGATTCAGTTCAATTCAATTCTTTTTTATTCGATTCGATTCTTTTCGATTCAATATGATTCGATTCATTTTGATTTTTTCGATTCGTTTCTATTTGAATCTATTAGATTCTTTTCGATTCAATTCGATTCCATTGATTCTTTTCGATTCGATTCGATTCTTTTCAATTTATATGATTCGATTCGATTATTTTCGCTTCGACTCGATTTGATTTGATTCCATTCGATTATCGATTCAATTCCAATTATTTTCGATTCGATTCAATTATTTTTTATTCAATTCGATTCAATTATTTTCGATTCGATGCAATTCGATTCGATTCTTCTTGTTTCAATTCAATTCGATTCTTTCAAATTTGATTCGATTCGATTCTTTTCATTTCGAATCGATTCTTTTCGATTTGATTCAATTCTTTTCAATTCGATTTGATAATGTTCGATTCAATTCTTTTCAATTCAATTCGATTTGATTCTTTTCGATTCAATTCGATTCCATTCGATTCAATTCTTTTTGATTCGATTCGATTCTTTTCGATTCAATACAATTCAATCGATTCTTTTGATACGAATCAATTCAATTCCATTCTTTTTGATTCGATTCGATTCTTTTAGATTTGATTTGATATGATTCTTTTCCATTAGATTCGATTTGATTCGTTTCGATTTGTTTTGATTCTCTTTGATGTTTTTTGATTCGATCTTTTCAATCGATTTGAATCGATTCGATTCATTTCGATTCGATTCGATTCAAATTTTTCAATTCTATTCTTTTCAATTCGATTCTTTTCGATTCGATTTGATTCTTTTCGTTTCGATTAGATTCTCTTCGATTCGATTCTTTTCGATTCAATTCTTTTTGATTCGATTCGATTTGATTCTTCTCCATTCGATTCAATTCACTTTGAATCAATTCGATAAGATTCTTTTCGTTCGATTCAATTCTGTTCGATTCTATTCTATTCGATTCGATTCTTTTCAATTCAATTCTATTCGATTCTTTCGTTTCTATTCGATTCTTTTCGATTTGATTCGATTCGATCATTTGGATTCGATTTGTTACATTTCAATTCGATTCTTTTCGATTCTGTTCGATTCGATTCTTTTCGATTCAGTTCAATTCGATTCTTTTCGATTTGATTCGATTCTTTTCCATTCGATATGATTCGATTCGTTTCGATTTTTTTCGATTCGTTTCAATTAGAATCTATTCGATTCTTTTCGATTCAATTTGATTCGATTGATTCTTTTTGATTCAATTCGATTCGATTCCATTCGATTCGATTCTTTTCGATTCAATTTGATTTTTTTCGATTCGATACGATTCGATTCGATTCTTTTCTATTCGATTCAACTCAACTCGATTCTTTTCGATTCGATTTTTCGATTTGATTCTTTTCAATTCAATTCAATTCTTTTCGATTTGATTCTTTTCGTTTCAATTCGATTCGATTCAATTCTTTTCGTGTCAATTAGATTCTTTTCGATTTTATTTGATTCGATTATTTTCAATTCGATTCGGTACTGTTCGATTCGATTCTTTTCGATTCAATTCGACTGGAATCGAGTCTTTTCGATTCAATTCTACTCTATTCGATACAATTCTTTTCTATTGTATTCGATTTGATTCTTTTCGATTCTATTCGATTTGATTCTTTTCGATTCAACTCCATATGATTCGATTCTTTTTGATTCCATTTGATACGATTTGATTCTTTTCAATTCGATTCGATTCGATTCTTTTCATTTTGATTCGATTCGTTTCGATGCTATTCAATTCGATTCTTTTTTGATTCAATTCGATTCATTTCCATGCTATTCAATTCGATTCTTTTTGATTCGATTCGATTCTTTTCGATTCAACTCGATAGTTTTCGATTTGATTCGATTCGATTCTTTTCGATTCGATTTGATACAATTCGATTGTTTTTGATTCGATTTGATTCGATTCTTTTCGGTTCTATTCAATTTGATTCTTTTCAGTTCAGTTCGATATGATTCGATTCTTTTCGATTCAATGATACCATTCGATTCTTATTGATTCGATTCCTTTTCGTTTCGATTTGATTCTTTTCGATTCGATTCTTTTCAATTCAATTCGATTATGTTCGATTGGATTCTTTTCGATTCAATTCGATTCGATACGATTCTTTTTGATTCGATTTGATTCGTTTTGATTTGATTAGATTCTTTTCGATTCAATTCAATTCGATTCTTTTCGATTCAATTAAATACGATTCTATTCTTTTCAATTCGATTTTATTCTTTTTGATTCAATACGATTCAATTCGATTCTTTTCGATTTGATTCGATTCAATTCGATTCTTTTCAATTCGATCTTTTCGATCGATTCGATTCGATTCTTTTTGTTTAGATTCTTTTCGATTCGATTAGATTCTTTTCAATTCGATTCGATTCTACTCGATTCATTTCGAATCGATTCGATTCTTTTTGATTTGATCTATTCGATTCTTTTCGATTCAGTTCGATTCAATTCGATGCTTTTCGATTTGATTCAATTCTTTTCCACTCGATCTGATTTGATTCGTTTTGATTTTTTCGATTCGTTTCAATTAGAATCTATTCGATTCTTTTCGATTTGATTCGATTCTTTTTGATTCAATTCGATTCGATTCAATTCCATTCGATTTGATTCTTATCGCTTCGATTCGATTCTTTTCAATTCGATACGATTCGATTCGATTCTTTTCGATGTGAATCAATTCGATTCGATTCTTTTTGATTTGAATCGATTTCATTCTTTTAGATTTGATTCAATACGATTATTTTCAATTCGATTCGATTCGATTCATTTTGATTCGTTTTGATTCTCTTTGAATTTTTTGATTCGATCTTTTCAATTGATTTGATTCGATTGGATTCCTTTTGATTCAATTCTTTTCGATTCGATTTGATTCTTTTCTATTCGATTCTTTTCTATTCGATTTGATTCTTTTCGATTCGATTCGATTCTTTTTGTTTAAATTCGATTCTTTTCGATTCGATTCGATTCGATTCGAATCTTTTCGTTTCGATTAGATTCTCTACAATTCGATTCTTTGGATTCGATTCTTTTTTATTCGATTCAATTTGATTCTTTTCAATTCGATTCAATTCTTTTCAATTCGAATTGATTCAATACGATTCGATTTTATTACTTTTGATTCGATGCAATTTGATTCGATTTTTTCGAATCGATTTGATTCGATTTGATTATTTTCGATTCGACTCGATTTGATTCAATTCGATTATTTTCGATTCGACTCGATTTGATTCAATTCGATTATCGATTCCATTCAATTCCAATTATTCTTGATTCGATTCGATTCGTTTTGATTATTTTTTATTCAATTCAATTCAATTATTTTCGATTCAATGCGATTCGATTCGATTCTTTTCGATTCAATCAATACGATTTGATTCTTTTCTATTCGATTCGATTCTTTTCGATTTTATTGCATTCGATTCAATTCTTTTCTATTCGATTCAATTCTTTTTGATTTGATTCGATTCTTTTCAATACAATTCAATTCTTTTCGATTCGATTCGATTTGATTCCTTTCGATTCGATACGATTCGATTCTTTTCGATTCTATTCGATTCAATTCGATTCTTTTCAATTCGATCTTTTCGATTTGATTCGATTCTTTCCGTTTCGATTCGATTCTTTTCGATTCGTTGCTTTTCGATTCGATTCAATTAGATTCTTTTCAATTCAATTCAATTCGATTCCTTTCGTTTCGATTTGATTCTTTTCTATTTTATTTGATTCAATTCATTTCAATTAGATTCAATACTGTTCGATTCGATTCTTTATGATTCAATTCAATTGGAATCGATTCAATTCTTTTCGATTCAATTCGATTCAATTCGATACGATTCTTTTCAATTCGAATCTTTTCGGTTCTGTTCGATTCTATTCTTTTCGATTCAGTTCGATTCAATTCTTTTTGATTCGATTAGATTCTTTTCGATTCGATATGATTTGATTCGTTTTGATTTTTTTCGATTCTTTTCTATTCAATTCGATTCGATTGATTCTTTTCAATTCAATTTGATTCGATTCCATTCGATTCGATTCTTTTAGATTCGATTTGATTCTTTCTGATTCGATTCGATTCTTTTAGATTTGATTTGAGGCAATTCTTTTCAATTTGATTCAATTCGACTCGTTTTGATTTGTTTCGATTCTCTTTGATTTTTTGATTCAATCTTTTCAATCGATTTGATTCGATTCGATTCTTTTCGGTTCAATTCTTTACGATTCAATTTGATTCTTTTCTTTTTTTTCGATTTGATTCTTTTCGATTCGATTCTTTTCGATTCGATTTGATTCTTTTTGATTCGATTCAATTCGATTAGAATTGATTCAATATGATTCGATTCGATTACTTTTGATTCGATGCAATTTGATTTGATTTTTTCGAATCGATTTGATTCGATTATTTTGATTTGACTCAATTTGATTCGATTCGATTATCGATTCAGTTCAATTCCAATTATTCTCGATTCGATTTGATTCGATTCGATTATTTTTTATTCAATTCAATTCAATTATTTTCAATTTGATGTGATTCGATTCCATTCAATTCTTTTCAATTCAATCAATTCTATTCGATTCTTTTTGATTTGATTGCATTCAATTCAGTGCTTTTCGATTCAATTTGATTCTTTTCGATTCGATTCGATTCTTTTCATTACAATTCAATTCGATTCGATTCTTTTCGATTCGATTTGATTCGATTCTTTTTTATTCTTTTCAATTCGATTCGATTTGATTATATTCGATTAGATTCGATTCAATTCGATTCATTTTTTTCTAATCGATTCAATTCTTTTCGATTCCACTCCTTTCGACTCGATTTATTTGGATTCGATTCTTTTCGATTCGATTAGATTCTATTCTTTTTGATTCGATTCAATTCGATTCTTTTTGATTCGTTTCTTTTCGATTCTATTCGAATCTTTTTGATTCGATTAGATTCTTTTCAATTCAATTCGAATCGATTCGAAACTCTTAGATTCAATTCTTTTTGATTCGATTAGATTCGATTCGATTTTTTTCGATTCGATTCGATTCTTTTCGATTCGAGTCTCTTCGATTCGAGTTTCTTTTCGAATCGATTTGATTAATTTCTTTTTGATTTGATTTGATTCGATTAGATTCGATTCTTTTCAATTCCATTCGATTTGATTCTTTTCGTTTTGATTAGATTCTCTTTGATTCAATTCTTTTCGATTCGATTCGATTTGATTCTTTTCGATTCGATTCGATTTGATTCTTTTTGATTCGAGTCTCTTCGATTCGAATTTCTTTCTTTTTTAATCGATTTGATTTGATTCTTTTCGATTTGATTCGATTCGATTTGATTCTTTTTGAGTCGATTCGAATCAATTCGGTTTTTTTTCAAATCGATTCGATTCTTTTCGATGCGACTCTTCGATTCGATTCTTTTCGATTCGATCCTTTTCAATTCAATTCGATTCTTTTCGATTCAATTTGACTTGATTCTTTTCGATTCGATTTGATTCTTTTCGTTTCGATTCTTTTCGATTCGATTCGATTCTTTTCTATTCTTTTCAATTCGATTCGATTCGATTATTTTCGATTTGATTCGATTTTTTCGATTCGATTCTTTTCAATTCGATTAGATTCTTTTCAATTTGATTCTTTTTGATTCAATTCGATTCGACTCTTGTCTTTTCGATTCGATTCTTTTTGATTTGATTCGATTCGATTTTTTTGTTTCGATTAGATTCTTTTTGATTCGATTCTATTCGATTCGAGTCTTTATGATTTGACTCGATTCGATTCTTTTGGATTTGATTCGATAATGCTCCATTCAATTCTTTTCTATTCATTTCGATTTGATCCAATTCTTTTGGATTCACTTGGATTATTTCCGATAATTTTTTATTCGATTCGATTCCTGTCGAATCGATTCGATTCGATTCTTTTCGATTCGATTCGATTCAATTCGATCTTTCCGATTCAATTCGATTCTTTTCGCTTCGATTCGATACTTTTCGATTCGATGCTTTTTGATTCGATTCAATTCGATTCTTTTCAATTCAATTCGATTCGTTTCTTTTCGTTTCGATTCTTTTCAATCCGATTCGATTTGTTTCTTTTCGTTTCGATTAGATTCTCTTCGGTTCAATTCTTTTCGATTCGATTCGATTTGATACTTTTTGATTCAATTCGGTTCTTTTCACCTAGCTTCGATTTGATTCTACTCGATTCGATTCATTTCGATTCTTTTTTATTCGATTCTATTCGATTCTTTTTGATTCGGTTCGATTCTTTTCAATTCGATTCTTTTCGATTCGATTCGATATTATTTGATTCGATTATTTTTAACTCGATTCGATTTGATTCGATTGTTTTTGAATCTATTTGATTCGATTCGATTATTTTCGATTTGACTCGACTTGATTTGATTTGATTCCATTATCGATTTGATTCAGTTCCAATGATTTTCGATTCGATTCGATTCGATTATTTTTTCTTCAATTTGATTCAATTATTTTCGATTCGATGCAATTCGATTCAATTCTTTTCATTTCAATTCAATTCGATTTGATCTTTTCAATTCGAATCGATTCAAATCTTTTCGATTCGATTTCATTCTATTTGATTCTTTTTGAATCGATTCGTTTCGATTCTTTTTGATTCGATTCGATTCAATTCTTTTTGATTCGATTCGATTCTTTTCGATTCAATTTGATTCGATTCTTTTTGATTCAATTCAAAAGGATTCGGTTCTTTTCAATTAGATTCTATACAATTCTATTCTTTTCGATTCGATTCGATTTGATTAGATTCGATTCTTTTCGATTCGATTCGATTCAATTCGATTCTTTTTGATTCGATTCGATTTGATCCTCCTGATTCGATTTGATTCTTTTCGCTTCGATTCTATACTTTTCGATTCGATTCGATTCTTTCCAATTCGATTCGATTCGATTGTTTTTGTTTCGATTCTTTTCGATATTATTTGATTCGATTCATTTCAATTAGATTCAATACAGTTCGATTCGATTCTTTTCGATTCAATTCGATTGGAATCGATTTGATTCTTTTCGATTCAATTCGATTCGATTCAATATGATTCTTTTTGATTCAGTTCGATTCGGTTCTTTTCAGTTCGATTTGATTTTTTCCATTCGATATGATTCGATTCGTTTCGATTTTTCGATTCGTTTCGATTCGAATCTATTTGATTCTTTTCGATTCAATTGGATTCGATTGATTCTTTTTGATTCAATTCGATTTGATTCGATTCCATTTGATTCGATTCTTTTCGATTTGATTCGATCCTTTTCAATTCTATACGATTCGATTCGATTCTTTTTGATTCGATTTTTTCGATTCGATTCTTTTCTTTTTTTTTTAATTTTTTATTTATTTATGATAGTCACAGAGAGAGAGAGAGAGAGAGAGAGGCAGAGACACAGGCAGAGGGAGAAGCAGGCTCCATGCACCGGGAGCCCGACGTGGGATTCGATCCCGGGACTCCAGGATCACGCCCTGGGCCAAAGGCAGGCGCCAAACCGCTGCGCCACCCAGGGGTCCCATTCGATTCTTTTCAATTCGATTAGATTCTTTTCAATTTGATTCTTTTCGATTCGATTCGATTCGAATCTTGTTTCAATTCGATTCGTTTTGATTCGATTCGATACGATTCGATTCTTTTCGGTTCTATTCTATTTGAATCTTTTCAATTCAATTAGATATGATTCGATTCTTTTCGATTCAATTCGATACCATTCGATTCTTTTCGATTCGATTCAATTTGATTCTTTTCGATTCAATTCAATTTGATTGTTTACGATTTGATTCGATACAATTGGATTCTTTTCGTTTCGATTCGATTCTTTTTGATTCGATTCTTTTCAATTTGATTCGATTCTTTGGATTCGATTCGATACTCTTCGAATCGATTCAATTCTTTTGGATTCAATTCGATTCATTTCGATTCTTTTCAATTCGATTCTAATCTTTTCACTTCACTTTGATTCGATTCTACTCTATTCATTTCAAACCGATCAATTCTTTTTGATTTGATCTATTCGATTATTTTCGATTCGGTTCGATTCGATTCAATTCTTTTCGATTCGATTCGATTCTTTTCCATTTGATCTGATTAGATTCATTTCGAATTTTTTCGATTCGATTCGATTCCAATCTATTCGATTCTTTTCAATTCAATTCGATTCGAAATCCTTTCTTTTCGAATCGATTTGATTCGATCCGATTCTTTTTGATTCCTTTAGAATCGATTTTTTCGATTCAATTCTTTTAGATTGGATTCAATTCGATTTTTTTCAATTCGATTCGATTCTTTTCGATTTGATTCGATTCTATTCGATTCCATTCAATTCGATTTGAATCTATTTGATTAGATTCTTTTCAATTCGATTCTTTTCGATTTGATTCGATTTGGTTCTTTTTGAATCGATTCGATTCTTTTCAATTCAATTCTGTTCTTTAAGGTTCAATTCGATTTTTTTGATTCAATTCGATTCTTTTCGATTCGATTCGAGTTGATTCTTTTCAATTCGAATCGATAGTTTTCTATTCTTTTCGATTCCATTCGATTCAATTCGATTCTTTTCGATTTGATTTTTTCTCTTCAATTCGATTCCTTTCGATTTGATTCAATTCGATTCAAATCTTTCGTTTCGATTTGATTCTTTTCGATTCGATTAGATTTTTTCGATTAGATTCGATTATTTTCAATTTGATTCAATTCGATTTGAATCTTTTCTAATCGATTCTATTCTTTTTGATTTGATTCGATTCAATTCTTTTCGATTCGATTCGATTCTTTTCGATTCAATTCGATTCTATTCGATTTGATTCTTTTCGATTCAATTCGATTCTTTTTGATTTGATTGATTATTTTCAACTCGATTCAATTCCATTCGATTCATTTTGATTCTTTTCAATTCGATTCGATTATTTTTGATTCGACTCAATTTGATGGTTTGATTCGATTATTTTCTATTCGATTTGATTCGATTCTTTTCAATTCGATTCGATTATTTTCAATTCAATTCGATTGTATTCGAATATTTTCGATTCGATTTGATTGCATTAGATTCGATTATTTTTTATTCAATTCGATTCGATTATTTTTTATTTGATTCGATTCATTGTGGTTCGATTCGTTTATTTTCGTTTCGAATCGATTCAATTCTTTTCAACTTTTTTTAATTTTTATTTATTTGTGATAGTCACAGAGAGAGAGAGAGAATGAGGCAGAGACACAGGCAGAGGGAGAAGCAGGCTCCATGCACCGGGAGCCCGATGTGGGATTCAATCCCGGGTCTCCAGGATCGCGCCCTGGGCCAAAGGCAGGCGCCAAACCGCTGCGCCACCCAGGGATCCTGATTTGATTCTTTTCGATTCGATTCTTTTTGATTCGATTCGATTATTTTCGATTCGATTCGATTGTTTTCGATTCATTTTGATTCGATTATTTTCGATTCAATTCGATTCGATTATTTTCAATTCGATTCGATTCTTTTTTATTTTATTCGATTATTTTCGATTCGAACCAATCCGATTCTTTTCGATTGGATTATTTTCGATTCGATTTGATTATTTTCGATTTGATTCTATTATTTTCGATTCTATTCGATTGGATTATTTTCGATTCGATTCGATGCGAATCGATTATTTTCGATTCAATTCGATTCGATGCGATTATTTTCGATTCAATTCAAATCAATTTGATTATTTTTGATTCGATTTGATTGGATTCGATTCAATTATTTACATTCGATTCAATTATTTTTTATTCGATTCGATTCTTTTCGATTCGATTAGATTATTTTCTATTCAATTCGGTTTGATTCGAATCGATTATTTTCGAATCAATTCGATTTGACTAGGTTCGATTATTTTCGATTCGATTCGATTCGATTAGTTTCATTTCAATTCGATTCGATTTGATTTGATTATTTCGATTCGATTCGATTAGATTATTTTAGAATCAATTCGGTTCGATTCGATTCGATTATTTTCGATTCAATTCGGTTCGATTTTATTCGATTATTTTAGATTCAATTCGGTTCGATTCGGTTCGATTATTTTCGATTTGATTCAATTTGATTCGATTATTTTCGATTTGATTCGATTGGATTAGTTGAGATTTTCGATTCGATTCGATTCTTTTCAATTCAATTCATTTCCGATTCGATTTGATGTGAATTGTTTATTTTCGATACGATTACATTCGAATCAATTCTATTATTTTCGATTCGATTCGATCGATTCTTTTCAATTCGATTCAGTTCTTTTCAATTTGATTTGATTCTTTTCGATTCGTTTCAATATTTGTGATTCGAATTGACTCAATTCTTTTCGATTCGATTATTTTCGATTCGATTCAATTATTTTAGATTCGATTTGATTATTTTCAATTCAATTCGATTATTTTCAATTCGATTCATTGTGAAACGATTATTTTCTAATCGATTCATTTTAATTTGATTCGATTCGATTCCATTCGATTTGATTATTTTCGATTCGATTCGATTATTTTTGATTCGATTCGATTATTTTCGATTCGTTTTGATTATTTTCCATTCGAATCGATTCGATTATTTTCGATTCGATTATTTTCAATTCAATTCGATTATTTTCCATTCGATTTGATTATTTTCGATTCAATTCATTTCGATTATTTTCGATTCCATTCTTTTCGATTTGAATCGATTCGATTCTTTTAGATTCGATTCGATTCTTTTCGATTCGATTCGATTATTTTCGATTCAATTCGACTCAATTATTTTCGATTTGATTCCATTCGATGCGAATTGTTTATTTTCGATTTGATTCAATTTGATTCGATTATTTTCGATTCGAATAGATTTGATTCTTTTCGATTCGATTGGATTATTTTAGATGCTATTCAATTATTGTCGATTCAATTCGATTGGATTATTTTCGATTTGATTCGATGTGAATCGATTATTTTCAATTCATTTCGATTCGATGCGATTATTTTTGATTTGATTTATTTTCGATTCGTTTCAATTCAATTAATTTTGATTCAATTTGATTATTTTCAATTCAATTCAATTCAATTTGATTATTTTCAATTCGATTTGATTGGATTCGATTCGATTATTTTCGATTCGATCTAATTATTTTTGATTCGATCGTTTCTTTTTTTAAATTTTTATTTATTTATTATAGTCACAGAGAGAGAGAGAGAGAGAGAGGCAGAGACATAGGCAGAGGGAGAAGCAGGCTCCATGCACCGGGAGCCTGACGTGGGATTAGATCCCGGGTCTCCAGGATCGCGCCCTGGGCCAAAGGCAGGCGCTAAACTGTTGCGCCACCCAGGGATCCCCGATTCGATCGATTCTTTTCGATTCAATTCGGTTCAATTATTTTCAATTCAATTCGATCGATTCAGTTCAATTATTTTCCATTTGATTCGATTCGATTATTTTCGATTCGATCCAATTATTTTTGATTTGATCGATTCTTTTCGATTCAATTCGGTTCGATTCAATTCGATTATTTTCAATTCAATTCGATCGATTCGGTTCAATTATTTTCGATTTGATTCGATTTGATTCTTTTCGATTTGAATCAATTCAATCGATATTTCTGATTCGATTCGATACTTTATTTGATTTTTTTCGATTCTTTTCGATTCGATTTGATTCAATTTCGATTCGATTCGTTTCTTTTATATTCAATTTGATTCGATTCGATCCTTTTCAATTCGATTCCATTCGATTCGATTTGAATCTATTCTATTCGATTCTTTACAATTCTATTCTTTTCTATTTTTTCGATTCAGTTCTTTTCGATTCGATTCGATTTGATTCTTTTCGATTCGATTCTTTTCAATTCGATTCGATATGAATCTATTCTCTTCGATTATTTTCAATTCGATTCTTTTTTATTTGATTCGATTTAGTTATTTTTGATTCGATTCGATTTGATTCTTTTCGATTCGATTCGATTATTTCCGATTCGATTCGATTCTTTTCGATTCAATTCTTTTCGATCAATATGATTCAATTCGATTCTTTTCGATTCGATTCGAGTCAATTCTTTTCGATTCGAATCGATACTTTTCTATTCTTTTCGATTCAATTCGATGCGATTATTTTCAATTCGATTCCCTTTGATTCGTTTGTTTTTCGAATCGATTTGATTCTTTTTGATTTGACCCTTTTCGATTCGACACATTTGGATTCGATTCTTTTTGATTCAATTTGATTCAATTCGCTTCTTTTCAAATCGATTTAATTCGATTTGATTCGATTCGATTCTTTTCACTTCCATTCGATTCGATTCTTTTGATTCGGTGCAATTCGATTCGATTTTTTTCTATTCGATTCGATTCTTTTCGATTCGAGTCTTTTCGATTCAAATTCCTTTCTTTTCAAATCGATTTGATTCGATTGGATTCTTTTTTATTCCATTCAAATCGATTTTTTCGATTGGATTCTTTTAGATTTGATTCAATTCAATTTTTTCGATTCAATTCTTTTCACTTCCATTCGATTCGATTCTTTTGATTCGGTGCAATTCGATTCGATTTTTTTCTATTCGATTCGATTCTTTTCGATTCGAGTCTTTTCAATTCAAATTCCTTTCTTTTCAAATCGATTTGATTCGATTTGATTCTTTTTATTCCATTCAAATCGATTTTTTCGATTGGATTCTTTTAGATTCGATTCAATTCAATTTTTTTCGATTCGATTCTGTTCTTTTCGATTCGATTCGATTCTTTTCGATTCAATTCAATTCGATTTGAATCTATTTGATTAGATTCTTTTCAATTCGATTCTTTTCTATTTGATTTGATTCGGTTCTTTTCAATTCTTTTCGATTTGATTCTATTCTTTTTGGTTCAATTCGATTTTTTTATTCAATTCGATTCTTTTCGATTCGATTCGATTCGATTGTTTTTGATTCAAATCGATACTTTTCTATTCTTTTCGATTCAATTCGATCCGTTTCGATTCTTTTCGATTCGATTTGATTCTTTTGGATTCATTTCGATTCTGTTCTTTTCTATTCTTTTCAATTCGATTCGATTCGATTCTTTTTGATTCGATTCAATTCGATTCGTTTTGTTCGATTGATTCTTTTCGAATCCACTCCTTTCAACTCGATTCATTTGGATTCGATTCTTTTCGATTCAATTCGATTCTTTTCGATTAGATTCTTTTTAATTCGTTTCTTTTTGATTCCATTCGAATCTTTTCGGTTCGATTAGATTCTTTTTGATTCAATTCGATTCGATTCGAAACTCTGATTCAATTCTTTTCGATTCGATTCGATTCGATTGTTTTCGATTCTATTCTATTCAAATCTTTTCGATTTGATTCAATTCTTTTCGATTCCTTTCGATTTTTTTCTATTCGATTCTTTTTTATTTGATTTGTTTCGATTCTTTTCGATTCAATTCGATTCTTTTCGATTCGATTCGATTCTTTTTTATTCCTTTCGAATTGATTTCATCATTTTCGATTCGATTCGATTTTTTTCATTCGATACCATTTTTTTCATTTCAATATGATAGTTTTCGATTCGTTTCTTTTAGATTCTATTCGATTCAATTCTTTTTGTTTCGATTCGATTTGATTCGACTCTTTCGATTCGAGTCTTTTCGATTCGAATTCCTTTCTTTTAGAATCGATTAGATTCAATTCTTTTCGATTCCATTCAATTCGATTCTTTTTTTGAAACAATTCGATTCTTTTCGATGCCACTCTTTTCGATTAGATTCATTTGGATTCGATTCTTTTCGATTCAATTCGAGTCGATTCTTTTCGATTCGATTCGAGTCGATTTTTTTGATTCGTTTCTTTTTGATTCCATTCGAATCTTTTCGGTTCCATTAGATTCTTTTCGATTCAATTCGATTCGATTCGAAACTCTGATTGAATTCTTTTCGATTCAATTCGATTCTTTTCGATTCGATTCATTTCTTTTCGATTTGATTTTTTTCTATTCCATTCTTTTTTATTTGATTTTTTCAATTATTTTCGATTCGATTCGATTTGATTCTTTTCAATTCGATTCAATCCTTTTCGTTTCAATTCGATTCGATTCGATTTTTTTGGTTTCATTACGATAGTTTTCGAATCGTTCTTTCCGATTCTATTTGATGCGATTCTTTTTGTTTCGATTCGATTTGATTAGAATCTTTCGATTCGATTCTTTTCGATTTAATTCGATTTGTTTCAATTAGTTTCTTTTCACTTCCATTTGATTCGATTCTTTGGATTCGGTGCAATTCGATTCGATTTTTTGGATCTGATTCGATTCGATTCGATTCAATTCAACTCGATTCTTTTCTATTTGGTTTGATTCGATTCTTTTCAATTCGAATCGATTCGATTAGATTCTTTCGATTCAATTCAATTCGCTTCTCTTAGATTTGATTCGATTCGATTCTTTTCGATTCGATTCGATTCTTTTCACTTCCATTCGATTTGATTCTTTTGATTCGGTGCGTTTTGATTCTACTTTTTTGATTCGATTCGATGTATTCTTTTCGATTTGATTAGTTCAGTTCTTTTCGATTTGATTGTTTTAGTTTCGATTCGATTCTTTCCGATTCGATTAGATTCTTTTCGATTCAATTCAATTCGATTCTTTTCGTTTAAATTTGATTTGATTCGATTCTTTTTGAGTCAATTCTTTTCTATTCGATTCTTTTCACTTCCATTCGATTCGATTCTTCTGATTTGGTGCGATTCGATTCGATTTTTTTCGATTCGATTCGATTCTTTTCCATTCGATTCGATATTTTCGATTCGATTCGATTCTTTTTTATTATATTTTTTCAATTCTTTTCTATTTGATTCGATTCTTTTCAATTTGATTTGATTCTTTTCTATTCGATACGATTCGATTCTATCCTTTTCAATTTGATTTGATTCTTATGATTCGATTCGATTCCATTTTTTTCGTTTCGATTCGATAGTTTTGTATTCTATTCGATTCGAATCTTTCTATTCGAGTCTTTTCGAATCGAATTCCTTCCTTTTCCAACGTTTCGATTCGATTTGATGCGATTGGATTCTTTTCGATGCGATTCGATTCAATTCGATTTTTTTCGATTCGATAGTTTTCGATTCATTTCATTCGATTTGATTTGATTCGATTCGAATCTTTTGATCCGTTTCTTTTCGATTCAATTCGATTGCATTCTATTTGATTCGATTTGATTCTATTCTTTTCGATTCAATTCAATTCTTTACACTTCCATTCGATTCGATTCTTTTGATTTGGTGCGATTAGATTCGATTTTTTTCAATTCGATTCGATTCGATTCTTTTCGATTCGAGTCTCTTCGATTTGAATTTTTCTTTTCGAATAGATTTGATTCGATTCTTTTCGGTTTGATTAGATTCGATTCGATTCTTTTCGATTCGATTCTTTTCAATTTGATTTGATTCTTTTCGATTCAATTCAATTCGATTCTTTTTGATTCGATTCAATTCTTTCTATTCAATTTGATTTGGTTTGATCCTTTTCGATTCGATTCGATACTTTTTCGATTTGATTTGATTCTTTTCTATTCGATACAATTCGATTCGATCCTTTTCGATTCGATTCAATTCTTTTCGATTCGATTTGATTCGATTCTTATATTCGATTCGATTTGATCTTTTTCGATTCGATTCTCTTCGATTCGATTCGATTTTTTTCATTTCCATTCGATAGTTTTCTATTTGTTTCTTTTCTATTCGATTCGATTCTATTCTTTTCGATTCGATTCGAATCTTTCTATTCGAATGTTTTTTATTTGATTCCTTTCTATTCACATCGATTCGATTTGATACTTTTCGATTCTATTCGATTCGATTCTTTTTGATTTGATTCGATTTGATTCAATCATTTTCACTTCCATTCGATTCGATCCTTTTGATTCGGTGCGATTCGATTCGATTCTTTTCGATTCGATTTGATTTGATTCTTTTTGATTCGAATGTCTTTCTTTTTAAATCGATTTGATTCAATTCTTTTCGATTCGATTCAATTCTTTTTGATTCGATTCGATTCTTTTTGATTCAATTCGATTCGATTCTTTTCGAGTCTCTTCGATTCGGTTTTTTTGAATCGATTCGATTATTTTCGATTTGACTCTTCGATTCGATTATTTTCTATTCGATTCGATTCATTTCTATTCGTTTCTTTCTAAACGATTCGATTCTTTTCGATTCCACTCCTATCGACTTGATTCATTTGGATTCGATTATTTTCGATTCGTTTAGATTTCATTCTTTTCAATTCAATTTGATTTGATTCTTTTTAGTTCGTTTCTTTTTTATTCTATTCTAATGCTTTTGGTTTGATTAGATTCTTTTCTATTCAATTCGATTCGATTCAAAACTCTTCGATTCAATTCTTTTCGATTCGATTTGATTCTTTTCGATTCGATTCAATTTTTTTCTATTCGATTCTTTTTTATTTGATTTGTCTCGATTATTTTCTATTCGATTCGATTCAATTCTTTTCGATTCAACTCGATTCTTTTTTATTTGTTTCGAATTGATTAGATCCTTTTCGATTCTATTCGATTCAATTTTTTTGATTCGATACGATTTTTTTCTTTTCGATATAATAGTTTTCAATTAGTTTCTTTTCGATTATATTCGATTCCATTCTTTTTGTTTTGATTCGATTTGATTCGAATCTTTCGATTCGAGTCTTTTCGATTCGAATTCCTTTCCTTTAGGATCGATTCGATTCAATTCGATTAGTTTTTTCTGAAACAATTCGATTCTTTTTGATTCTACTCTTTTCGATTAGATTCATTTGGATTCGATACTTTTTGATTCGATTTGATTCTTTTCGATTTGATTCGATTCGTTTCTTTTTGATTCGATTCAATTCTTTTCGAGTCGATTTGATTCGAATCAATTCGGTTTTTTCCAAATCGATTCGATTCTTTTCGATTCAACTCTTCAATTCGATTCTTTTCGATTCGATTCTTTTTTATTCAATTCAATTCGATTCTTTTCGATTTGATTTGATTCTTTTCGGTTCGATTCGATTCTTTTCTATTCGATTCGATTCTTTTCTATTCTTTTCAATTCGATTGGATTCAATTATTTTCAATTCGATTCGATTCAATTCAATTCGTTGTTTTCGAATCAATTCGATTCTTTTCGATTCCACTCCTTTCGACTCGATTTATTTGGATTCGATTCTTTTCCATTCGATTAGATTCTATTATTTTTAATTTGATTCGATTCTTTTTGATTCGTTTCTTTTCGATTCTGTTCGAATCTTTTCGATTCGATTCGATTCTTTTTGATTCAATTCGATTCGATTCGAAACTCTTCGATTCAATACCTTTGATTTGATTCGATTCGATTGTTTTCGATTCGATTCAATTCAATTCTTTTCGATTCGATTCTTTTCAATACAATTCTATTCTTTTCTATTCGATTCTTTTTATTTGATTTGTTTCGATTATTTTCAATTCGATTCGATTTGATTCTTTTTCATTTGATTCGATTCTTTTTTATTCATTTCGAATCGATTCGATTGTTTTCGATTCGATTTGATTTTTTTCGATTCGATACGATTTTTTTGTTTTGATATGATAGTCTTTGATTCGTTTCTTTTCGATTCTATTCGATTTGATTCTTTTTGTTTCTTTATTTTAAGATTTTATTTATTTATTCATAAGAGACAGAGAGAGAAAGAGGCAGAGACATAGGCAGAGGGAGAAACAGGCTCCATGCAGGGAGCCCGACATGGAATATGATCCCAGGACTCCAGGATCATGCCCTGGGCCAAAGGCAGGCGCCAAACCGCTGAGCCACCCAGGGATCCCTGATTCTTTTTGTTTCAATTTGATTTGATTCGAAATTTCGATTCCTTTCGATCCAAATTCCTTTCTTTTAGAATTGATTCAATTAGATTCTTTTTGATTTGATTTGATTCGATTCGATTCTTTTCGATTTCATTCGATTCAGGTCTTTTTGATTTGATTCGATTTGATCCTTTCGTTTCGATTCGATTCTTTCCGATTTGATTCGAATCTTTTTGATTCGATTTGATTCTTTTCGATTCAATTTGATTCGATTCTTTTCGATTCGATCCGATTCTTTTCTATTCGATTTGATTCGATTCGATCCTTTTCGATTCGATTCGATTCTTTTCGATTTGATTTGATTCTTTTCTATTCGATACAATTCAATTCGATCCTTTTTGATTCGATTCGATTCTTTTCGATTAGATTCGATTCGATTCTTATATTCGATTCAATTCGATCTTTTTTGATTTGATTCGATACAATTCGATTCGATTTTTTTCGTTTCCATTCGATGGTTTTCTATTCGTTTATTTTCTATTCGATTCGATTCGATGCTTTTCTATTCGATTCGATTCGATTCGAATCTTTTCGATTCAATTCGATTCGATTCTTTTCGATTGGATTAGATTCGTTTCGTTTCTATTCATTTCGATTCTTTTCGATTCGGCTCGATTCTTTTCTTTTTTTTTAATTTTTATTTATTTATGAGTCAGAGAGAGGCAGAGACACAGGCAGAGGGAGAAGCAGGCTCCATGCACCGGGAGCCTGACGTGGGATTCGATCCGGGGTCTCCAGGATCACGCCCTGGGCCAAAGGCAGGAGCTAAACTGCTGCGCCACCCAGGGATCCCTTCTATTCTTTTCAATTCAATTCGATTCGATAATTTTCGATTCGATTCGATTCAATTCGATTCGTTTTTTTCGAATCTTTTCGATTCCACTCCTTTTGACTCGATTTATTTGGATTCGATTCTTTTCGATTCGATTAGATTCTATTCCTTTCGATTCGATTCGATTCGAATCTTTTTGATTCGTTTCTTTTCGATTCTATTCGAATCTTTTCGATTCGATTTGATTCTTTTCGATTCGATTCGATTTTTTTCTATTCGATTCTTTTTTATTTGATTTGTTTCGATTATTTTCTATTCGATTTGATTCAATTCTTTTCGATTCGATTTGATTCTTTTTGATTCGTTTCGAATTGATTAGATCCTTTTCGATTCGACTTGATTCGGTTTTCTTTATTTGATACGATTTTTTTCTTTTCGATATGATAGTTTTCGATTAGTTTCTTTTCGATTCTATTCGATTCGATTCTTTTTGTTTCGATTCGATTTGATTCGAATCTTTCGATTCGAGTCTTTTCGATTCAAATTCCTTTCCTTAAGGATCGATTCGATTCAATTCTTTTCGATTCAATTGAATTCTATTCATTTTTCTGAAACAATTCGATTCTTTTTGATTCAACTCTTTTCAAATAGTTTCATTTGGATTCGATACTTTTCGATTCTTTTCGATTCGATTCGATAAGATTCTTTTTGATTCGTTTCTTTTTGATTCCATTCGAATAGTTTCGGTTCGATTAGATTCTTTTCGATTCAATTCGATTCGATTCGAAATTCTTCGACTGAATTGTGTTCGATTCGATTCTTTTTGATTCGATTCGATTCAATTCATTTCTTTTCGATTCTATTTTTTTCTATTCGATTCCTTTTTATTTGATTTGTTTCAATTATTTTTTTTTAGTTTTTTTAATTTATTTATGATAGTCACAGAGAGAGAGAGAGAGAGAGAGGCAAGACACAGGCAGAGGGAGAAGCAGGCTCCATGCACCGGGAGCCCGACATGGGATTCGATCCTGGGTCTCCAGGATCGCGCCCTGGGCCAAAGGCAGGCGCCAAACCGCTGCGCCACCCAGGGATCCCTGTTTCAATTATTTTTGATTCGATTTGATTCGATTCTTTTCAGTTTGATGCGATTCGAACCTTTTGGATTTGATTCGATTCATTTGATTATTTTCGTTTCGATACGATAGTTCCTGATTCGTTCTTTTTGATTCTACTCGAAGCGATTCTTTTTGTTTCGAATCGCTTTGCATGTGGAAGTATCAGGCCTGTACTCACGAGTATCTGAGTTGAATATAGCGATTTCACACAGCCTTCTTCAGAGAGTGTAGCTAATTTCTAACTCCTAAGTACGAGTGGGTATCAGACATCAGCCTCCCAGGCGTACACAGGTTTAAGAGTTGAGCTTATGACCTGTACTTCCCACATCCTCCTGCAGATACAATTCGTTGCAAACAGGCCTAGGCTCGATGCGTTTCTGAAGTGTGAGAGGTAAGAGGAAAGTCCCGGCACAAAAACTAGTGCCTGCAAGATCAATCCAGCGATTTCCTAGTAATTCCTGTTTAGACAGGTGCTATATACTAAGTTCCATACTTGAGAGCTAGCTGAACCCGAGTCCAAAAGCATCTCTCTTCTGAGAGTTGAGCTCACACCCAGTCCCTCACAGTTCCACATTGTCTGTAGAATGAGTTTTGAACATCTTAACCAGAGATGTTAGTTGGAAGCTTGTGAGACAGAAGTGGAATAATGCAGGCCTGGAAGGTGTCTCCAAGTTCAGTAAGGTGGTATTCTTCGAACCTCCTGAGTTAGAAGACTGCTATGGTCTCACAGCCATTAGAACACAGCTAGTTGAAAGCTGGCTTCTAGGCATGCCACCTTTTGAAAGCTGAGCTCAGGGCAGGACCCTCCCGCATCCTGCGTGCCCGTAGTCGTATGTGCAAAAATCCTTATGATAGGTGCTGGGAGAGGTTGGAGAAATGCAAGTGGAAGTGTCTGGACTGTACTCACGTGTATCTGAGTTCAATACAGCGATTGCCAACGTCCTTGTTCCATTAGAGTGTAGCTCGGGTATACCTCGCCTCAATAAGTGGCTAGCAGACGTCGGCCTGCAAAGCATACAAACTTCGGAGAGTTGGGCTTATGGCCTGTACCTCTCCCATCCTGACTCGTGTACGTTCCTCTTCCACAGCATTTTGTTGCATGCGGGACAGTAGTCCTGTGAAAACCAAGTGTCTGCCTTGTCAATTTCGCGCCTAGCAGACTCCTGCCTGCAGGCATGCACACGCCTTTGGCTTGAGCTTATGGCTTGAACCTCTCTCTTGCTGACCGCCTGTATGCTTCACTTCGAAAGGAATTCATTTGATACGGGACACAAGTTTTGCGAGAGCCATGTGACCCTTACTTCAGTTCACTGACTTCTGAGGAATTCCTCCCTCAGATGGGAGCTGCATACTAACTTCCAAACTTGAGTACCAAGCTGAAAGCTGTCTCTCTGCGGAATTTCCTTCTGTGAGATGAGCTGACACGCGGTCCTTCCCAGTTCCACACTGCCTGCAGAAGCAATTACGAACATCCTAACTAGACTTGTTTGTCAGAAAGTCATGGGATGCCAGGGGCAACCTGCAGGCTTCAGGTTGTGTCTCCAGGTGCACTAAAGTGTGTTCATGGAATATCCTGATTTACAAGCCTGCTGCATTCTCATGGCCATCAGAACACAGTTAGTAGAAAGCTGGCTTTGAGGCATTCCTCCATTTGAAAGCTGAGCTCAGGGCAAGACCCTTCCGCATCCTGCCTGCCCATAGTTGTAGCTCAAAAATCCTTATATTAGAAGATGAGACAGGTTGGAGAATGCAAGTGGAAGTATCAGGACTGTGCTCACGTGTATCTGAGTTCAATACAGCGATTGCCAACGTCCTTGTTCCATTAGAGTGTAGCTCGGGTATACCTCACCTCGATAAGTGGCTAGCAGACGTCGGCCTGCAAAGCATACAAACTTCGGAGAGTTGGGCTTATGGCCTGTACCTCTCCCATCCTGACTCGTGTACGTTCCTCTTCCACAGCATTTTGTTGCATGCGGGACAGTAGTCCTGTGAAAACCAAGTGTCTGCCTTGTCAATTTCGCGCCTAGCAGACTCCTGCCTGCAGGCATGCACACGCCTTTGGCTTGAGCTTATGGCTTGAACCTCTCTCTTGCTGACCGCCTGTATGCTTCACTTCGAAAGGAATTCATTTGATACGGGACACAAGTTTTGCGAGAGCCATGTGACCCTTACTTCAGTTCACTGACTTCTGAGGAATTCCTCCCTCAGATGGGAGCTGCATACTAACTTCCAAACTTGAGTACCAAGCTGAAAGCTGTCTCTCTGCGGAATTTCCTTCTGTGAGATGAGCTGACACGCGGTCCTTCCCAGTTCCACACTGCCTGCAGAAGCAATTACGAACATCCTAACTAGACTTGTTTGTCAGAAAGTCATGGGATGCCAGGGGCAACCTGCAGGCTTCAGGTTGTGTCTCCAGGTGCACTAAAGTGTGTTCATGGAATATCCTGATTTACAAGCCTGCTGCATTCTCATGGCCATCAGAACACAGTTAATAGAAAGCTGGCTTTGAGGCATTCCTCCATTTGAAAGCTGAGCTCAGGGCAAGACCCTCCCGCATCCTGCCTGCCCATAGTTGTAGCTCAAAAATCCTTATATTAGAAGATGAGACAGGTTGGAGAATGCAAGTGGAAGTATCAGGACTGTGCTCACGTGTATCTGAGTTCAATACAGTGATTGCCAACGTCCTTGTTCCATTAGAGTGTAGCTCGGGTATACCTCGCCTCGATAAGTGGCTAGCAGACATCGGTCTGCAAAGCATACACACTTCTGAGAGTTGAGCTTGTACCTGTAACTCCCCCATCCTGACTGCCTGTACGTTCCTCTTCCACAGCATTTCATTGTATGCTGGAAAGTAGCAGAATGAAAACCAAGTGTCTGCCTTGTCAATTTCCTGCCTTGCAGACAGCTGCCTCCAAGGCAAGGACACTCCTTTGGATTGAGCTTAGGTATTGAACCTCTCACATGCTGACCGCCTGTGTGCTTCGCTTCCAAAGGATTTCGTTCGATACGGGACGCAGGTTTAGCGAGAGGCAAATGTGTCTTAGTTCAATCCAGCAACTTCTGAGGAATTCCTCCCTCAGATGGGAGCTACATTCCAACTTCCAAACCTGAGTACCTAGCTGAATGCTCTCTCTCTGGGGAACATCCCTCTTGGAGATGAGCTGAAACGTGGTCCTTCCCAATTCCACACTGCCTGCAGATACAGTTACAAACATCCTCACTAGACATGTTTGTCAGAAGCTCATGGGATGCCAGGGGCAAGCTACAGGCTTCAAGGTTGTGTCTCCAGATGCAGTATGGCGATATTCATGGAACATCCTGAATTACAGTGCTGTCATGTTCTCATGGCCATCAGAACACAGTTAGTAGGGGATCTCTGGGTGGCACAGCGGTTTGGCGCCTGGCTTTGGCCCAGGGCACGATCCCGGAGAGTCGGGATCGAATCCCACATCGGGATCCCAGATCATGGAGCTTACTTCTCCCTCTGCCTGTGTCTCTGCCTCTCTCTCTCTCTCTGTGACTATCACAAATAAATAATTTAAAAAAATAAAAATAAAAATAAAAAAAGAACGCAGTTAGTAGAAAGCTGGCTTCGAGGCATGCCTCCATTTGAAAGCTGAGCTGAGGGCAGTACCCTCCCGCATCTTGCCTGCCCGTAGTCGTAGCTGCTAACATCCTTATGTTTCGTGCTTGGAGAGGTTGGGGAAATGCAAGTGGAAGCGTCAGGACTGTACTCACGTGTATCTGAGTTCAATACAGAGATTGCCAACGTCCTTGTTCAATTAGAGTGTAGCTCGGGTATACCTCGCCACGATAAGTGTTTAGCAGACATCAGCCTGCAAAGCATACAAACTTCAGAGAGTTGGGCTTATGGCCTGTACCTCCCCCATCCTGACTGCCTGTACGTTCCTCTTCCACAGCATTTCGTTGTATGCGGGACAATAGTCCAGTGAAAACCAAGTATCTGCCTTGTCAATTTTGCGCCTAGCGGACACCTGCCTGCAAGGCATGCACACGCCTTTGACTTGAGTTTATGGCTTGAAACTCCCTCTTGCTGACCGCCGGTATGCTTCGCTTCCAAAGGATTTCATTTGATACGGGACGCAAGTTTTGCGAGAGCCATGTTTCCCTTAGTTCAATTCAGTGACTTCTGAGGAATTCCTCCCTCAGATGGGAGCTACATACTAAATTCCAAACCTGAGTACCAAGCTGAAAGCTCTCTCTCTCTGGGGAATTTCCTTCAGTGAGATGAGCTGACACGTGGTCCTTCCAAGTTCCACACTGCCTGCTGATGCAGTTAAGAACATCCTCACTAGACTTGTTTGTTAGAATCTCATGGGATGCCATGGGCAAGCTGCAGGCTTCAAGGGTGTGTCTCCAAGTGCAGTAAACTGTGTTCATGGAACATCCTGAATTACAAGCCTGCTGCATTCTCATGGCCATCAGAACGCAGTTAGTAGAAAAACTGGCTTCGAGGCATGCCTCCTTTTGAAAGCTGAGCTCAGGGCAAGACCCTCCCGCATCCTGCCTGCCTGTAGTCGTAGCTGCAAAAATACTTATGTTAGGTGCTGGGAGAGGTTGGAGAATGCAAGTGGAAGTATTAGGACTGTGCTCACGTGTATGAGTTCAATACACCGATTGCCAATGTCCTTGTTCAATTAGAGTGTAGCTCAGGTATACCTCGCCTCGATAAGAGTCTAGCAGACATCGGCCTGCAAAGCATACACACTTCTGAGAGTTGAGCTTGTGGCCTGTACCTCACCCATCCTGACCGCTTGTACGTTACTCTACCACAGCATTTCGTTGTAAGTGGGACAGTAGCGGAATGAAAACCAAGTGTCTGCCTTGTCAATTTCCTGCCTTGCAGACAGCTGCCTCCAAGGCATGCACACTCCTTTGGATTGAGTTTAGGACTTGAACCTCTCACATGCTAACCGCCTATATGCTTCGCTTCCAAAGGATTTCATTCGATACGGGACGCAAGTTTAGCAAGAGGCAAATGTGTCTTAGTTCAACTTCTAAGCAACTTTCCAGCAACTTCTGAGGAATTCCTCCCTCAGATTGAGCTACACTTCCAAACCTGAGTACCTAGCTGAAAGCTCTCTCTCTGGGGAACATCCCTCTCGGAGATGAGCTGAAACGTGGTCCGTCACAGTTCCACACTGCCTGCAGATACAGTTACGAACATCCTCACTAGACATGTTTGTCAGAAGCTTATGGGATGCCAGGGGCAAGCTGTAGGCTTCAAGGTTGTGTCTCTAGGTGCAGTAAAGCAGTATTCATGGAAATCCTGAATTACATTGCTGCCACGTTCTCATGGCCATCAGAACACAGCTAGTAGAAAGCTGGCTTCAAGGCATGCCTCCTTTAGAAAGAAGAGCTCAGGGCAGGACCCTCCCGCATCCTGCCTGCTCGTAGTCACTGCTGCTAACATCCTTATGTTAGGTGCTGAGAGAGGTTGGAGAAATGCAGGTGGAAGTGTCAGGACTGTACTCACATGATCTGAGTTCAATACAGCGATTGCCAACGTCCTTGATCAATTAGAGTGTAGGTTGGGTATACCTCGCCTCAATAAGTGGCTAGCAGACATCGGCCTGCAAAGCATACACACTTCTGAGAGTTGAGCTTGTGGCCTGTACGTCCCCCATCCTGATTGCCTGTACGTTCTTCTTCCACAGCATTTCGTTGTATGCAGGACAGTAGCGGAATGAAAACCAAATGTCTGCCTTGTCAATTTCCCGCCTAGCGGACACCTGCCTCCAAGGCATGCACACTATTTGGAACGAGCTTAGGACTTGAACCTCTCACATGCTGACCGCCTGTATGCTTCGCTTCCAAAGGATTTCGTTCGATACAGGACGCGAGTTTAGCGAGAGGCAAATGTGTCTTAGTTCAATCCAGCAACTTCTGAGGAATTCCTCCCTCAGATGGGAGCTACATACTAACTTCCATACCTGAGTACCAAGCTGAAAGCTCTCTCTCTGGGGAACATCCCTCTTGGAGATGAGCTGAAACGTGGTCCTTCCCAGTTTCACACTGCCTGCAGATAGTTACGAACATCCTCACTAGACATGTTTGTCAGAAGCTCATGGGATGCCAGGGTCAAGCTGCCGGCTTCCAGGTTGTTCTCCAGGTGCAGTAAAGCAGTATTCATGGAATATCCTGAATTACAATGCTGCCACGTTCTCATGGCCATCAGAACGCAGTAAGTAGGAAGCTGGCTTCGAGGCATTCCTCCATTTGAAAGCTGAGCTCAGCTCAGGACCCTCCCGCATCCTGCCTGCCCGTAATCGTCGCTGCAAAATCCTTAGTTTCGTGCTGGGAGAGGTTGGAGAAATGCAGGTGGAAGTGTCAGGACTGTACTCACGTGTATCTGAGCTCAAAACAGCGATTGCCCACGTCTTGTTCAATTAGAGTGTAGCTCGGGTATACCTCGCTTCGATAAGTGTCTAGGAGACATCGGCCTGAAAGCATACAAACTTCGTAGAGTTGGGCTTATGGCCTGTACCTCCCCCATCCTGACTGCCTGTACATTCCTCTTCCACAGAATTTCGTTGTATGCGGGACAGTAGCCCAGTGAATCCAAGTGTCTGCCTTGTCAATTTCGCGCCTAGCGGACACCTGCCTGCAAAGCATGCACAGGCCATTGGCTTGAGCTTATGGCTTGAACCTCTCTCTTGCTGACCGCCTGTATGCTTCACTTCCAAAGGATTTCATTCAAAACGTGACTCACGTTTTGCGAGAGCCATGTTTCCCTTAGTTCAATTCAGTGACTTCTGAGGAATTCCTCCCTCAGATGGGAGCTACATACTAACTTCCAAACCTGAGTACCAAGCTGAAAGCTCTCTCTCTGGGGAATTTCCTTCTCTGAGATGAGCTGACACGCGGTTCTTCCGAGTTCCACACTGCCTGTAGATGCAGTTACGAACATCCTCACTAGACATGTTTGTCAGAAGCTCATGGGATGCCAGGGCAAACTGCAGCCTTCAAGGTTGTGTCTCCAGGTGCAGTAAAGCGGTTTTCATGGACATCCTGAATTACAAGGCTGCCACATTCTCATGGCCATCAGAACGCAGTTAGTAGAAAGCTGGCTTCGAGGCATGCCTCCATTTGAAAGCTGAGCTCAAGGCAGGACCCTCCCGCATCCTGCCTGCCTGTAGTCGTATCTGCAAAAATCCTTATGTTAGGGCCTCGAGAGGTTGGAGAAATGCAAGTGGAAGTGTCAGGACTGTACTCACGTGTATCTGAGTTAAATACAGCAATTGCCAACGTCCTTGTTCAATTAAAGTGTAGCTCGGGTATACCTCGCCTCGATCAGTGTCTAGCAGACATCGGCCTGCAAAGCATACACACTTCTGAGAGTTGAATTTATGCCTTGTAACTCGCACATGCTGACTGAAGGTACACTTTGCTCCTATCAGGCCTAGGCTTGATGGGTGACAGAAGTTTTGTCAGAAGTTAGTGGAAAGTGCCGGCCCACATGACTAGTGTCTCCAAGCCCAATCCAGAGATATGTGAGGAACTGCTTTCTTAGATGGTGCTACATACTAAGTTCCATACATGAGAAGCTAGTTGAACACAGTGTCCAAAGGGTACTTGCTTCTGAGACTTGAACTCACCCCCAGTCCCTCACAGTTCCACACGGCCTTCAGATGGAATTTCGAACATCCTCACTAGACATGATTGTAAGAAGCTCATAGGACACAAGGAGCTAGCTGCAGGCTTCAATGCTTGTCTCTCCAGTTGCAGTAGAACGGTATACATGGAACATCCTGACTTACAGTGGTGCTACATTCTCAAGGCCATAACAACACAGCTAGTAGAAAGCTGGTTTCGAGGCTAGCTTCCTTTTGAGAGCTGAGCTCAGGGCAGGACCCTACCACATCCTGCCTGACTGTAGACGTGGCTGCTAACATCCTTGTGTTAGGTTATGGGAGAGGATGTGAGAAAAGCATGTGGAAGCGTCGGGCCTGAACTCACGTGTATCTGAGTTGAAAAAAGCTATTTCCAATGGGCTTCTTCAATCACATTGTAGCTATGTTCTAAATCCCATGTACAAGTGGGTAGCAGAAATCTGCCTCCCAGGCATACACACTTTTGAGAGTTGAGCTTATGGCCTGTACTTCCCACATCCTGCCTGCAGGTACACTTCACTGCTAACAGGCCTAGGCTCGATGCGTGACTGAAGTGTTGTGAGAGGTAAGTGGAAAGTCCTGGCACACAAGACTAGTGCCTCCAAGCTCAATCCAGCGATTTCCTAGTAATTCCTGTGTTAGACTGGTGCTACCTACTAAGTTCCATAGGTGAGAAGCTTGCTGAACGCCTTGTCCAAAAGCAACTTACTTTACAGAGTTGAGCTCGCACTGAGTCCCTCACAGTCCGATACTGCCTGCAGAATGAGTATCAAACATCTTCACCGTCACCATAGACTTTTGTCAGAATCTTGTGAGATGCAAGTGGAACAATGCAGACCTGGAAGGTATCTCCAGGTGCAGTAGAGTGGTCATCTTGGAACTTCCTGAATTAGAATACTGCTACATTCTCACTGCCATAAGAACGCAGCTAGTTGAAAGCTGACTTCTAGCCGTGCTTCCTTTTAAGAGCTGAGGTCAGGGCAGGACCGTCCTGCATCCTGACTGCCTGTAGACATAGGTCCTAGCATCTTTATGTTAGGTTCTGGAAGAGGTTGTGTGAAAAGCATGTGGAAGTGACGGGCCTGTACTCAAGAGTATCTGAGTTCAATACAGCTATTGCCAACGTCCTTGTTCATTTCGAGTGTAACTCAGTTCTAGCTCCCATCAATAAGTGTCTAGCAGACATCTGCCTGTAAAGCATACACACTTCTGAGAGTTGAACTTATGCCCTGTACCGTCCACATGCTGACTGCAGGTACACTTCGCTCCTATCAGGCCTAGGCTCGAATCGTGACAGAAGGGTTGTGAGAGGTTAGTGGAAGGTGCTGGGCCACACGACTAGTGTCTCCAAGCCCAATCCAGAGATATGTGAGGAACTGCTCTCTAGGATTGGTGCTACATACTAAGTTCCATACATGAGAAGCTAGTGGAACGCAGTGTCCAAAGGGTACTTTCTTCTGAGACTTGAGCTCACCCCCAGTTCCTCACAGTTCCACAGAGCCTTCAGATGAAATTTCGAACAGTGAGGACTAGACGTGCTGGTCAGAAGCTCATAGGACAAAGGAGCTAGCTGCAGGCTTCAATGCTTGTGTCTCTAGGTGCAGTAGAGCGGTATACATGGAACGTCCTGACTTACAATGTAGCTACATTCTCACGGCCATAAAAACAGCAGCTAGTGGAAAGGTGCATTCGAGGCATGCTGCTGAGGATCAGAGCCACCCGTTACAGGTAAGGCCTAAGTGGGGCCAGTGTCACCTGGTACAGAAGAGGCCAAAGTGAGGAACAGAGTTACCAGGTCCAGGTGAGTCCCAGTGGGGAATAGAGAATCCATGTCCCGATGATGCCCAGGTAGGGACCAGAGTCACCAGGTCCAGATGAGGCCCAGGTGGGGAGCATATTCACTAGGTCCAGGTGAGGCCCAGTTGAGTACCAGAGTCACCAGGTCTGGTTGAGACCTAGAGGAGTACCAGAATCACCTGGTCCAGGTGACATCCAGATGGGGACCAGAGTCACCAGGTCAGGGTGAGGCTCAATGGGGTTCCAGAGTCATCATGTCCAGGTGAGGCTCAGGTGTGGAACAGAGTAACCAGATCCCAATGATGCTGAGGTGAGGACCAGAGTCACCAGATCTGGGTAACGCCCACCCACATAGGATCCGAGTCACCAGTACCAGGTGAGACCAAGGAGTCCACAGCAATCAGGTCCAGGTGGGGAACAAAGTCACCAGGACTCGGTGAGGCCCAGATGGGGACCAGATTCACCAGATCCAGGTGATTTCCAGGTGGTGACCAGAGTTACCAGTTCCGGGTGAAGACCAGGTAAGGACCAGATTCACCAGGTCCAAGTGAGGCCCACGTGGGGACCTGTGTCACCAGGTATGGGTGAGGCCCAGGTGGCAACCCCAGTCACCAGGTCCAGGTGAGGCCAACCTGCAGTCCATAGTCACCAGATCCAGGTCAGGCCCTGGTGGGGACCAGAGTCACCAGGTAAATGTGAGGCTAGAAGGACACCACAGTCACCAGGTCCAAGTGTGGTTCATGTGGGAACGAGAGTCACCAGGTCCAGGTGAGACCCAGGTGGGGACCACAGACACTAGGTCCAGATTGAGGCCTAGGTGAGGGGCCCAGAGTCATCAGGGCCAGGTGAGGACAAAGTGTGGAGCAAAGTTATCAGGTCCAGGTGAGTCCCAGGTGGGGAACAGGTAACCATGTCCCATTGATGCCCAAGTGGGACCAGAGTCACAAGTTCCACATGAGGCCTAAGTGAGGAGTAGATTCACCAGGTCCTGTTGAGGCCCAGTTGAGGACTAGAGTCCCCAGGTCCGGGTGAGGCCCAGAGGAGGACCAGAGTCACCCAGTCCAGGGAATAAACAGGTGGGGACCAGAGTCACCACGTCAGGGTGAGACCAAGAGGGGGACGAGAGTCACTAGGTCCAGATGAGGCCCCGATGTGGAACTGAGTAACCAGGTACCATGATACCCATGTGAGGACCAGAGTCACCAGGTCCAGGTGAGGTCCCTGTGGGAACCAGTCACCTCGTCCAAGTGAGGCGAAGGTGGATCCACAGTCATCAGGTCAGGGTGAGGTCCAGACGGTGACCAGAGTCACCAGGTCCAGGGGAGGCCCAGGTATAGAAGAGAGTAACTAGGTCCCAATGATGCCCAGGTAAGGACCAGAGTCGCCAGGTCCAGGTGAGGCCCAAATATGGATCAGGGTCGTGTTGTTCTAGGTGAGGCCGAAGGAGACCACAGGAACGAGGTCCAGGATAGCCCCATATGGGAACCAGAACCACCTGATCCAGGTGAGGTCCAGGTGGGGACCAGAGTCACAAGGTCCAGGTGAGGCCCAGGTGGCAACAAGATTCACCAAGTCCAGGTGAGACCCAGGTTGTGACCAGAGTCACCAGGTCCAGGTGAGGTCCAGGTAAGGACCAGATTCACCAGGTCCAAGTGAAGCCCAGGGGGAGACAAGAGTCACCAGGAAAGAGTGAGGCCCAGTAGGGGGACCAGAGTAACCAGTTTAGTTTTTGGCCCAGAGTGGGAACAGAGGTCCCCAGTCAAAGTGAGGCGCAGGTGTGGAATAGAGTATCCAGATCCCAATGATGCCTAGGTGAGGACCAGAGTCACTAGGGCCATGCAGGGCCCAGATGGGGATCAGAATCACCAGGTCCTGGTGAGGCATAGAAGGAGACCACAGTCACCAGTATCAGGTGAGCCCCATGTGGGAACCAGAGCCACTCTATCCAGCTGAGTCCCAGGTCCTGGTAAGGCCCACGTGAGGACCAGATTCATCAGGTCGAATTGAGGCATAGCTGGGGACAAGAGTCACCAGGTCTGGGTGAGGCCTAGGTGGGGAAAGATTCAGCAGGTCTGAGTTAGATCAAAGTGGGGACAAGAGTCACCAGGTCCAGTGAGGCCAAACTGAGGACCCGAGTCACCAGTTCCAGGTGAGGTCCATGTTGGAAAGAGAGTGACCAGCTTCAGGAGAGGTCCAAGTGGGGACCAGAGTCACCATATCCAGGTGAAGGCCAGGTGGGGACCAGAGTCACCAAGTCCAGATGAGGCCCAGGAGAGGACCAGAGTTACAGTTACACGTGAGGCCCAGGTGCGGACCAGAGTCACCAGATCCAGGTGAAGCACAGGTGGGGAAAAGATTCACTAGGTCCACTGAGGCCCACGTGAGGACCAGATTCATCAGGTCGAATTCAGGCATAGCTGGGGACAAAAGTCACCAGGTCTGGGTGAGGGCTAGGTGGGGACAAGATTCAGCAGGCATGAGTTAGGTCAAAGTGGGGACGAGAGTCACTAGGTCCAGGTTAGGCCAAACTGAGGCCGAGAGTCACCAGATCCAGGTGAGGTGCATGTTGGAAAGAGAGTCATCAGGTCCAGGAGAGGTACAGGTGGGGACCAGCTTCACCATATCCAGGTGAAGCCTAGGTGGGCCCAGAGTCAGCAGGTCCAGATGAGGCCCAGAGGAGGACCAGAGTTACAAGGTACACATGAGGCCCAGGTGGTGACCAGAGGAAACAGGTCCATGTGAGGCCAGCTGGCGACCATGGTCAACAGGTCTACTTGAGGCCCAGGTGTGGAACACAGTAACCAGGTCCAGGTGAGTCCCAGGTGGTGACAACAGTCACAACGTCCAGGTGAGGCCCATGTGGGGACCAGGATCACCAGGTACAGGGGAGGATCTTGAATAAACCAGAGTCAACAGTTCGAGGTGAGGCACAGGTGGCAAAATGAGACAGCAGGACCAAGACAGGCCAAAGTGGGATTCACAGTCACCAGTTCAGGTTGAGACCCAGAGCGGGAATAGAGTCACCTGGTCCAGGTGAGGTCCAGATTGGAACACAGTAACTGGGTCCCAAATACACCCAGTTGAGGACCATGGTCAACAGGGCCAGGTGAGGCCCAGGTGGGGACCACAGTCACCAGACCCAGGATAGTCTCAGGTGCAGACCAGAGTCACCACGTCCAGGTGAGTTGCACGTGGCAACCACACTCACCAGGTCCCGGTGAGGCCCTGGTGGGGACCAGAGTCACCAGGTACATGAGACGCTAGAAACACTGCAGCCACCAGGTCCACATGAGTTCCATGTGGAACGAGAGTCACCAGTTACAGGTGAGGCCCAGGTGGGGGTCAGACTCAACGGTCCAGGTGAGACCCAGGTGGGAACCAGTGTCACCATGTCCAGGTGTGGCCCAGGTGAAGACCAGAGTTAACAGGTCCAGGTGGGTCCCTGTTAGGGAACAGTGTAACCATGTCCTGATTCTACCCAGGTGGGTACCAGAGACACCAGGTCCAGGTGAGGCCCAGGTGAGGACCAGAGACATGAAGTCCATGTGAGGTCCCAGTGGGAACCACAGTCACCAGGTCAGGTGAGGCCATGCTGTGGATCAGAGTCACCAGTTCCAGGTGTGGCCCAGGTGGGGCCACAGTTACCTGCTACAGAAGAGGCCAAAGTGAGGACCAGAGTCACCAGGTCCAGGTGAGTCCCAGTAGGTAATAGAGTAATCATGTCCCGATGATGCCCAGGTAGGAACCAGAGTCACCAGGTCCACATGAGGCCCAGGTGGGGAGCATATTCACTAGGTCCAGGTGAGGCCCAGTTGAGGACCAGAGTCACGAGGTCTGGTTGAGGCCTAGAGGGGTACCAGAATCACCTGGTCCAGGTGACATCCAGATGGGGACTCGAGTCACCAGGTCAGCGTGATGTCCAGAGGGGTTCCAGAGTCATCATGTCCGGGTGAGGCTCAGGTGTGGTACAGAGTAACCAGGTCCCAATGATGCCCAGGTGAGGACCAGAGTCACCAGATCTGGGTGAAGCCCAGATAGGATTAGAGTTACCAGTTGGAGGTGAGGCCAAGAAGGAGTCCACAGCAATCTGGTCCAGAGGGAGAACAAAGTCACCAGGACTGGGTGAGGCCCAGAGGGGGACCAGATTCTCCAGGTCCAGGTGATTCCCAGGTGGTGACCAGAGTCACCAGGTCCGGGTGAGGACCAGGTAAGGACCAGATTCACCAGGTCCAAGAGAGGCCCACATGGGGACCTGAGTCTCCAGGTATGGGTGAGGCCCAGGTGGCAACCCCACACCAGGTCCAGTTGAGGACAACCTGCAGTCCAGAGTCACCAGATCCAGGGGAGGCCCGGGTGGGGACTGGAATCACTAGGAAAACGTGAGGCTAGAAGGACACCACAGTCACCAGGTCCAGGTGTAGTTCATGTGGGAACGAGAGTCACCAGGTCCCGGTGAGACCCAGGTGGGGACCACAGTCACCACGTCCAGTTTGAGGCCTAGGTGGGGGTCCAGAGTCATCAAGGCCAGGTCAGGCCAAATTTTGGAACAAAGTTATCAGGTCCAGGTGAGTCACAGTTGGGGAACAGAGTAACCATGTCCTATGATGCCACGTGGGACCAGAGTCACATGGTCCAGTTGAGGCCTAAGTGAGGAGTAGATTCACCAGGTCCTGTTGAGGCCCAGTTGAGGACCAGAGTCCCCAGCTCTGGGTGAGGCCCAGAGGGGGACCAGAGTCACCCGGTCCAGGTGATATCCAGGTGGGGATCAGAGTCACCACGTCAGGGTGAGGCCAAGAGTTGGACGAGAGTCACTAGGTCCAGGTGAAGGCCCGATGTGGAACTCAGTAACCAGGTTCCATGATGCCCATGGGAGGACCAGATTCACCCGGTCCAGGTGAGATCCCTGTAGGAACCAGTCACCTCGTCCAGGTGAGGTCCAGGTGGGACCACAGTCACCAGATCAAGGGTAGTCTTAGGTGCAGACCAGAGTCACCAGGTCCCGGTGAGTTGCAGGTGGCAACCACACTCACCAGGTCCCGGTGATGCGTGGTGGGGACCAGAGACACCAGGTACTTGAGAAGCTAGAAACACTTCAGCCACCAGGTCCACATGAGGTCCATGTGGGAACGAGAGTCACCAGTTATAGGTGAGGCCCAGGTGGGGATGAGATTCAGCTGGTCCAGGTGAGACCCAGGTGGGAACCAGTGTCACCATGTCCAGGTGTGGCCCAGGTGAAGACCAGATTTAACAGGTCCAGGTGGGTCGCTGTTAGGGAACAGTGTAACCATGTCCTGATTCTACCCAGGTGGGTACCAGAGACACCAGGTCCAGGTGAGGCCCAGGTGGGGACCAGAGACATGAGGTCCAGGTGAGGTCCCAGTGGGAACCATAGTCACAAGGTGAGGAGAGGCCATGCTAACGATCAGAGTCACCAGTTCCAGGTGAGGCCCAGGTGTGGCCAGAGTCACCTGCTACAGAAGAGGCCAAAGTGAGGACCAGAGTTACCAGGTCCAGGTGAGTCCCAGTGAGGAATAGAGTAACCATGTCCCGATGATGCCCAGGTAGGGACCAGAGTCACCAGGTCAAGATGAGGCCCAGGTGGGGAGCATATTCACTAGGTCCAGGTGAGGCCCAGTTGAGGACCAGAGTCACGAGGTCTGGTTGAGGCCTAGAGGGGTACCAGAATCACCTAGTCCAGGTGACATCCAGGTGGGTACCAGAATCACCAGGTTCGGGTGAGGTCCAGAGTGGTTCCAGAGTCATCATGTCCAGGTGAGGCTCAGGTGTGGAACAGAGTATCCAGGTACCAATGATGCCCAGGTGAGGACCAGAGTCACCAGATCTGGGTGAGGCCCAGATAGGATCAGAGTCACCACTTCCAGGTGAGGCCAAGAAGGAGTCCACAGTAATCAGGTCCAGGTGGGGAACAAAGTCACCAGGACAGGGTGAAGCCCAGATGTGGACCAGCTACACCAGCTCCAGGTGAGGTCCAGGTGCTGACCAGAGTCACCAGGTCCAGGTGAGGCCAACCTGCAGGCCATAGTCACCAGATCCAGGTGAGGCCCTGGTGGATACCGGAGTCACCAGGGAAATGTGAGGCTAGGAGTACACCACAGTCACCAGGTCTAGGTGTGGTTCATGTGGGAACGAGAGTCACCAGGTCCAGGTGAGACCCAGGTGGGGACCACAGTCACCAGGTCCAGATTTAGGCCTAGGTGGGGGCCCAGAATCAACAGGGCAGGTGAGGCCAATGTGTGGATCAAAGTATCAGGACCAGGTGAGTCCCAGGTGGGGAACAGAATAACCATGTCCCATTTATGCCCTGGTGGGACCAGAGTCACAGGGTCCACACGAGGCCTAAGTGAGGAGTAGATTCACCAGGTCCTGTTGAGGCCCAGTTGAGGACCAGTGTCCCCAGCTCTGGGTGAGTCCCAGAGGGGGACCAGAGTCACCCGGTACAGGTGATATCCAGGTGGGGACCAGAGTCACCATGTCAGGGTGAGGCCCAGAGGGAGATGTGAATCACTAGATCCAGGTGAGGCCCCGATGTGGAACTGAGAAGCCAGGTCCAATGATGCCCATGTGAGGACCAGAGTCACCAGGTCCAGGAGAGTTCCCTGTGGGAACCAGTCACCTCGTCCAGGTGAGTCCAGGTGGGACCATAGTAACCAGGTCAGTGTGAGGTCCAGAGGGGGACCAGAGTCACAAGGTCCAGGTGAGGCCCAGGTATATAAGAGAGTATCCAGTTCCCAATGATGCCCAGGTAAGGACCAGAGTCACCAGGTCCAGGTGAGGCCCAAATATGGATCAGAGTCGTATTGGTCCAGGTGAAGCCAGAAGGAGACCACAGGAACCAGGTCCAGGAGAGCCCCATATGGGAACCAGAGCCCAGGTGAGGTCCAGGTGGGGACCACCGTCACAAGGTCCATGTGATGCCCAGGTGGCAACAAGATTCACCAAGTCCAGGTGACACCCAGATGGTGACCAGAGTCACCAAATCCAGGTGAGGCCCAGGTGGGGACCACAGTCACCAGATCCAGGGTAGGACCAGGCAAGGGCCAGATTCACAAGGTCCAAGTGAAGCCCAGGGTGGGACCAGAGTCCCCAGGTAAGGGTAGGGCCCAGAAATGTAACCAGAGTAACCAGTTTAGTTTGAGGCCCAGAGTGGGACCAGAGGTCCCTGTTCAAATGAGGCCCAGGTGTCGAATAGAGTATCCAGGTCCCAATGAAGCCTAGGTGAGGACCAGAGTCACTAGGGCCATGCAAGGCCCAGATGGGGATCAGAATCACCAGGTCCTGGTGATGCATAGGAGGAGACAACAGTCACCAGAATCAGGTGAGCCCCATGTGGGAACCAGAGCCACTCTATCCAGCTGAGTCCCAGGTCCTGGTAAGGCCCACGTGAGGACCAGATTCATCAGGTCGAATTGAGGCATAGCTGGGGACAAGAGTCACCAGGTCTGCGTGAGGCCTCAGTGGGGACAAGACTCACCAGTTCTGTGTTTGGTCAAAGTGGGGACGAGAGTCACCAGGTCTAGGTGAGGCCAAACTGAGGACCAAAATCACCAGATCCAGGTGAGTTCCATGTTGGAAAGAGTGTCACCAGGTCTAGGAGAGGCCCAGGAGGGGACCAGAGTCACTACATCCAGGTGAAGCACAGGTGGGGAAGAGATTCACCACGTCCACGTGAGGACCACGTGAGGACCAGATTCATCAGGTCGAATTGAGGCATAGCTCGGGACAAGAGTCACCAGGTACGGGTGAGACCTAGGCGGGGACACGATTCACCAGATCTCAGTTAGGTCAAAGTGGGGATGAGAGTCACCAGGTCCAGGTGAGGGAAAACTGAGGACCAGAGTCACCAGAACCAGGTGAGGTCCATGTTGGAAAGCAAGTCACCAGGTCCAGGAGAGGTCCATGTGGGGAGCAGAGTCACAAGATCCATGTGCAGCCAGGTGGGGAACAGAGTCACCAGGTCCAGATGAGGCCCAGTGAGAACCAGAGTTACCAGGTACACGTGAAGACCAGGTGGGGACCAGAGGCAACAAGTCCATGTGAGGCCCAGGTGAGGACCAGAGATACCAGGTACACGTGACACCCAGGTGGAGACCAGAGGCAACATGTGTGGAACAACATCCATGTGGGGATGGCTGGGGTCCATGGTCAACAGGTCTAGGTGAGGCCCATGTGTGGAACTCAGTAACCAGGTCCAGGTGAGTCCCAGGTGGTGACAACAGTCACCACGTCCAGGTGAGGTTCAGGTGGACCAGGATCACAGGGGAGGCCCTTGAAAGAACCAGAGTAAAAAGTTCGATAGAGGTGCATGTGGCAACCACACTCACCAGGTCCCGGTGAGGCCCTGGTGGGGACCAGAGTCACCAGATACATGAGAAGCTAGAAACATTGCAGCCACCAGGTCCACATGAATTCCATGTGGAATGAGAGTCACCAGTTATAGGTGAGGCCCAGGTGGGGATCAGACTCACCAGGTCCAGGTGAGACCCAGGTGGGAACCAGTGTCACCATGTCCAGGTGTGGCCCAGGTGAAGACCAGAGTTAACAGTTCCAGGTGTGTCCGTATTAGGGAACAATGTAACCATGTCCTGATGCTACACAGGTGGTTATCAGAGGCACCAGGTCCAGGTGAGGCCCAGGTGGGGACCAGAGACATGTGATCCAGGTGAGGTCCCAGTGGGAACTACAGTCACCAGGTCAGGTGAGGCCATGCTGAGGATCAGAGCCACCAGTTCCAGGTGAGGCCCAGGTGTGGCCAGAGTCACCTGGTACAGAAGAGGCCAAAGTGAGGACTAGAGTTACCATGTCCAGGTGAGTCCCAGTGGGGAATAGAGTAACCATGTCCCGATGATGCCGAGGAAGGAAACAGAGTCACTAGGTCCAGATGAGGCCCAGGTGGAGACCGCAGCCACAAGGTCCAGATTTAGGCCTAGGTGGGGGGCCAGAGTCATCAGGGCCAGGTGAGGCCAAAGTGTGGAGCAAAGTTATCAGGTCCAGGTGAGTCCCAGGTGGGAACCAGTCACCTCGCCCAGGTAAGGCCCACAAGAGTAGTGCCTCCAAGCTCAATCCCACGAGTTCCTAGTAATTCCTGTCTTAGACTGGTGCTACATACTAAATTCCATACTAGCTAATTGAACCCTGCATCCAAAGGCAACTTACATCCGACAGTTGGGCTCACACGCAGTCCCTCACAGTTCCACACTGACTGCAGAATGTGTTTCCAACGTCTTCACCAGAGACGCTTGTCAGAATCTTATGAGACGCAAGTGGAATAATGCAGGCCTGGAAGGTGTCTCCAGGTGGAGTAGAGTGGTATACTTGGAACCTCCTGAGTTAGAATACTGCTGCGTTCTCTGGGCCAGAAGAATGCAGGTAGTTGAAAGCTGGCTTCTAAACATGCTTCCTTGTGAGAGTTGAGGTAAGGGTGGGACCCTCCTGCAACCTGACTGCCTGTAGACATAGGTCCTAACATCCTTATGTTAGGTGCTGGAAGAGGTTGTGAAAAGCATGTAGACGTTTCAGGCTTGTAGTCACGTGTAACTGAGTTCAATACAGCGATTTCCAACAGCCTTGTTCAATTGAAGTGTAGCTAGGTTCTAACTCCCATAAAAGAGTGGCTAGCAGACATCTGCCTGCAAAGCATACACGCTTCTCAGAGTTGAGCTTATGGCCTGTACCTCCCACAATCTGACAGCCTGTACGGATCTCTTCCACTGCATTCCATTCTATGCGGGACAGGAGCGGAGTGAGAACCAAGTGTCTGCCTTGTCAATTTTGTGCCTAGCGGACAGCTGCCTCCAAGTGATGCACACTCCTTTGGATGAGCTTATGGCTTGATCCTCCCTCTTGCTGACCACCTGTATGCTTCACTTCCAAAGGATTTCGTTGAAAACGGGACATAGGTTTTGCGAGAGGCTAGTGTCTCTTAGTTCTATCCTGCGACTTCTGAGGAATTACTCCCTCAGATGGGAGCTACATACTAACTTCCAAACCTGAGTACCTAGCTGAAAGCACTCTCTCTGGGGAATTTCCCTCTGCGAGATGAGCTGACACGCGGTCCTTCCCAGTTCCACACTGCCTGCAGATGCAGTTACGAATATCCTCACTAGACATGTTTGTCAGAAGCTCATGGGATGCAAGGAGCAATCTGCAGGCTCCAAGGTTGTGTCTCCAGGTGCAGTAAAGCGTATTCATGGAACATCCTGAATAACAAGGCTGTCAGGTTCTCATGGCCATCAGAACGCGGTTAGTAGAAAGCTGGCTTCTAGGTATGCTTCCGTTTGAGAGCTAGCTCAGGACAAGACCCTCCTGCATCCTGCCTGCCCGAAGACGTTAACTGCTAATATCCTTATGTTAGGTGCTGGGAGAGGACGGCGAAATGCATGTGGAAGTGTCAGGGCTGTACTCACGAATATCTGAGGTGAATACAGCGATTTCAAACGGCCTTCTTCAAAGACTGTAGCTACTTTCTTACTCCCATGTACGAGTGGGTAGCAGACATCTGCCTCCCAGGTGTACACACTATTGAGATTTGAGCTTATGGCCTCTACTTCCCACATTCTGCCTACAGTTACACTTCGCTGCTAACAGGCCTAGGCCCGATGCGTGACTGAAGTGTTGTGAGAGGTAAGTGGAAAGTCCCGGCACACAAGACTAGTGCCTCCAAGCTCAAGCCAGCGATTTCCTAGTAATCCTGTCTTAGACAGGTGCTACATACCAAGTTCCATACATGAGAACTAGCTGAACCCCGAGTCCAAAAGCATCTCTCTTCCAAGAGTTGAGCTCACACCCCGTCCCTCACAGTTCCACCCTGCCTGCAGAATGAGTTTTGAACTTCTTCACCAGAGACCTTTGTCAGAAGCTTGTGAGTAGCAACTGGAATAATGCAGGCCTGGAAGGTGTCTCCAGCTGCAGTAGAGTGGTATTCTTCGTACCTCCTGAGTTAGAAGACTGCTATGGTCTCACGGCCATTAGAACGCAGCTAGTTGAAAGCTGGCTTCAAGGCATGGTCTCTTGTGAGAGGTGAGCTCAGGGCAGGACCCTCCCGCATCCTGCATGCCCATAGTCATAGCTGCTAACATCCTTACCTTACGTGCTGGGAGAGGTTGGAGAAATGCCATTGGAAGTGTCAGGACTGTACTCACGTGTATCTGAGTTGAATACAGCGATTGCCAACGTCCTTGGACAATTAGAGTGTAGCAGTGGTATACCTCGCCTCGATAAGTGTCTAGCAATCAGCCTGCAAAGCATACACACTTCTGAGAGTTTAGCTTATGGCCTGTACCTCCCCCATCCTGACTGCCTGTACGATCCACTTTCACAGCATTTCGTTGTATGCGGGAGAGTGGTGGAGTGAGAACCAAGTGACAGCCTCGTCAATTTCGCGCCTAGCGGACACCTGCCTGCAAGGCATGCACTCTCCTTTGAATTGAGCTTATGGCTTGTACCCGCCACATGCTGACTGCCTGTACGCTTCACTTCCAGAGGATTTCGTTCGATACGGGACGCAAGTTTTGCGAGAGGCAAGTGTCTCTTAGTTCAATCCAGCGACTTCCGAGGAATTCCTCCCTCAGATGGGAGCTACATATTAACTTCCAAACCGGAGTACCTAGCTGAAAGCTCACTCTCTGGGGAATTTCCTATTGCTAGATGAGCTGACACACGGTCCTTCCCAGTCCACACTGCCTGAAGATGCAGATACGAACATCCTCACTAGACATGTTTGTCAGAGTCTCATAGGATGCAAGGGCCAGCTGCAGGCTTCAATGGTTGTGTATCCAGGTGCAGTAGAGCGGTATTCATGGAATGTCCCGCCTTTCAGTGCTGCTATGGTCTCATGGCCATCAGAACGATCTAGTAGAAAGCTGTCTTCTAGGCTTGTTTCCTTTTGAGAGCTGAGCTCAGGGCAGGACCCTCCCGCAACCTGCCTGCCCATAGACGTAACTGCTAATATCCTTATGTTAGGTGCTGGGAGAGGACGGCTAAATGCATGTGGAAGTGTCAGGCCTGTATTCCCAATTATCTGAGTTGAATACACCGATTTCAAATGGCCTTCTTCAGAGTGTAGCTAGTTTCTAACTCCCATGTACGAGTGGGTAGCAGACATCTGCCTCCCAGGCGTACACACTTTTGAGAGTTGAGCTTATGGCCTGTACTTCCCACATCCTGCCTGCAGGTACACTTCACTGCTAACAGGCCTAGGCTCGATGCGTGACTGAAGTGTTGTGAGAGGTAAGTGGAAAGTCCCGGCACACAAGACTAGTGCTTCCAAGCTCAATCCAGCGATTTCCTAGTAATTCCTGTGTTAGACTGGTGCTACATACTAAGTTCCATAGGTGAGAAGCTTGTTGAACGTCTTGTCCAAAAGCAACTTACTTTACAGAGTTGAGCTCGCACTCAGTCCCTCACGGTCCGGTACTGCCTGCAGAATGATTATCAAACATCTTCACCATAGACTTTTGTCAGAATCTTGTGAGACGCCAGTGGAACAATGCAGACCTGGAAGATATCTCCAGGTACAGTAGAGTGGTCATCTTGGAACTTCCGGAATTAGAATACTGCTACATTCTCACTGCCATAAGAACGCAGCTAGTTGAAAGCTGACTTCTAGCCATGCTTCCTTGTAACAGCTGAGGTCAGGGCAGGACTGTCCCGCATCCTGACTGCCTGTAGACATAGGTCCTAGCATCTTTATGTTAGATTCTGGAAGAGGTTGTGTGAAAAGCATGTGGAAGTGACAGGCCTGTACTCACTTGTGTCTGAGTTCAATACAGCGATTGCCAACGTCCTTGTTCAATTAAAGTGTACCTCGGTTCTAGCTTCCATCAATAAGTGTCTAGCAGACATCTGTCTGTAAAGCATACACACTTCTGAGAGTTGAACTTGTGCCCTGTACCTCCCACGTGCTGACTGCAGGTACACTTCGCTCCTATCAGGCCTAGGCTCGAATCGTGACAGAAGGGTTGTGAGAGGTTAGTGGAAGTTGCTGGCCGACATGACTAGTGTCTCCAAGCCCAATCCAGAGATATGTGAAGAACTGCTCTCTAGGATTGGTGCTAGATACTAAGTTCCATACATGAGAAGCTAGTGGAACGCAGTGTCCAAAGGGTACTTTCTTCTGAGATTTGAGCTCACCCCCAGTCCCTCACAGTTCCACATGGCTTTCAGATGAAATTTTGAACATCCTCACTAGACGTGTTCCTCAGAAGCTCATAGGACAAAAGGAGCTAGCTGTAGGCTTCAACACTTGTGTCTCTTGTGAAGTAGAGTGGTATACATGGAACCTCCTGACTTACAATGTAGCTACATTCTCACAGCCTTTAGGACGCAGCTAGTGGAAAGGTGCATTTGAGGCATGCTGCTGAGGATCAGAGTCACCCGGTCCAGGTGAGGCCCAGGTGGGGCCGGAGTCACCTAGTACAGAAGAGGCCAAAGTGAGGACCAGAGTTACCAGGTCCAGGTGAGGCCAACCTGCAGGCCATGCAGAGGAACCATGTCCCAATGATGCCCAGGTAGTTACCAGAGTCACCAGGTCCAGATGAGGCCCAGGTTTGGAGCATATTCACTAGGTCCAGGTGAGCCCCAGTTGAGGACCAGAGTCACCAGGTCTGGTTGAGGCCTAGAGGGGTACCAGAATCACCTGGTCCTGGTGACATCCAGATGGGGACCAGAGTCACCAGGTCACGGTGAGGCCCAGAGGGAGTCCAGAGTCATCATGTCCAGGTGAGGCTCAGGTGTGGAACAGAGTCACCAGGTACCAATGATGCTGAGGTGAGGACCAGAGTCACCAGATCTGGGTGATGCCCAAATCGAATCAGAGTCACCAATTCCAGGTGAGGCCAAGAAATATTCCACAGCAATCAGGTCCAGGTGGGGAACAAAACCACCAGGACTGGGTGATGCCCAGATGGGGACCAGATTCACCAGGTCCAAGTGAGGCCCACGTGGGGACCTGTGTCACCAGGTATGGGTGAGGCCCAGGTGGCAACCCCAGTCACCAGGTCCAGGTGAGGCCAACCTGCAGGCCAGAGTCACCAGATCCAGGTCAGGCCCTGGTGGGGACCGGAGTCACCAGGTAAATGTGAGGCTAGAAGGACACCACAGTCACCAGGTCCAGGTGTGGTTCATGTGGGAATGAGAGTCACCAGGTCCAGGTGAGACCCAGGTGGGGACCACAGTCACCAGGTCCAGATTGAGGCCTAGGTTGGGTGCCCAGAGTCATCAGGGCCATGTGAGGCCAAAGTGTGGATCAAAGTTATCAGGTCCAGGTGAGTCCCGTGTGGGGAACAGAGTAACCATGTCCCATTGATGCCGAGGTGAGACCAGAGTCACAAGGTCCAGACGAGGCCTAAGTGAGAAGTAGATTCACCAGGTCCTGTTGAGACCCAGTTGAGGACCAGAGTCCCCAGCTCCAGTTAAGGCCCAGAGGAGGACCAGCGTCACCCGGTCCAGGTGATAAACAGGTGGAGACCAGAGTCACCACATCAGGGTGAGGTCAAGATGGATCGAGAGTCACTAGGTCCAGATGAGGCCCCAATGTAGAACTGAGTAACCAGGTCCCATGATGCCCATGTGAGGACCAGAGTCACCAGGTCCAGGTGAGGTCCCTGTGGGAACCAGTCACCTCCTCCAGGTGAGGCCCAGGTGGGACTACAGTCACCAAGTCAAGGTGAGGTCCAGAGGGAGACCAGAGTCACCAGGTCCAGGGGAGGCCCAGGTAGAGAAGAGAGTAACCAGGTCCCAATGATGCCCAGGTAAGGACCAGAGTCACCAGGTCCAGGGGAGGCCCAAATATGGATCAGGGTCGTGTTGTTCCAGGTGAGGCCAAAGGAGACCACAGGAACGAAGTCCAGGAGAGACCCATATGGGAACCAGAACCACCAGATCCAGGGGAGATCCAGGTGGGGACCACAGTCACAAGGTCCAGGTGAGGCCCAGGTGGCAAGAAGATTCACCAAGTCCAGGTGAGAACCAGGTGGTGACCAGAGTCACCAGGTGCAGGTGACGACCCGGTAATGACCAGATTCACCAGGTCCAAGTGAAGCCCAGGGAGGGACGAGAGTCACCAGGTAAGGGTGCGGCCCTAAAAGGGAACCATAGTAAGCAGTTTAGATTGAAGCCCAGAGTTTGACCAGAGGTCCCCGGTCAAAGTGAGGCCCAGGTGTGGAATACAGTATCCAGGTCGCAATGCTGCCTAGGTGAGGACCAGAGTCACTAGGACCATGCAAGGCCCAGATGGGGATCAGAATCACCAGGTCCTGGTGAGGCATAGAAGGAGACCACAGTCACCAGTATCAGGTGAGCCCCATGTCGGAACCAGAGCCACTCTATCCAGCTGAGTCCCAGGTCCATGTGAGGCCCACGTGAGGACCAAATTCATCAGGTTGAATTGAGGCATAGCTGGGGACAAGAGTCACCAGGTCTGGGTGAGGCCTAGGTGGGGAATGACTCACCAGGTCTGAGTTAGGTCACAGTGGGGACTAGAGTCACCAGGTCCAGATGAGGCCAAACTGAGGACCAGAGTCATCAGATCCAGGTGAGGTCTATGTTGGAAAGAGAGTCACCAGGTCCAGGAGAGGTCCAGGTGGGGACCAGCGTCACCGGATCCAGGTGGAGCCCAAGTGGGGACCAGAGTCACCAGGTCCAGATGAGGCCCAGGTATGGATCAGAGTTACCAGGTACACGTGAGGCCCAGGTGGGGACCAGAGGCAACAGGTCCATGTGAGGCCGGCTGGGGACCATGGTCAACAGGTCTATGTGAGGCCCAGGTGTGGAACATTGTAACCAGGACCAGGTGAGTCCCAGGTGGTAACAACTGTCACCAGGTCCAGGTGAGACCCAGATGGGAACCAGGATCACCAGGTACACGGGAGGCCCTTGAAAGAACAAGAGTCAACAGTTCGAGGTGAGGTGCAGGTGGCAACCAGAGTCAGCACGACCAAGTGAGACCTATGTGGGGTTCACAGTCACCCGGGCAGGGTGAGATCCAGAGGGGGACCAGAGTCACCTGGTCCAGGTGAGGTCCAGTTGTGGAACAGTGTAACTGCGTCCCAATTATGCCCAGTTGAGGACCATGGTCAACAGGGCCAGGTGAGGCCCAGATGGGGATCAGAGTCACCAGATCCAAGTGAGAGCCAGGTGGAGACCACACTCACCAGATCCAGGGTAGTCTCAGGTGCAGACCAGAATCACCAGGTCCAGATGAGTCCCAGGTTGGTACCATATTCACTAGGTACAGGTGAGGCCCAGTTGAGGACCAGAGTCACCAGGTCTTTTTGAGGCCTAGAGAGGTACCAGAATCACCTGGTCTGGTGACATCCACATGGGGACCAGAATCACCTGGTCAGGGTGAGGCGAAGATAGGTTCCAGAGTCAAAATGTCCAGGTGAGACTCAGGGGTGGGACAGAGTAACCAGGTCACAATGATGCCCAGGTGAGGACCAGAGTCACCAGGTCTGGGTGAGGCCCAGAAAGGATCAGATTCACCAGTTCCAGGTGAGGCCAAGAAGGAGTCCACAGCAATCAGGTCCAGGTGGGGAACAAAGTCACCAGGACTGGGTGAGGCCCAGATGGAGACCAGATTCACCAGGTCCAGGTCAGGCCCAGGTGGTGACCAGAGTCACCAGGTCCAGGCGAGGACCAGGTAAGAACCGGATTCACCAGGTCCATGTGAGGCACATTTGGGGACCTGAGTCACTGGGTATGGGTGAGACCCAGGTGGCAACCCCACTCACCAGGTCCAGGTGAGGCCAAACTTCAGGCCAGAGTCACCAGATCCAGGTGAGGCCCTGGTGGGGTCCGGTATCACCAGGTAAATGTGAGGCTCGAAGGACACCACAGTCATCAGGTCAAGGTGTGGTTCATGTGGGAACGAGAGTCACCAGGTCCAGGTGAGACCCAGGTGGGGGCCACAGTCACCAGATCCAGGATAGTCTCAGGTTTAGACCAGAGTCACCAGGTCCAGGTGAGTTGCACGTGGCAACCACACTCACCAGGTCCCGGTGAGGCCCTGGTGGGGACCAGAGTCACCATGTCCATGAGAAGGTAGAAACACTGCAGCCACCAGGTCCACATGAGCTCCATGTGGAAACGAGAGTCACCCGTTAGAGGAGAGGCCCAGGTGGGTATCAGACTCACCAGGTCCAGGTGAGACCCAGGTGGGAACCAGTGTCACCATGTCCAGGTGTGGTCCAGGTGAAGACCAGAGTTGACAGGTACAGGTGGGTTCCTGTTAGGGATCAGTGTAACCATGTCCTGATGCTACCCAGGTGGGTACCAGAGACAACAGGTCCAGGTGAGGCCCAGGTGGGGACCAGAGACATGAGGTCCAGGTAAGGTCCCTGTGGGAACCAGTCACCAGGTCAGGTGAGGCCATGCTGAGGATCAGAGTCACCAGTTCCAGGTGAGGCCCAGGTGTGGCCAGAGTCACCAGGTACAGAAGAGGCCAAAGTGAGGACCAGGGTTACCAGATCCAGGTGAGTCCCAGTGGGGAATAGAGTAACCTTGTCCCAATGATGCTCAGGTAAGGACCAGAGTCACCAGTTCCAGATGAGGCCCAGGTGGGGAGCATATTCACTAGGTCCAGGTGATGCCCAGTTCCGGACCAGAGTCACTAGGTATGGTTGAGGCTTAGATGGGTACCGTAATCACCTGGTCCAGGTGACATCCAGATGGGGACCAGAGTCACCAGGTCAGGGTGAGGCTCAGAGGGTTTCCAGAGTCATCATGCCCAGGTGAGGCAAAGGTGTGGAACAGAGTAACGAGGTCCCAATGATGCCCAGGTGAGGACCAGAGTCACCAGATTTGGGTGTGGCCCAGATAGGATCAGTGTCACCTGTTCCATGTGAAGCCAAGAAGGAGTCCACAGCAATCAGGTCCAGGTGGGGAACAAAGTCACCAGGACTGCATGAGGCCCAGATGGGGACCAGATTCACCATGTCCAAGTGAAGCCCAGGTGGTGACCAGAGTCACCAGGTCCGGGTGAGGACCAGGTAAGGACCAGATTCACCTGGTCCAAGTGAGGCCCACGTGGGGACCTGAGCCACCAGGTATGGGTGAGGCCCAGTTGGCAACCCCACTGACCAGGTCCATGTGAGGCCAACCTGCAGGCCAGAGTCACCAGATCCAGGTGAGGCCCTGGTGGGGTCCGGAGTCGCTAGGTAAATGTGAGGCTAGAAGGACACCACAGTCACCAGGTCCAGGTGTGGTACATGTGGGAACGAGAGTCACCAGGTCCAGGTGAGACCCAGGTGGGGACCACAGTCACCAGGTCCAGATTGAGGCCTAGGTGGGGGCCCAGAGTCATCAGGGCCATGTGAGGCCAAAGTGTGGATCAAAGTTATCAGGTCCAGTTGAGTCCCAGGTGGGAACCAGTCACCTCGTCCAGGTGAGGCCCACAAGAGTAGTGCCTCCAAGCTCAATCCTGCGATTTCCTAGTAATCCTGTCTTAGACTGGTGCTACATACTAAGTTCCATACTAACTAATTGAACCCTGCATCCAACGGCAACTTACATCCGAGAGTTGGGCTCACACGCAGTCCCTCACAGTTCCACACTGACTGCAGAATGTGTTTCCAACATCTTCACCAAAGACGCTTGTCAGAAGCTTGTGAGACGCAAGTGGAATAATGCAGGCCTGGAAGGTGTCTCCAGGTGGAGTAGAGTGGTATTCTTGGAACCTCCTGAGTTAAAATACTGCTGCGTTCTCAGGGCCAGAAGAATGCAGGTAGTTGAAAGCTGGCTTCTAAACATGCTTCCTTGTGAGAGTTGAGGTGAGGGCGGGACCCTCCCGCCACCTGACTGCCTGTAGACATAGGTCCTAACATCCTTATGTTAGGTGCTGGAAGAGGTTGTGAAAAGCATGTAGACGTTTCAGGCTTGTAGTCACGTGTAACTGAGTTCAATACAGCGATTTCCAACAGCCTTGTTCAATTAAAGTGTAGCTAGGTTCTAACTCCCATAAAAGAGTGGCTAGCAGACATCTGCCAGCAAAGCATACACGCTTCTCAGAGTTGAGCTTATGGCCTGTACCTCCCACAATCTGACGGCCTGTACGGATCGCTTCCACAGCATTCCGTTCTATGCGGGACAGTAGCGGAGTGAGAACCAAGTGTCTGCATTGTCAATTCGCGACTACCGGACACCTGCCTCCAAGTGATGCACACTCCTTTGGATGAGCTTATGGCTTGTTCCTCCCACATGCTGACCGCCTGTACCTTTCACTTCAAAAGGACATCGTTCGATACGGGACACAAGTTTTGTGAGAGACAAGTGTCTCCTAGCCCAATCCAACAACTTCTGAGTAATTCCTCCCTCAGAAGGGAGCTACATACTAACTTCCAAAACTGAGTACCTAGTTGAAAGCTGTCTCTCTGGGGAACTTCCTTCTGCAAGATGAGCTGACACGCGGTCCTTCCCAGTTCCACACTGCCTGCAGATGAAGTTATGAACATCCTTACTAGAGATGTTTGTCAGAAGCTCATGGGATGCAAGGTGCAAGCTGCAGGCTTCAACGGTTGTGTCTCCAGGTGCAGTGGAGCTTTATTCATGGAACGAACTGACTTAATGCTGTAAAGTTTGGGTTAGGTTATGGGTTAGGGTCCTGTTTAAGCTTAGGGTTAGGGTTAGGGTTAGTGTTAGGGTTCAGGTTAGGGTTAGGGGTAGTTTCAGGTTTAGGGGTAGGCTATGGGTTAGGGTTAGGGTTAGGGTTAGGGTTAGGGTTAGGGTTAGGTTACGGGTTAGTTTACGGGTTAGGGTATGGGTTAGGTTATGTATTAGGGTTCGGGTTAGTGTTAGTGTTAGGGTTAGGGTACGGGTTAGGGTTAGGGTTAGTGTTAGGGTATGGCTTAGGGTTCGGTTTAGGTTTACGGTTAGGATTAGGGTTAGGGTACGGGTTAGGGTTAAAGTTAGGGTACTGTTCAGGGTTAGGGTTAGGGTTAGGTTACGGGTTAGGGTTAGGGATAGGGTAAGGGTTAAGGTTAGGATTAGGTTAGGGTTAGGGTTAGGATTTGGGATTGGGTTTCATTAGGTTTAGGGTTGGGGTAAGGTTAGGGTTAGGGTACGGGTTAGAGTTTGGGTTAGGGTACAGGTGAGGGTTAGGGTAAGCGTTAGGGTACGGGTTAGGGTTAGGGACAGGTTAAGGTTAGGTTTTGGGTTAGGTTTAGGGTTAGGGTATGGGATGGGGTTAGCTTTAGGGTACTGTTTAGCGTTAGGGTTAGTGTTAGGGGTAGGTTACAGGTTAGAGTTACGGTTAGGGTTAGAGTACGGGTTAGGGTTAGTGTTATAGTTCGGGTTATGTTTAGGGTTTGGGTTAGGGTTAGGCTACGGGTTAGGGTTAGTGTTAGGGTTATGATTAGGGTTTGGTTTAGGCTTAGGTTTAGGGTACAGATTAGGGTTAGGGTATGGGTTAGGGTTAGGTTGAGGGTACGGTTTAGAGATATGGTATGGATTACGGTACGGGTTTAGGTATGGGTTAGGGTACTGGTAACAGTTAGGGTTTGTGTTAGGTTTAGGTTACAGGTTAGGGCTAGGTTTAGGGTTAGGGTTAGGGTACAGGATAGGGTTAGGTTTAGGGTTAGTGTTAGGGTTTGGGTTAGGGTACGGGTTAGGGTTAGGTTTAGGGTACTGTTTAGGGCTAGTGTTAGGGTTAGGTTTAGGTTATGGGTTAGGGTTAAGATTAGGGTTAGGATAGGTTACTGTTAGGGTTAGTGTTAGGGTTAGGTTTCGGTTAGGGTTAGGGTTAGGGTTAGGGTACTGTTTACAGTTAGGTATAGTGTTAGGTTTAGTTTACGGGTTAGGGTTAGGGTTAGGGTTAGGGTGAGGTTATGGGTTAGGGTTAGGGTTAGGGTTTGGGTTAGGGTATGGGATACGTTTAGGGTTAGGGTTAGGGAACGCGTTAGGGTTAGGGTTGGGTTTAGGGTTAGGCTTAGGGTACGGGTTCAGGTTAGGGTTAGGGGTAGGGTATGGGTTTGTTTATGGGTTAGGGTATGGGTACAGTTACGGGTTAGTGTTAGGATTTGGGTTAGGGAATAGGATAGGATTAGGTTTTGGGTTCGGGTTAGGGTACAGGTTAGGGTACAGGTTAGTTTATGGTTTAGGGGCAGGGTACGGGTTAGGGTTAGTGTTAGGAGTTAGGGTTAGGGTTTGGTTTAGGGTTAGGGTTAGGGTTAGGGGTATGGTTAAGGGTTAGGGTTAAGGCTTAGGGTTAGGGGTTAGGGGTTCGGGTTCGGGTTAGGGTTAGGGGTTAGGGGTTAGGTTTAGGATTAGGGTTAGGTGTTAGGGGTTAGGGTTAGGGTTAGGGTTACAGTTAGGGTTAGGAGTTAGGGTAAGGGTTTGGGTTAGGGTTAGGGTTAGGGTTAGGGTACGGCTTAGGTATAGGGTTAGGGTTAAGGTACATGTTTGGGTTAGGGTTAGGGTACTGCTAGGGTTAGGGTTAGGGTTAGGTTTAGTTTATGGGTTAGGGTTAGGGTTAGTTTACGTGTTAGGGATTTGGTTAGGGTGAGGGTTAGGGTTAGTTTAGGATTAGGGTTAGGGTTAGGTTTAGAGATAGGGTTAGGGTTATGATTAGTTACGGTTAGGTTTAGGGGTAGTTTTAATGTTTGGGTACGGTTTATGGTTAGAATTAGGGCAGGGTACGGTATAGGGTTAGGGTATGGGTTAGGGTTAGTTTTAGGGTTAGGATTAGGGTACGGGTTAGGGTTAGTGTTAGGGTACCATTTAGGGTTAGTGTACAGGTTAGCGTTAGGGTTGGGGTTAGCGTAAGGTTTAGGGTACAGGTTAGAATTAGGGGTAGGGTATTGTTTGGGTTAGGGTCAGGGTTAGATTTAGGTTATGTGTTAGAGTTAGGGTACGGGTTAGGGTTAGGATACGGGTTAGGGTTAGTGTACGGGTTAGGGTTGGGTTTAGGGTATGGTTTAGGGTTAGGGTACAGGTTAGGGTTAGGGTACGAGTTACGGTTAGGCTTCAGTTAGGGTTAGGGTTAGGGTAAGGGTTAGGGTTAGGTTTAGGGTTAATTGTTGAGGTTCAGGGTAAATAAATAGCGTTAGTGGTTAGGGGTTAGGGGTAGTGTTAGGGTTAGGGTTAGGGTTAAGGTTTGGGGTTACGGTTAGGGGTTAGGGTTAGGGTTTGGGTTAGGGTTAAGGGTAGGGTTAAGGAATAGGGTTAGGGTTAGGTTTAGGGGTTATGGGTTAGGGGTTAGGGTTAGGGTTGGGGGTTAGGGGTTAGGGTTAGGGTTACGGTTAGGTTTAGGAATTAGGTTACGGGTTAGTGTATGAGTTAGGTTTCAGGTTAGGTTTAGGGTTAAGGTTAGGGTTAGTGTTAGGGTTATGTTTAGGAGTTAGGATTAGGTTTAGGGTTAGGGGTTAGGTTTAGGGTTTTGTTAAGGTTTAGGGTTAGGGTTAGGGTTAGGGTACGTGTTACGGTTATGTTTAGGGAACAGGTTAAGGTTAGGGTTAGGGTACTGGTTTGTGTATGGGTTAGGGTACAGGTTAGGGCTAGGGTACGGGTTAAGGATTAAGGGTAGGGTTAAGGGTAGGGTTAAGTATTAGGGTTAGGGTTAGGGGTTAGAGGTTATGGTTAGGGTTAGGGTTTAGGGCTTAGGGTTAGGGTTACGGTTAGGGTTAGGAATTAGGTTTAGGGTTTGGGTTAGGGTTAGGTTTAGGGTTAGTATTAAGGGTTAGGGTTAAGGATTAGGGTTAGGGTTTGGGGTTAGGGTTTGGGTTAGGTTTAGGGTTAGTGTTAAGGGTTATGGTTAAGGATTAGGGTTAGGGTTTGGGGTTAGGGTTTGGGTTAGGGTTAGTTTTAGGGTTAGGGTTAGGGTGAGTTTATGGTTAAGGTTATGGTTAGGGTACGGGTTTGTGTTAGGGTGTCGGTAAGATTAGGGTTATGGTACGGGTTAGGGTTAGGGTATGGGTTTGGTATGGGTTAGGGTTATTGTTAGGGTTAGGGTATGGGTATGGGTTAGGGTTAGGGTTAGGGTACAGGATCGGGTTAGGGTTAGGATACGAGTTAGTGTTAGGTTTAGGGATTGGGTTAGGGTTAGGGTTAGGTTTAGGGTATGGGTTAGTGTATGGGTTAGGTTACAGGTTAGGTTTATGGTTAGGTTTAGTGTTAAGGTTAGGGTTAGTGTTAGGGTTATGTTTAGGGTTAGGGTAAGGATGAGGGGTTAGGGTTAGGTTTAGGGTTAGGGGTTAGGTTTAGGGTTATGTTAAGGTTTAGGGTTAGTGTTAGGGTTAGGGTACGGGTTGCGGTTAGAGTACGGGTTACGGTTATGGTTAGGGAACAGGTTAGGGAACGGGTTAGGGTACTGGTTAGTGTACGGGTTAGGGCTACTGTACTGGTTAGGGTTAGGGTACGGGTATGGGTTAGTGTAAGGGTTAGGGTTAGTGTACGGGTTAGGGTTAGGGTTAGGGTTAGGGTATGGTTTAGGGTTAGGGTATGGGTCAGGGTTAGGGTATGGGTTACGGTTAGGGTTCGGTTAGTGTTAGGGTTAGGGTAATTGTTAGGGTTACGTTTAGGGTTAAGTGTTGAGGTTCAGTGTAATTAAATAGCGTTAGGGGTTAGGGGTTAGGGGTAGTGTTAGGGTTAGGGTTAAGGTTTGGGGTTATGGTTAGGGTTAGGGGTTAGGGTTAGGGTTTGGGTTAGGGTTAGGGTTAAGGGTAGGGTTAAGGAATAGAGTTAGGGTTAGGGTTAGGGGTTAGGGGTTTGGGTTAGGGTTAGGGGTTAGGTTTTAGGCTAGGGTTAGGGTTAGGGTTAAGGGTTTGGGTTAAGAGTTAGGGTTAGGGTTAGGTTTATGGGTTATTGGTTAGGGATTAGGGTTAGGTTTGGGGGTTCAGGGTTAGGGTTAGAATTACGGTTAGGGTTAGGAATTAGGTTTAGGGTTTGGGTTAGTTTAGGTTTAGGGTTATGTTAAGGGTTAGGGTTAAGGGTTAGGGTTAGGGTTAAGGGTTAGGTTTTGGGTTAGGGTTTGGGTTAGGTTTAGGGTTAGGAGTTAGGGTTAGGGTTAGGGTTAGGGTTATGTTATGTTAGGGTAAAGGTTAGGGTTAGGGCTCGGGTTACGGTTAGATTATGGTTACGGTTATGTTTAGGGAACGGGTTAGGGTTAGGGTTAGGGTACTGGTTTGTGTATGTGTTTGGGTACGGGTTAGGGCTAGGGTTAGGGTTAGGGTTATGTTTAGGGTTAGGGTAAGGGTGAGGGGTTAGGGTTAGGTTTAGGGTTATGTTAAAGTTTAGGGTTTGGGTTAGGGTTAGGGTACGGGTTACTGTTAGAGTGTGGGTTACGGTTACGTTTAGGGAACAGGTTAGGGTTAGGGTTAGGGTACTGGTTTGTGTATGGGTTTGGGTATGGGTTAGGGCTAGGGTACGGGTACGGGTTAGGGTTAAGGGTAGGGTTAAGGATTAGGTTAGGGTTAGGGTTAGGGTTAGGGGTTAGGGGTTTGGGTTAGGTATAGAGGTTAGGTTTTGTGTTAGGGTTACGGTTAGGGTTAGGGTTAAGGGTTAGGGTTAGGATTAGGGGTTATGGGTTAGGGGTTAGGGGTTAGGGTTAGGGTTAGGGTTTAGAGCTTAGGGTTAGGGTTATGGTTAGGGTTAGGAATTAGGTTTAGGGTTTGGGTAGGGTAAGGGTTAGGGTTAGCGTTAGTGTTAAGGGTTAGGGTTAAGGGTTAGGATTAGGGTTAGGGGTTAGGGTATGGGTTACGGTTAGAGTATGGGTTACGGTTACGGTTAGGGAACGGGTTAGGGTTAGGGTACGGGTACTGGTTAGGGTTAGGGTACGGAATAGGGTTAGTGTAAGGGTTAGGGTTAGGGATAGTGTACGGGATAGTGTTAGGGTTAAGGTACGGGTTTGGGTGCGTGTTAGGGTACAGGTTAGGGTTAGGTTTAGGGTACAGATTAGAGTTAGGGTACAGGTTAGGGTTCGGTTTATGTTATGGTGAGTGTTAGCGTTAGGGTACGGTTTAGTGTATGGGTTAGGTTTCAGGTTAGGTTTAGGTTTAGGTTTAGAGTTAGGGGTTAGGGTTAGTGTTAGTGTTAGTGTTAGTTTTCGGGTTAGGGTTAGGGTTAGGGGTTAGGGTTAGGTTTAGGGGGTAGTGTTAGTGTTAGTGTTAAGGTTAGGGGTTAAGGTTAGGGTTAGGGTTTGGGTTAGTGTTAGGATTAGGGTTAGGGTTAGGGTTAGGGTTAAGGGTTAGGGTTAAGGGTTAGGGTTAGGTTTAGGGTTAGTGGTTAGGGGTTCCGGTTAGGGTTAGGGTTAGGGGTAGGGATTAAGGTTAGGGTTAAGGCTTAGGGTTTGTTTTTGGTTTAGGTTTAGGGTTAGGGGTTAAGTTTTAGGGTTAGGGTTAGATGTTAGGGTTAGGGTTAGTGTTAGGAGTTAGGATTAGGGTTATGGTTAGGTACGTGTTAGTGTTAGGGTTAGGATACGGGTTAGGGTACGGGTTTGGGTACGGGTTAGTGTTAGAGTAATGGTTAGGGTTAGGGTTAGTGGACGGGTTAGTGTACGGGTTAGGGTGTGGGCTTAGGTTTAGGGTACGGGTTAGGGTATGGGTTAGGGTTGAGGTACAGGTTAGTGTTAGGGTACCTGTTAGGGTTAGAGTACGGTTAGGGTTAGTGTACGGGTTAAGTTTAGGGTTAGTGTTCAGGTTAGGGTTAGGGATAGGGGTTAGGGTTAGGGTTAGGATTATGGTTAGAGTTAGGGTTAGGGTTAAGTGGTAGGGTTAAGAGTTAGGTTTAGGATAGGTTTAGTGTTAGGGTTAGGGGTTAGGGTTAGGGATTTGATTTGATTCGATTCTTTTCAATTCGATTCGATTCAATTCTTTTCGATTCAAATTGATTCGATGCAATTCTTTCAATTCGATTCTTATCGATTCGATTCTTTTCAATTCGATAGATTCTTTTCTATTTGATTCAATTTGATTCGATTCAATTCGAGTCTTTTTGATTCGATTTGTTTCGATTCGATTCTTTTCAGTTCGATTCGATTGAAATCTTTTCGATGTGATTCAATTCGATTCTTTATGAATCGATTTGATTCTTTTCAATTCGACTCGATTTTTTTCTATTCGATTCGATTCTTTTCCATTCGATTTGATTCGATTCTTTTCGATACGATTCGATTCTATTCTTTTCGATTCGATTCTCTTCGATTCTATTCTATTCTTTTTGATTCGATTCGATTTTTTCAATTCGATTCGATTCCTTTAGATTCAAATCTTTCGTTTCGATTCGATTCTTTTCATTTTGATTCTATCTTTTTCGATTAGATTCGATTCTTTTCGATTTGATTCAATTCGATTCGAATCTTTTCGAATCGATTCTATTCTTTTCGATTCGATTCGATTCTTTTCGATTTGATTCGATTCTTTCGATTCGATTCAAATCTTTTTTTTAAGTTTTTTTTTAAATTTTTTTATGATTTACTTATGATAGTCACAGAGAGAGAGAGAGAGAGAGGCAGAGACATAGGCAGAGGGAGAAGCAGGCTCCATGCACCGGGAGCCTGACGTGGGATTTGATCCCAGGTCTCTAGGATCGCGCCCTGGTCCAAAGGCAGGCGCTAAACCGCTGTGCCACCCAGGGATCCCACGATTCAATTCTTTTTGATTCAATTCGATTCGATTTGATTCGATACTTTTCGATTCGATTCTTTTCGATTCGATTCAATTCTTTTCGATTTGATCGATTCTTTTCAATTCGATTCGATTCGATTTGATTCAATTTGATTCTTTTCGATTCGATTCGATTATTTTTTATTTGACTCAACTCAATGGTTTGATTCGATTATTTTTGATTCGATTTGATTCGATTCGATTATTTTCGATTCAATTCGATTGTATTCGAATATTTTCGATTCGATTCGATTGCATTAGATTCGATTATTTTTTATTCAATTCAATACGATTATTTTGATTTGATTCGATTCATTGTGGTTCGATTCAAATATTTTCGATTCGAATCGATTTTTTTCGATTCGATTCTTTTTTATTCGATTCGATTATTTTCAATTCGATTCGATTTGATGCGAATCGATTATTTTCGATTCAATTCGATTCGATTCGATTATTTTCAATTTGATTAGATTATTTTCGATTCGAATCAATTCGATTATTTTCGATTGGAATCTTTTCAATTCAATTGGATTATTTTCGATTCGATTCGATGCTATCGATTATTTTCGATTCAATTTGATTCGATGCAATTATTTTCGATTCAATGCAAATCAATTTGATTATTTTTGATTCGATTTGATTCGATTTGATTCGATTATTTTCAATTCGATTCAATTCTTTTTGATTCGATTCGATTCTTTTCGATTCGATTCGATTATTTTCTATTCAATTTGGTTCGATTCGAATCGATTATTTTCAATTCAATTCGATGTGATTCGGTTCGATTATTTTCGATTTGATTCAATTATTTTTGATTCAATTCGATTCGATTCAATTCGATTATTTTCGATTCAATTTGATTCGATTATTTTCAAATCAATTCGGTTCGATTCTATTCGATTATTTTAGATTCAATTCGGTTCGATTCGGTTCGATTATTTTCGATTTGATTCGATTGGATTAGTTTAGATTATTTTCGATTCGATTCGATTCTTTTCAATTCATTTTGATTATTTCCGATTCGATTAGATGCGAATTGATTATTTTCGATTCGATTACATTCGATTCGATTATTTTTGAATCAATTCGGTTCGATTCGATTTGATTACTTTAGATTCAATTCGGTTCGATTCGGTTCGATTATTTTCGATTTGATTCGATTGGATTAGTTTAGATTATTTTCGATTTGATTCGATTCTTTTCAATTCATTTCGATTATTTCTGATTCTTTTCAATGCGAATTGATTATTTTTGATTCAATTACATTCGATTCGATTCGATAATTTTCGATTCGATTCGATTCTTTTCAATTCGATTCAATTCTTTTCGATTCGATTCAATATTTATGATTCAAATGACTCAATTCTTTTCGATTCGATTATTTTTTATTCGATTCAGTTATTTTCGATTTGATTATTTTCAATTCGATTCGATTCGATTATTTTCGATTCGATTCGATGTGAATCGATTATTTTCTAATCGATTCGTTTTAATTCGATTCGATTCGATTATTTTTGATTCGATTCGATTCGATTATTTTCGATTCGGTTCGATTATTTTCGATTTGATTCTTTTCGATTCGTTTCGATTATTTTCCATTCGAATCGATTCGATTATTTTCGATTCGATTATTTTCAATTCGATTCGATTATTTTCAATTCGATTTGATTATTTTCGATTCAATTCAATTCTATTATTTTCTATTCAATTCGATTTGATATTAATCGATATTTTGATTCGATTCGATTCGATTATTTTCGATTCGATTTGGTTCGATTATTTTTGATTCAATTCGATTTGGTTCGATTATTTTTTATTCAATTCGATTCTTTTCAATTCTATTCGATTCTTTTGGTTTCCATTTATTTGATTGTTTTCGATTCTATTGATTTGATTCGATTATTTTCGATTCGATTCTCTTCGATTCCATTCTTTTCGATTCGATTCGATTCTATTCTATTCGATTAGATGATTCGATTAGATTATTATCGATTCGATTTGATTCGATTCTTTTCGATTCGATTCGATTATTTTCGATTCGTTTCGATTCAATTATTTTTGATTCAATTCGATTCTCTTCGATTCCATTCTTTTCGATTTGAATCCATTCGATTATTTTCGATTCGATTCTTTTATATTCGATTCCATTATTTTCGATTCGATTCGATTATTTTTTATTCAATTCGATTCAATTATTTTCGATTTGATTCAATTTGATGCGAATCGATTATTTTCGATTCGATTCGATTCGATTCGATTATTTTCAATTCGAATCGATTCGATTCTTTTCGATTGGATTCTTTTCGATTCGATTGGATTCTTTTCGATTCGATTGGATTATTTTCAATTCAATTTGATTGGATTATTTTCAATTCGATTCGATGCGAATCGATTATTTTCGATTCAATTCGATTTGATGCGATTATTTTCGATTCGATTTGATTATTTTCGATTCGATTCGATTTGAATCGATTCGATTAGTTTCGATTTGACTCGATTACTTTCGATTCAATTCAATTCAATTTGATTATTTTCGATTCGTTTTGATTGGATTGGATTCAATTATTTTCAATTCGATCTGATTATTTTTCATTCGATCGATTCTTCTCAATTCGATTCGATTATTTTCAATTCGATTCGATTCGCTTATTTTCGATTCAATTCGGTTCGATTTGATTCAATTATTTTCAATTCAATTCGATCGATTTGGTTCAATTATTTTTTATTTGATTCGATTCGATTCGATTATTTTCGATTCGATAAGATTACTTTTGATTCGATTATTTTCGATTCGATTTCATTATTTTCAATTCAATTCAATTCGATTATTTTCGATTCGATTCAATGCAAATCGATTATTTTTGATTAGATTCGATTCAATTTTTTTCGATTCGATTTGATTATTTTCAATTCGATTCAATTTGATTATTTTCATTTCGATTCAGTTCGATTTAATTCTATTATTTTCGATTCCATTTGTTTCATATCGATTCGAATCGTTTTGATTCAATTCGATTATTTTCGATTTGAATCAATTCTTTTCTTTTCAATTCGATTCTTTTCGATTCGGTTTGATATTTTTGATTTGAATCAACTCGATTCTTTTTGATTCGAGTATATAAGATTCAATTCGATTCTTTTCGATTCAATTCGATTCGATTCAATACGATTCTTTTTGATTGTATTTGATTCGATTCTTTTCGATTCTATTCGATTCGATTCTTTTCGATTCAATTCGATATGATTCGATTCTTTTCAATTCCATTCGATACGATTCGATTCTTTTCGATTCGATTCGATTCTTTTCATTTTGATTCGATTCGTTTCGATGCTATTCAATTCGATTCTTTTCGATTCAATTCGATTCATTTCGATGCTATTCAATTCGATTCTTTTCGATTTGATTCGATTCTTTTCAATTTGATTTGATTCTTTTCGATGGATTCGATTCGATTCTTTTCTATTCGATTCGATACAATTTGATTCTTTTCAATTCGATTTGATTTGATTTTTTTGGGTTCTGTTCGATTTGATTCTTTTCAATTCAATTTGATATGATTCAATTATTTTCGATTCAATACCATTCAATTTTTTTCGATTCGATTCGATTCCTTTCTTTTCGTTTCGATTCGATTCTTTTCGATTCGATTTGTTTCAATTCGATTCGATTATGTTCGATTGGATTCTTTTTGATTCAATTCAATTCGATACGATTCTTTTCGATTTGATTCGATTCATTTTGATTCGATTCGATTCTTTTCGATTCAATTAAATACGATTCTATTCTTTTTGATTCAATTCAATTTGATTCTTTTCGATTCGATATGATTCGATTCGATTCTTTTTGATTTGATTCCATTCAATTCGATCTTTTCGATCTATTCTATTCGATTTTTTTCATTTAGATTCGATTCTTTTTGATTCGATTCGATTCGATTTGAATATTTTCGTTTCGATTAGATTCTCTACAATTCGATTCTTTGGATTCGATTCTTTTTGATTTGATTCAATTTGATTCTTTTCGATTCGATTCGATTCGATTCTTTTCAATTCGAATCAATTCAATACAATTCGATTACTTTTGATTCGATGAAATTTTATTCGATTTTTTCGAATCGATTTGATTCGATTATTTTCGATTCGACTCGATTTGATTCGATTCGATTATTGATTCCATTCAATTTCAATTATTCTCGATTCAATTCGATTTGATTCGATTATTTTTTATTCAATTCGATTCAATTATTTTCTATTCGATGTGATTCAATTCTATTTGATTCTTTTCGATTCAATCAATTCGATTTGATTCTTTTCAATTTGAATCGAATCTTTTCGATTTGATTGCATTCGATTCAATTCTTTTCGATTCGATTCGATTCAATTCTTTTCGATTCGATTCGATTCTTTTCAATACAATTCTATTCTTTTTGATTCGATTCGATTTGATTCTTTTCGATTTGATACGATTCGATTCTTTTTGATTCAATTCAATTCAGTTTGATTATTTTCAATTCGATCTTTTCCATTTGATTCGATTCTTTCTGTTTCGATTCGATTCTTTTCGATTCGTTGCTTTTCGATTCAATTCGATTCTTTTCAATTCAATTCAATTCGATTCTTTTCGTTTCGATTTGATTCTTTTCTATTTTATTTGATTCGATTCATTTCAATTAGATTCGATACTGTTCGATTCGATTCTTTTCGAATCAATTCAATTGTAATCGATTCGATTCTTTTCGATTCAATTTGATTTGATTCGATACGATTCTTTTCGATTCGATTCTTTTCGGTTCTGTTCGATTCGATTCTTTTCGATTAACTTTGACTCGATTCTTTTCGATTCGATTCGATTCTTTTCGATTTGATATGATTCGATTCGTTTCGATTTTTTTCAATTCTTTTCGATTCGAATCTATTTGATTCTTTTTGATTCAATTCGATTTGATTGATTCTTTTCGATTCGATTCGATTCCATTCCATTCAATTCGATTCTTTTCGATTCAATTCGATTCTCTTCAATTCGATATGATTCGATTCGATTCTTTTCGATTCGATTCAATTCAATTTGATTCTTTTCCATTCGACTTTTTCGATTCGATTCTTTTCAATTTGATTCTTTTTGATTCGATTCAATTCGACTCTTGTCATTTCGATACGATTCTTTTTGATTCGATTCGATTCTTTTCATTTCGATTAGATTCTCTTCGATTCAATTCTTTCCGATTCGATTCTTTTTGATTCGATCCGATTCGATCCGATTGGATTCTTTTTGATTCGATACGATTCAATTTGATTCTTATCACTTCGATTCGATTTGTTTCGATTCTTTTCAATTCAAATCGATTCAACACGATTCGATTAGATTATTTTTGATTCGATGCAATTTGATTCGATTTTTTTCGAATCGATTTGATTGGATTCGATTATTTTCGATTCGACTCGATTTGATTCGATTCAATTATCAATTCAATTCAATTCTAATTATTTTTGATTCGATTCGATTCGATTATTTTTTATTCAATTCGATTCAGTTATTTTTGATTCGATGTGATTCGATTCGATTCGATTCTTTTCGATTCAATCAATTCGATTTGATTATTTTCAATTCGATTCGATTCGATTCTTTTCGTTTTGATTGCATTCGATTCAATTCTTTTCGATTCGATTCGATTCTTTTCGATGCAATTCGATTCTTTTCAATACAATTCTATTCTTTTCGATTCGATTCGATTTGATTCTTTTCGGTTCGATATGAATCGATTTGATTCTTTTCGATTTGATTCAATTCAATTTGATTCTTTTCAATTCTTTCTTTTTGATTCAATTCGATTCTTTTCGATTCGATTCAATTTGATTCTTTTCGTTTCGATTAGATTCTCTTCGATTCGATTCTTTTCAATTCAATTCTCTTCGATTATATTGGATTCTTTTTGATTCGATTCGATAATATTCTTTTCGATTCGATTCGATAAGATTCTTTTCATTCGAATCATTTCTGTTCTATTCTATTCTATTCTATTCTATTCTTTTCAATTCGATTCTTTTCATTTCGATTTGATTCTTTTCGACTGGATTCTTTTCGATTTGATTTGATTCGACCATTTGGATTCGATTTGTTACATTTTGAATCGATTCTTTTCGATTCAATTCGATTCTTTTTGATTCAATTGGATTCGTTTAATTTTTTTATTTTTTGTTTAGATAATTTTTTATTCGATTCGATTCTTTTCGCCTAGCTTCGATTCATTTCTACTCGATTCGATTCATATCGATTCTTTTTTATTCGATTCTATTCGATTCTTTTCGATTCGGTTCGATTCTTTTTTATTTGATTTGATACGATTTGATTCGATTATTTTTAATTCGATTCGATTTATTTCGATTGTTTTTGAATCTATTTGATTTGATTCGATTATTTTCAATCGACTCGATTTGATGTGATTCTATTCGATTATCAATTCGATTCAATTCCAATTATATTCGATTCGATTCGATTCGATTATTTTTTATTCAATTCGATTCAATTATTTTCGATTCGGTGCAATTCAATTCAATTCTTTTCGTTTCAATTCAATTCGATTTGATTCTTTTCAATTCGAATCGATTCAATTCTTTTCGATTCGATCTCATTCGATTCTTTTCGAATCGATTCATTTCGATTCTTTCTGATTCGATTCGATTCGATTCTTTTTGATTCGATTCGATTCTTTTCGATTCTTTTTGAGTCGATTTGATTCGATTCTTTTTGTTTTGATGCGATTCTTTTCGATTCGATTCTTTTCGATTCTATTCATTTCGATTCTTTGCGATTCATTTCAATACGATTTGGTTCTTTTCAATTAGATTCTATACGATTCTATTCTTTTCGATCCGATTCGATTCTTTTCGATTCAATTTGATTAGATTCGATTCTTTTTGATTCGAATCGATTCAATTCGATTCGATTCGATCTTTCCGATTCGATTTGATTCTTTTCGCTTCGCTTCGATACATTTCAATTCGATTCTTTTTGATTCAATTCGATTATTTTCAATTCGATTCGATTCAATTCTTTTTGTTTCGATTCGATTCTTTTCTATTTTATTTGAATCGATTCTTTTCAATTCGATTCGATTCGATTATTTTCCTTTCGATTTGATTCTTTTCTATTTTATTTGATTCGATTCATTTCAATTAGATTCGATACTGTTTGATTCGATTATTTTCCATTCAATTCGATTGGAATCGATTCGATTCTTTTCCATTCAATTAGGTTCAATTCGATACGATTCTTCTCAATTCAATTCGATTCGATTCTTTTTGGTTCTGTTCAATTCGATTCTTTTCGATTCAGTTCGATTCGATTCTTTTCCAGTCGATATGATTCAATTCGTTTCGATTTTTTCGATTCGTTTCAATTTGAATCTATTCGATTCTTTTCAATTCAATTCGATTCGATTGATTCTTTTCGATTCAATTCGATTCAATTCCATTCGATTCGATTCTTTTCGATTCGATTCAATTCGATTCTTTTCTATTCGATACGATTTGACTCAATTCTTTTCGATTCGATTCAACTCAACTCGATTCTTTTCGATTCGATTTTTTCAATTCAATTCTTTTCTATTCGATTCGATTCGATTCTTTTTGTTTCAATTAGATTCTTTTCGATTTTATTTGATTCGATTCTTTTCAATTTGATTCGGTACTGTTCGATTAGATTCTTTTCAATTCAATTCCATTGGAATCGATTCTTTTCGATTCAATTCGATTCGATTCGATTCTTTTCAGTTCTATTTGATTCAATTCTTTTCAATTCAATTCAATATGATTCGATTCTTTTTGATTCCATTCGATACGATTTGATTCTTTTCGATTCGATTAGATTTGATTCTTTTCGTTTTGATTCGATTCGTTTCGATGCTATTCAATTCGATTCTTTTCGATTCGATTTGATTCTTTTCGATTTGATTAGATTTGATTTTTTTCTATTCATTTTGATTCTTTTCGATGCTATTCGATTAGATTCTTTTTGATTCGATTCGATACGATTTGATTCTTTTCGATTCGATTCGATTCGATTCCATGCTTTTCAGTTCTATTCGATTTGATTCTTTTCAATTCAATTAGATATGATTTGATTCTTTTCGATTCAATTCGATACCCTTCGATTCTTTTCGATTCAATTCAATTCGATTCGATTTGATTGTTTACGATTTGATTCGATATAATTGGATTCTTTTCGTTTCGATTCGATTCTTTTCGATTCGATTCATTTCGATTTGATTCAATTCGATTCTTTGGATTTGATTCGATACTGTTCGATTTGATTTAATTCTTTTGGATTCAATTCGATTGGTTTCGATTCTTTTCAATTCGATTCAAATCTTTTCACTTTGCTTAGATTAGATTCTACTCTTTTCATTTCAAATCGATCGATTCTTTTTGATTCGATCTATTCGATTATTTTGATTCGGTTCGATTTGATTCAATTCTTTTCGATTTGATTCGATTCTTTTCCATTCGATCTGATTAGATTCGTTTCAAATTTTTTCAATTCGATTCGATTTGAATCTATTTGATTCTTTTTGATTCAATTCAATTCTTTTCGATTCAATTAAATTCTATTCGATTCCATTCGATTTGATTCTTTTCGGTTCGATTCGATTCTTTTTGATTCGATTCAATTCGATTGAATTCTTTTCGATTCGATTCAATTCGATTGAATTCTTTTCGATTCGATTCGATTCTTTTCGATGCTATTCAATTTGATTCTTTTCTTTTTTTTTCAATTTGATTCTTTTCGATTCGATTCGATTTGATACGATTCGATTCTTTTCGATTTGATTCTTTTCAATTCAATTAGATATGACTCAATTCTTTTCGATTGAATTCGATACCATTCGATTCTTTTCGATTTGATTCAATTTGATTCTTTTCGATTCGATTCGATTTGATTGTTTATGATTTGATTCGATACAATTGGATTCTTTTCGTTTCGATTCAATTCTTTTTGATTCGATTCTTTTTTATTTGATTCGATTCTTTGCATTCGATTCTTTGCATTCGATTCTATACTGTTTGATTCGATTCAATTCTTTTGGATTCAGTTCGATTCATTTCAATTCTTTTCGATTCGATTCGAATCTTTTCACTTTGCTTCGATTTGATTCTACTCTATTCATTTCAAATCGATTCGATTCTTTTTGATTCGATCTATTTGATTATTTTTGATTCGGTTCGATTCAATTCAATTCTTTTCTATTTGATTTGATTCTATTCCATTCGATCTGATTAGATTCGTTTCAAATTTTTTCAATTCGATTCGATTCGAATCTATTCAATTCTTTTCGATTCAATTCGATTCAAATTCCTTTCTTTTCGAATCGATTTGACTTGATTCGATTCTTTTTGATTCCATTCGAATCTATTTTTTCAATTCAATTCGATTCGATTATATTGGATTCGATTCAATTCGATTTGAAGCTATTCGTCTAGATTCTTTTCAATTCGATTCTTTTCGATTTGATTCGATTCGGTTCTTTTCAATTCGAATCGATTCTTTTCGATTCGATTCTATTCTTTAAGGTTCAATTCCATTTTTTTGATTCAATTCGATTCTCTTCGATTCGATTTGAGTCGATTCTTTTAGATTCGAATCGACAGTTTTCTATTTTCGATTCCTTTCGATTCGATTCGATTCTTTTAGATTCGATTCGATTCTTTTAGATTCGATTCTTTTAGATTCGATTCAATTCCTTTCGATTCAATTCGATTCGATTCTTTTCCACTCAATTCTTTTCCATTTGATTCGATATTTTCGATTCGATTCGATTCTTTTTTATTAGATTTTTTTATTCTTTTCTATTCAATTCGATTCGATTCGATTCGATTTGATTCTTTTCAATTTGATTTGATTCTTTTCTATTCGATATGATTCAATTTGATCCTTTTCGATTTGATTTGATTCTTTTCGATTCGATTTTTTTATTTCGATTTGATAGTTTTTGATTCGTTTCTTTTTGATTTGATTCGATTCGAATCTTACGATTCGAGTCTTTTCAATTCGAATTCCTTTCCTTTCAAAACGATTTGATTCAATTCTTTTTATTTGATTCGATTCTTTTCGATTCGATTCGATTTGATTTTTTTCGATGCGATTCAATTCGGTTCAATTTTTTTCGATTTGATTCAATAGTTTTTGATTCGTTTCTTTTCGATTTGATTCGATTTGAATCTTTCGATTCGATTCAATTCTTTTCGATTCGATTCGATTCTTTACACTTCCATTCGATTTGATTCTTTTATTCCGTGTGATTTGATTCGATTTTTTTCGAATCGCGTCGATTCGATTCTTTTCGATTCGAGTCTTTTCAATTCAAATTCCTTTCTTTTCTAATGGATTTGATTTGATTCGATTTGATTCTTATCTATTCGATTCAATTCGAATCTTTCTATTCGAGTCTTTTTGATTTGAATTCCTTTCTTTTCGAATCGATTCGATTCCATTCTTTTGGATTTGATTCCATTCTTTTCGATTCGACTCTTCAATTCGATTATTTTGGATTCGATTCTTTTCTATTTGATTCGATTCTTTTCGATTCGATTATGTTCGATTCTTTTTGATTCAATTCGATTCGATTCTTTTCGATTCGATTCGATTCTCTTCAATTCGATTTTTTCTATTCTTTTCAATTCGATTCGATTTGATTATTTTCGATTCGATTCGATACATTTTGATTCTTTATTTCTAAATGATTCGATTCTTTTCGATTCCACTCCTTTCGACTCAATTCATTTGGATTCGATTCTTTTCGATTCGATTAGATACGATTCTTTTTGATTCCATTCAATTCGATTCGAAACTCTTCGATTAAATTCTTTTCAATTTGATTTGATTCGATTGTTTTCGGTTCGATTCGATTTAATTCTTTTTTATTCGATTCGATTCTTTTCGATTCGATTTGATTTTTTCTATTCGTTTTTTATTTGATTTGTTTCAATTATTTTCGATTCGATTCTTTTCCATTCAATTCGACTCTTTGATTCGTTTCGAATCAATTCGATCCCTTTCGATTCGATTCGATTTGATTTATTTCGATTCGATACGATTTTTTTCATTTCGATATGATAGTTTTTGATTCGTTTCCTTTCAATTCGATTCAATTCGATTCGATTCGATTGTTTTCGGTTCGATTCAATTTAATTCTTTTTGATTTGATTCGATTCTTTTCCATTCAATTCAATATTTTCAATACAATTTTTTATTAGATTTTTTCTTTTCGATTCGATTCGATTCTTTTCGATTTGATTTGATTCTTTTCGATACGATTCGATTCAATCCTTTTCGATTCGATTCGATTCGATTCGATTTTTTTCGTTTTGATTCGATAGTTTTTGATTCGTTTCTTTTTTATTTGATTCGATTTGAATCTTACGATTCGAGTTTTTTCGATTCGAATTCCTTTTCCAAACGATTTGATTCGATTCGATTCTTTTTGATTCGATTCCATTGGATTTTTTTTGGATGCGATTCAATTCGATTCGATTTTTTTCAATTTGATTCGATTGTTTTCGATTCATTTCTTTTCAATTTGATTCGATTCGAATCAAATGTGTCGACTCAATTCTTTTCGATTTGATTCGATTCGATTCTTTTTGATTCGATTCTTTTCGATTCGATTCGATTCTTTACACTTCCATTCGATTCGATTCTTTTGATTCCATGCGATTCGATTCGATTTTTTTCGAATCGATTCGATTTGATTCTTTTCGATTCGAGTCTTTTCGATTCGAATTCCTTTCTTTTCGAATCGATTTGATTCCTTTCTTTTCAATCCGATTCAGTTTGAATCTATTCGATTAGATTCCTTTCAATTCGATTCTTTTCGATTTGAATCAATTCGGTTCTTTTTGATTCGATTCTTTTCAGTTCAAATCGATTTTTGTGATTTGATTCAATTCTTTTTCATTCGATTTGTTTCGATTCTTTTAGATTGGATTTGATTTGATTCCATTCTTTTTTATTTGATTTGATTTGATTCTTTTCGATTTGAATCATTTGGATTAGGTTCTTTTTGATTCAATTCGCTTCAATTCTTTCGATTTGTTTCGGTTCGATTCTTTTTGAATCGAATCAATTCAATTCGATACTTTTCGATTCGATTTGATACTTTTTTATTTGACTTTTTAAAATTCTTTTCGATTCGATTCGATTCGATTCGATTTCGATTCGATTCGTTTCTTTTATATTCGATTTGATTCGATTCGATCCTTTTCGATTCAATTCCATTCTTTTCGATTCGATTCGACTCGATTTGAATCTATTCTATTCGATTCTTTACAATTCTATTCTTTTCTATTTGATTCAATTCAGTTCTTTTCAATTCGATTCTATTTGATTCTTTTCGATTCGAATTCCATTCTTTTCAAATCGATTTGATTCAATTCGATTCTTTTCTATTCGATTCGATATGATCTTTTCAATTCGATTCGATTCGATTCAATTCTTTTAGATTAGATTTGATTCGTTTTTTTCAATTCGATTCGATACTTTTCGATTCAGTTCTTTTCGTTTCGAGTCAATTCTTTTCGACTCGATTCGATTTGAATCTATTCGATTAGATTCCTTTCAATTAGATTCTTTTTGATTCAATTCATTTCTTTTCAATTTGATTTTTTCTATTTGATTCTTTTTTATTTGATTTGTTTCAATTATTTTCGATTCGATTCGATTCGATCCTTTTTGTTTAGATTCGATTCGATTCGATTTTTTTGGTTTCGATACGATAGTTTTCGAATCGTTCTTTTCGATTCTATTCGATGCGATTCTTTTTGTTTCGATTCGATTAGAATCTTTTCGATTCGATCCGATTCTTTTCTATTTGATTTGATTCGATTCAATCCTTTTCGATTCAATTCGATTCTTTTCGATTCTATTCGATTCTTATATTCGAATCGATTCGATCTTTTTCGATTCGATTCGATTCTCTTCGATTCGATTCGATTCGATTTTTCCATTTCTCTTTGATAGTTTTCTATTCGTTTCTTTTCTATTCGATTCGATTCGATTCTTCTCGATTCGATTTGATTCGATTCGAATCTTTCTATTCGAGTGGTTTTGATTTGAATTCCTTTCTTTTTGAATTGATTCGATTCGATTCTTTTCGATTCGATTCAATTCTTTTTGATTCGATTCGATTATTTTCACTTCCATTCGATTCAATTCTTTTGATTCAGTGCGATTCGATTCGATTATTTTTGATTCCATTCGATTCGATTATTTTCGATTCGAGTCTCTTCGATTCGAATTTCTTTCTTTTCAAATCGATTTGATTTGATTCTTTTTGATTTGATTCGATTCGACTCTTTTTGATTCTATTTGATTCTTTTTGATTCGATTCAATTCTTTTCGAGTCGATTCGAATCAATTCGTTTTTTTTCAAATCGATTCGATTCTTTTCGATTCGACTCTTTGATTCGATTCGATTCTTTATGATTCGAGTCTTTCGATTCGATCCTTTTCGATTCAATTCGATTCGATTCTTTTCGATTCGATTCGATTCTTTTCTATTCTTTTCAATTCGATTCAATTCAATTATTTTCGATTCGACTCGATTCAATCGATTCGTTTTTTTCGAATCGATTTGATTCTTTTCAATTCCACGCCTTTCGACTCGATTTATTTTGATTCGATTCTTTTCAATTCGATTAGATTCTATTCTTTTCGATTCAATTCGATTCTTTTTGATTCGTTTCTTTTCGATTCGATTCTTTTCGATTCAATTCTTTCTGATTCATTTCGAATCGATTTGATCCTTTTCAATTCGATTCGATTAGATTTTTTTCGATTTGATATGACTTTTTACGTTTCGATATGATAGTTTCGATTCCTTTCTTTTCGATTCTATTCTTTTTGTTTCGATTAGATTTGATTCAAATCTTACTATTCGAGTCTTTTCGATTCGAATTCCTTTCTTTTAGAATTGATTCGATTAGATTCTTTTCGATTTCATTCGATTAGTTTTGATTCTTTTCAATTTGATTCGATTCAGTTGTTTTGATTCGATTCGATTTGATTATTTTTGTTTCGATTCGATTCTTTCCGATTCGATTTGATTCATTTCGATTGGATTTGATTCTTTTCGATTCAATTTGATTCGATTCTTTTCAATTCAATCCGATTCTTTTCTATTCGATTTGATTCAATTCGATCCTTTTCAATTCGATTCGATTCTTTTCGATTTGATTTGATTCTTTTCTATTCGATACAATTCAATTCAATTCTTTTCAATTCGATTCGGTTCTTTTCGATTCGATTTGATTCGATTCTATTCGAATCTTTCTATTCGAGTGTTTTTTATTTGAATTCCTTTCTTTTTGAATGAATTTGATTCGATTCTTTTTGATTTGATTCTTTTTGATTCTATTGGATTCGATTCGATAATTTTCACTTCCATTGATTTTGATTCTTTTGATTCAGTGCGGTTTGATTCGATTTTTTATTCGATTCTATTCGTTTCTTTACAATTCGAGTCTCTTCTATTCAAATTTCATTCTTTTCGAATCGATTTGATTCGATTATTTTCGATTTGTTTCGATGCAATTCGATTCTTTTCGATTTGATTCAATTCTTTTCGATTTGATTTGATTCTTTTTTATTTGATTCTTTTCAATTCAATTCTATCGATTCTTTTCGATTAGATTCGATTCTTTTCGATTTGATTTGATTCTTTTCTATTCGATACAATTCGATTCAATCCTTTTTGATTCGATTTGATTCATTTCGATTCGATTCGATTCGATTCTTATATTCGATTTGATTCGAATCTTTCGATTCGAGTCTTTTCGATTCGAATTCTTTCTTTTAGAATTGATTCGATTAGATCATTTTCGATTTCATTCGATTAGTTTCGATTCTTTTCAATTTGATTCGATTCAGTTCTTTTTGATTCGATTCGATTTGATTATTTTCGTTTCGATTCGATTCTTTCCGATTCGATTCGATTCATTTCGATTGGATTTGATTCTTTTCGATTCAATTTGATTCGATTCTTTTTGATTCGATCCGATTCTTTTCTATTCGATTTGATTCGATTCGATCCTTTTCAATTCGATTCGATTCTTTTCGATTCGATTCTTTTCGATTTGATTTGATTTTTTCTATTAGATTCGATTCTTTTCGATTAGATTCGATTCTTTTCTATTCAATTTGATTCGATTCAATCCTTTTCGATTCGATTCAATTCTTTTCGTTTTGATTTATTTTCTATTCGATACAATTAGATGCGATCCTTTTCTTTTCGATTCGATTCTCTTCGATTCGATTCAATTCTCTTCGATTCGATTTTTTTCATTTACATTCGATAGTTTTCTATTCCTTTCTTTTCTACTCGATTCAATTGGATTCTTTTTGATTCGATCTGATTCAATTCGAATCTTTCTATTCGAAAGTTTTTGATTTGAATTCCTTTCTTTTCGAATCGATTCAATTCGATTCCTTACGATTTGATTCAATTTGATTCTTTTTGATTCGATTCGATTTGATTCGATTATTTTCACTTCCATTAGATTCGATTCTTTTGATTCGGTGCGATTTGATTCGATTTTTTTCGATTCGATTATTTTCAATTCGAACGTCTTTCTTTTCAAATCGGTATGATTCGATTCTTTTTGATTCGATTCCATTCGATTCTTTTCAATTCGTTTCGATTCTTTTTGATTTGATTCGATTCAATTCTTTTCGAGACTCTTTGATTCAGTTTATTCAAATCGTTTCGATTCTTTTCGATTCGACTCTTTGATTCGATTATTTTGAATTCGATTCTTTTCAATTCGATTTGATTCTTTTTGATTCGATTTGATTCTTTTCAATTCGATTTGATTCGATTATTTTGGATTAGATTCGATTCAATTCGATTCATTTCTTTCTAAACGATTCGATTCTTTTCCATTCCACTCCTTTGGACTCAATTCATTTGGATTCGAATATTTTTGATTCGATTCGATTCGATTCTTTTTGATTCATTCCGATTTGATTCTATTTAATTCATTTCTTTTTGATTCTATTCGAATGTTTTCGGTTCGATTAGATTCTTTTCGATTCAATTCGATTGGATTCGAATCTGTTCGATTCAATTGTTTTCAATTGGATTCGATTGGATTCGATTGTTTTCGATTCGATTTGATTCAAATCTTTTCAATTCGATTTGATTCTTTTTGATTCAATTCAATTTTTTTCTATTCGATTCTTTTTTATTTGATTTGTTTCGATTATTTTCTATTCGATTCGATTCGATTCTTTTTGATTCGTTTTGAATTGATTAGATACTTTTCAATTCGATTCGATTCGATTTTTTTTAATTTGATATGATTTTTTTATTTTCGATATGATAGTTTTCGATTAGTTTCTTTTTGATTGTATTCGATACGATACTTTTTGTTTCAATTCGATTTGATTCTAATCTTTCGATTCGAGTCTTTTCGATTCGAATTCCTTTCTTTTAGAATCGATTCGATTCAATTCTTTTCGATTCGATTCAATTCAATTCGTTTTTTCTGAAGCAATTCAATTATTTTTGATTCTACTCTTTTCGATTAGATTTATTTGGATTCAATACTTTTCGATTCGATTAGATTCAATTATTTTTGATTCGATTCTATTCGATTCTATTTGATTCGTTTCTTTTTGATTCCATTCAAATCTTTTCGGTTCGATTAAATTCTTTTCGATTCAATTCGATTTGATTTGAAATACTTCGATTGAATTCTTTTCGATTCGATTATTTTCAAATCGATTCGATTCGATTTGATTATTTTCAATTCGATTCAATTCATTTCATTTCGATTCAATTTTTTCTATTCGATTCCTTTTTATTTGATTTGTTTCAATTATTTTCTATTCGATTCGATTCTATTTTTTTAAACCACAGAATATATTTAATTTAAATTAAACATGAACTAAAATAATGTTCGGTCCTTATCAAGTACCAATTACATTGTTAAAAAAAAGAAAAGTACATTTCTTTCTACATTCTGGCAATCCAACAAGGCACAAGTCACGTCCAGTTTGCTGAGGTGACAGATCCAGCAGTCAACATCGATGATCATGGTTTTCAGGGGGTCGGGGAGGCACGACCATACTTCATACAAAACGATTCTGCAGCAATTGTGAAAGAGAGGAACCTCCTCCTAAACTATAAGAATGAGAGTCCAAGTAGCAGGAAGAAGGAGATTTGCATAATGAATGTATTTTATTAAATAGACAGTTAACATGTTCCTGCTTCTTCATTCCAGATTGCCTTTTGTGTCACCCAACTTGATGGCAGTGGCAAAGCATCCTAACATGTCTCAGGGATAATACTCTTTTCATTATAGGTACTTTTTTCATCTTCCTTCTTTTTAATTTTTTTGGCATGATATCCTTCCCAAGTAAAGAAAGCCAACTTCTTGAAGACACAGGTCATTGAGCTTAAAGTGTCACCCTCCGCCTTCTCCTCGGGCTATGGGGAGGTACAAGCCAAAAGCTCAATCCAAAGGAGTGTGCATGCCTTGGAGGCAGCCGTCTGCTAGGCGCGAGACTGACAAGGCAGACACTTGGTTCTCACTTCGCTACTGTCCCGCATACAACGAAATGCTGTGGAAGCGGACCGTACAGGCAGTCAGGATGGCCGAGGTAAAGGCCATGAGCTCAACTCTCAAACTGTGTATGCTTTGCAGGCCGATGTCTGCTAGGCACTTATTCAGGGGAGCTAGAACCGAGCTACACTCAAACTGAACAAGGACGTTGGCAATCGCTGTGTTGAACTCAGATACACGAGAGTGCAGGCCTGTCACTTCCACAAGATTTTCACAAAACCCCTTCCAGCACCTCACGTACTTATGCTACGACCTATGTCTACGGGCAGTCAGGATGCGGGAGGGTTCTGCCCTGACCTCAGCTCTCACGAGGAAGCATGCCTAGAAGCCAGCTTTCAACCAGCTGCGTTCTCATGGCAGTGAGAACGCAGCAGTATTCTGAGTCAGGAGGTTCCAAGATTACCACTCTCCTGCACCTGGACATACCCTCCAGGTCTGCATTGTTCCACTTGTGTCTCAGAAGCCTCTGACAAACGTCTGTGGTGAAGATGTTGGAAACTCATTCTGCAGGCAGTGTGGACCTGTGAGGGACTGAGTGTGAGCTCAACTCTCAGAAGTAAGTTGCCTGTGGACAGGGCGTTCAGCCAGCTTCTCACCTATGGAACTTCGTGTGTAGCACCAGTCTCAGACAGAAATTACTAGGAAATCGCTGGATTGAGCTTGGAGGCACTTGTCTTGTGTGCCGGGACATTCCGCTTACCTCTCACAACACTTCAGTCACGCATCGAGCCTAGGCCTGTTTGCAGCGAAGTGTACCTGCAGGCGGGATGTGGGAAGTACAGGCCATAAGCTCAACACTCAAAAGTGTGTACGCCTGGGAGGCAGATGTCTGCTATCCACTCGTACATGGGAGGTAGAAACTAGCTGCACTCTGATAGAAGAAGGCCGTTGGAAATCGCTGTATTCAACTCAGATATGCGTGAGTTCAGGCCCAACGCTTCCACATGCTTTTCTCACCACATCTCCCAGCACCTAACATAAGGATGTTAGCCTCTACGTCTACAGTCTGGCAGGATGCGGGAGGGAGGGTCCTGCCCTGAGCTCTGCTCTCAAAAGGAAGCATGCCTGCAAGCTAGCTTTCCACTAGCTGAGTTGTTATGGCCGTGAAAAAGAAGCAGCATTGTAAGTCAGGACGTTCCGTCAATACCGCTCTACCACCCCTGGAGACACAAACGTTGAAGACTGCACCTTGGCCCTTGCGTCCCACGAGCTTCCGACAAACAAGTCTAGTGAGGATATTCGTAAATCCATGTGCAGGCAGTGTGGAACTGGGAAGTACCGCGTGTCAGCTCACCTCACAGGAGGAAGTTCCCCAGAGAGATAGCTTTCAACAAGGTACTCGGGTTTGGAAGTTAGTATGCAGCTCCCTTCTGAGGGAGGAATTGCTCGGAAGTCGCTGGGATTGAGCTAAGAGTCACGTGCCGCTCACAAAGCTTGCGTCCCGATTCGAACGAAATCCTTTGGAAGCGAAGCATACAGGCGGTCAACGTGTGGGAGGTACAAACCATAAGCTCAATCCAAAGGAGTGCGCATGCCTTGGAGGCAGCCGTCTGCTGGGCGCGAAACTGGCAAGGCAGACACTTGGTTCTCACTTCGCTACTGTCCCGCATACAACGAAATGCTGTGGAAGCGGACCGTACAGGCAGTCAGGATGGCCGAGGTAAAGGCCATGAGCTCAACTCTCAAACTGTGTATGCTTTGCAGGCCGATGTCTGCTAGGCACTTATTCAGGGGAGCTAGAACCGAGCTACACTCAAACTGAACAAGGACGTTGGCAATCGCTGTGTTGAACTCAGATACACGAGAGTGCAGGCCTGTCACTTCCACAAGATTTTCACAAAACCCCTTCCAGCACCTCACGTACTTATGCTACGACCTATGTCTACGGGCAGTCAGGATGCGGGAGGGTTCTGCCCTGACCTCAGCTCTCACGAGGAAGCATGCCTAGAAGCCAGCTTTCAACCAGCTGCGTTCTCATGGCAGTGAGAACGCAGCAGTATTCTGAGTCAGGAGGTTCCAAGATTACCACTCTCCTGCACCTGGACATACCCTCCAGGTCTGCATTGTTCCACTTGTGTCTCAGAAGCCTCTGACAAACGTCTGTGGTGAAGATGTTGGAAACTCATTCTGCAGGCAGTGTGGACCTGTGAGGGACTGAGTGTGAGCTCAACTCTCAGAAGTAAGTTGCCTGTGGACAGGGCGTTCAGCCAGCTTCTCACCTATGGAACTTCGTGTGTAGCACCAGTCTCAGACAGAAATTACTAGGAAATCGCTGGATTGAGCTTGGAGGCACTTGTCTTGTGTGCCGGGACATTCCGCTTACCTCTCACAACACTTCAGTCACGCATCGAGCCTAGGCCTGTTTGCAGCGAAGTGTACCTGCAGGCGGGATGTGGGAAGTACAGGCCATAAGCTCAACACTCAAAAGTGTGTACGCCTGGGAGGCAGATGTCTGCTATCCACTCGTACATGGGAGGTAGAAACTAGCTGCACTCTGATAGAAGAAGGCCGTTGGAAATCGCTGTATTCAACTCAGATATGCGTGAGTTCAGGCCCAACGCTTCCACATGCTTTTCTCACCACATCTCCCAGCACCTAACATAAGGATGTTAGCCTCTACGTCTACAGTCTGGCAGGATGCGGGAGGGAGGGTCCTGCCCTGAGCTCTGCTCTCAAAAGGAAGCATGCCTGCAAGCTAGCTTTCCACTAGCTGAGTTGTTATGGCCGTGAAAAAGAAGCAGCATTGTAAGTCAGGATGTTCCGTCAATACCGCTCTACCACCCCTGGAGACACAAACGTTGAAGACTGCACCTTGGCCCTTGCGTCCCACGAGCTTCCGACAAACAAGTCTAGTGAGGATATTCGTAAATCCATGTGCAGGCAGTGTGGAACTGGGAAGTACCGCGTGTCAGCTCACCTCACAGGAGGAAGTTCCCCAGAGAGATAGCTTTCAACAAGGTACTCGGGTTTGGAAGTTAGTATGCAGCTCCCTTCTGAGGGAGGAATTGCTCGGAAGTCGCTGGGATTGAGCTAAGAGTCACGTGCCGCTCACAAAGCTTGCGTCCCGATTCGAACGAAATCCTTTGGAAGCGAAGCATACAGGCGGTCAACGTGTGGGAGGTACAAACCATAAGCTCAATCCAAAGGAGTGCGCATGCCTTGGAGGCAGCCGTCTGCTGGGCGCGAAACTGGCAAGGCAGACACTTGGTTCTCACTTCGCTACTGTCCCGCATACAACGAAATGCTGTGGAAGCGGACCGTACAGGCAGTCAGGATGGCCGAGGTAAAGGCCATGAGCTCAACTCTCAAACTGTGTATGCTTTGCAGGCCGATGTCTGCTAGGCACTTATTCAGGGGAGCTAGAACCGAGCTACACTCAAACTGAACAAGGACGTTGGCAATCGCTGTGTTGAACTCAGATACACGAGAGTGCAGGCCTGTCACTTCCACAAGATTTTCACAAAACCCCTTCCAGCACCTCACGTACTTATGCTACGACCTATGTCTACGGGCAGTCAGGATGCGGGAGGGTTCTGCCCTGACCTCAGCTCTCACGAGGAAGCATGCCTAGAAGCCAGCTTTCAACCAGCTGCGTTCTCATGGCAGTGAGAACGCAGCAGTATTCTGAGTCAGGAGGTTCCTAGATTACCACTCTCCTGCACCTGGACATACCCTCCAGGTCTGCATTGTTCCACTTGTGTCTCAGAAGCCTCTGACAAACGTCTGTGGTGAAGATGTTGGAAACTCATTCTGCAGGCAGTGTGGACCTGTGAGGGACTGAGTGTGAGCTCAACTCTCAGAAGTAAGTTGCCTGTGGACAGGGCGTTCAGCCAGCTTCTCACCTATGGAACTTCGTGTGTAGCACCAGTCTCAGACAGAAATTACTAGGAAATCGCTGGATTGAGCTTGGAGGCACTTGTCTTGTGTGCCGGGACATTCCGCTTACCTCTCACAACACTTCAGTCACGCATCGAGCCTAGGCCTGTTTGCAGCGAAGTGTACCTGCAGGCGGGATGTGGGAAGTACAGGCCATAAGCTCAACACTCAAAAGTGTGTACGCCTGGGAGGCAGATGTCTGCTATCCACTCGTACATGGGAGGTAGAAACTAGCTGCACTCTGATAGAAGAAGGCCGTTGGAAATCGCTGTATTCAACTCAGATATGCGTGAGTTCAGGCCCAACGCTTCCACATGCTTTTCTCACCACATCTCCCAGCACCTAACATAAGGATGTTAGCCTCTACGTCTACAGTCTGCCAGGATGCGGGAGGGAGGGTCCTGCCCTGAGCTCTGCTCTCAAAAGGAAGCATGCCTGCAAGCTAGCTTTCCACTAGCTGAGTTGTTATGGCCGTGAAAAAGAAGCAGCATTGTAAGTCAGGACGTTCCGTCAATACCGCTCTACCACCCCTGGAGACACAAACGTTGAAGACTGCACCTTGGCCCTTGCGTCCCACGAGCTTCCGACAAACAAGTCTAGTGAGGATATTCGTAAATCCATGTGCAGGCAGTGTGGAACTGGGAAGCACCGCGTGTCAGCTCACCTCACAGGAGGAAGTTCCCCAGAGAGATAGCTTTCAACAAGGTACTCGGGTTTGGAAGTTAGTATGCAGCTCCCTTCTGAGGGAGGAATTGCTCGGAAGTCGCTGGGATTGAGCTAAGAGTCACGTGCCGCTCACAAAGCTTGCGTCCCGTATCGAACGATATCCTTTGGAAGCGAAGCATACAGGCGGTCAACGTGTGGGAGGTACAAACCATAAGCTCAATCCAAAGGAGTGCGCATGCCTTGGAGGCAGCCGTCTGCTGGGCGCGAAACTGACAAGGCAGACACTTGGTTCTCACTTCGCTACTGTCCCGCATACAACGAAATGCTGTGGAAGCGGACCGTACAGGCAGTCAGGATGGCCGAGGTAAAGGCCATGAGCTCAACTCTCAAACTGTGTATGCTTTGCAGGCCGATGTCTGCTAGGCACTTATTCAGGGGAGCTAGAACCGAGCTACACTCAAACTGAACAAGGACGTTGGCAATCGCTGTGTTGAACTCAGATACACGAGAGTGCAGGCCTGTCACTTCCACAAGATTTTCACAAAACCCCTTCCAGCACCTCACGTACTTATGCTACGACCTATGTCTACGGGCAGTCAGGATGCGGGAGGGTTCTGCCCTGACCTCAGCTCTCACGAGGAAGCATGCCTAGAAGCCAGCTTTCAACCAGCTGCGTTCTCATGGCAGTGAGAACGCAGCAGTATTCTGAGTCAGGAGGTTCCTAGATTACCACTCTCCTGCACCTGGACATACCCTCCAGGTCTGCATTGTTCCACTTGTGTCTCAGAAGCCTCTGACAAACGTCTGTGGTGAAGATGTTGGAAACTCATTCTGCAGGCAGTGTGGACCTGTGAGGGACTGAGTGTGAGCTCAACTCTCAGAAGTAAGTTGCCTGTGGACAGGGCGTTCAGCCAGCTTCTCACCTATGGAACTTCGTGTGTAGCACCAGTCTCAGACAGAAATTACTAGGAAATCGCTGGATTGAGCTTGGAGGCACTTGTCTTGTGTGCCGGGACATTCCGCTTACCTCTCACAACACTTCAGTCACGCATCGAGCCTAGGCCTGTTTGCAGCGAAGTGTACCTGCAGGCGGGATGTGGGAAGTACAGGCCATAAGCTCAACACTCAAAAGTGTGTACGCCTGGGAGGCAGATGTCTGCTATCCACTCGTACATGGGAGGTAGAAACTAGCTGCACTCTGATAGAAGAAGGCCGTTGGAAATCGCTGTATTCAACTCAGATATGCGTGAGTTCAGGCCCAACGCTTCCACATGCTTTTCTCACCACATCTCCCAGCACCTAACATAAGGATGTTAGCCTCTACGTCTACAGTCTGGCAGGATGCGGGAGGGAGGGTCCTGCCCTGAGCTCTGCTCTCAAAAGGAAGCATGCCTGCAAGCTAGCTTTCCACTAGCTGAGTTGTTATGGCCGTGAAAAAGAAGCAGCATTGTAAGTCAGGACGTTCCGTCAATACCGCTCTACCACCCCTGGAGACACAAACGTTGAAGACTGCACCTTGGCCCTTGCGTCCCACGAGCTTCCGACAAACAAGTCTAGTGAGGATATTCGTAAATCCATGTGCAGGCAGTGTGGAACTGGGAAGTACCGCGTGTCAGCTCACCTCACAGGAGGAAGTTCCCCAGAGAGATAGCTTTCAACAAGGTACTCGGGTTTGGAAGTTAGTATGCAGCTCCCTTCTGAGGGAGGAATTGCTCGGAAGTCGCTGGGATTGAGCTAAGAGTCACGTGCCGCTCACAAAGCTTGCGTCCCGATTCGAACGAAATCCTTTGGAAGCGAAGCATACAGGCGGTCAACGTGTGGGAGGTACAAACCATAAGCTCAATCCAAAGGAGTGCGCATGCCTTGGAGGCAGCCGTCTGCTGGGCGCGAAACTGGCAAGGCAGACACTTGGTTCTCACTTCGCTACTGTCCCGCATACAACGAAATGCTGTGGAAGCGGACCGTACAGGCAGTCAGGATGGCCGAGGTAAAGGCCATGAGCTCAACTCTCAAACTGTGTATGCTTTGCAGGCCGATGTCTGCTAGGCACTTATTCAGGGGAGCTAGAACCGAGCTACACTCAAACTGAACAAGGACGTTGGCAATCGCTGTGTTGAACTCAGATACACGAGAGTGCAGGCCTGTCACTTCCACAAGATTTTCACAAAACCCCTTCCAGCACCTCACGTACTTATGCTACGACCTATGTCTACGGGCAGTCAGGATGCGGGAGGGTTCTGCCCTGACCTCAGCTCTCACGAGGAAGCATGCCTAGAAGCCAGCTTTCAACCAGCTGCGTTCTCATGGCAGTGAGAACGCAGCAGTATTCTGAGTCAGGAGGTTCCAAGATTACCACTCTCCTGCACCTGGACATACCCTCCAGGTCTGCATTGTTCCACTTGTGTCTCAGAAGCCTCTGACAAACGTCTGTGGTGAAGATGTTGGAAACTCATTCTGCAGGCAGTGTGGACCTGTGAGGGACTGAGTGTGAGCTCAACTCTCAGAAGTAAGTTGCCTGTGGACAGGGCGTTCAGCCAGCTTCTCACCTATGGAACTTCGTGTGTAGCACCAGTCTCAGACAGAAATTACTAGGAAATCGCTGGATTGAGCTTGGAGGCACTTGTCTTGTGTGCCGGGACATTCCGCTTACCTCTCACAACACTTCAGTCACGCATCGAGCCTAGGCCTGTTTGCAGCGAAGTGTACCTGCAGGCGGGATGTGGGAAGTACAGGCCATAAGCTCAACACTCAAAAGTGTGTACGCCTGGGAGGCAGATGTCTGCTATCCACTCGTACATGGGAGGTAGAAACTAGCTGCACTCTGATAGAAGAAGGCCGTTGGAAATCGCTGTATTCAACTCAGATATGCGTGAGTTCAGGCCCAACGCTTCCACATGCTTTTCTCACCACATCTCCCAGCACCTAACATAAGGATGTTAGCCTCTACGTCTACAGTCTGGCAGGATGCGGGAGGGAGGGTCCTGCCCTGAGCTCTGCTCTCAAAAGGAAGCATGCCTGCAAGCTAGCTTTCCACTAGCTGAGTTGTTATGGCCGTGAAAAAGAAGCAGCATTGTAAGTCAGGACGTTCCGTCAATACCGCTCTACCACCCCTGGAGACACAAACGTTGAAGACTGCACCTTGGCCCTTGCATCCCACGAGCTTCCGACAAACAAGTCTAGTGAGGATATTCGTAAATCCATGTGCAGGCAGTGTGGAACTGGGAAGCACCGCGTGTCAGCTCACCTCACAGGAGGAAGTTCCCCAGAGAGATAGCTTTCAACAAGGTACTCGGGTTTGGAAGTTAGTATGCAGCTCCCTTCTGAGGGAGGAATTGCTCGGAAGTCGCTGGGATTGAGCTAAGAGTCACGTGCCGCTCACAAAGCTTGCGTCCCGATTCGAACGAAATCCTTTGGAAGCGAAGCATACAGGCGGTCAACGTGTGGGAGGTACAAACCATAAGCTCAATCCAAAGGAGTGCGCATGCCTTGGAGGCAGCCTTCTGCTGGGCGCGAAACTGACAAGGCAGACACTTGGTTCTCACTTCGCTACTGTCCCGCATACAACGAAATGCTGTGGAAGCGGACCGTACAGGCAGTCAGGATGGCCGAGGTAAAGGCCATGAGCTCAACTCTCAAACTGTGTATGCTTTGCAGGCCGATGTCTGCTAGGCACTTATTCAGGGGAGCTAGAACCGAGCTACACTCAAACTGAACAAGGACGTTGGCAATCGCTGTGTTGAACTCAGATACACGAGAGTGCAGGCCTGTCACTTCCACAAGATTTTCACAAAACCCCTTCCAGCACCTCACGTACTTATGCTACGACCTATGTCTACGGGCAGTCAGGATGCGGGAGGGTTCTGCCCTGACCTCAGCTCTCACGAGGAAGCATGCCTAGAAGCCAGCTTTCAACCAGCTGCGTTCTCATGGCAGTGAGAACGCAGCAGTATTCTGAGTCAGGAGGTTCCAAGATTACCACTCTCCTGCACCTGATCATACCCTCCAGGTCTGCATTGTTCCACTTGTGTCTCAGAAGCCTCTGACAAACGTCTGTGGTGAAGATGTTGGAAACTCATTCTGCAGGCAGTGTGGACTTGTGAGGGACTGAGTGTGAGCTCAACTCTCAGAAGTAAGTTGCCTGTGGACAGGGCGTTCAGCCAGCTTCTCACCTATGGAACTTCGTGTGTAGCACCAGTCTCAGACAGAAATTACTAGGAAATCGCTGGATTGAGCTTGGAGGCACTTGTCTTGTGTGCCGGGACATTCCGCTTACCTCTCACAACACTTCAGTCACGCATCGAGCCTAGGCCTGTTTGCAGCGAAGTGTACCTGCAGGCGGGATGTGGGAAGTACAGGCCATAAGCTCAACACTCAAAAGTGTGTACGCCTGGGAGGCAGATGTCTGCTATCCACTCGTACATGGGAGGTAGAAACTAGCTGCACTCTGATAGAAGAAGGCCGTTGGAAATCGCTGTATTCAACTCAGATATGCGTGAGTTCAGGCCCAACGCTTCCACATGCTTTTCTCACCACATCTCCCAGCACCTAACATAAGGATGTTAGCCTCTACGTCTACAGTCTGGCAGGATGCGGGAGGGAGGGTCCTGCCCTGAGCTCTGCTCTCAAAAGGAAGCATGCCTGCAAGCTAGCTTTCCACTAGCTGAGTTGTTATGGCCGTGAAAAAGAAGCAGCATTGTAAGTCAGGACGTTCCGTCAATACCGCTCTACCACCCCTGGAGACACAAACGTTGAAGACTGCACCTTGGCCCTTGCGTCCCACGAGCTTCCGACAAACAAGTCTAGTGAGGATATTCGTAAATCCATGTGCAGGCAGTGTGGAACTGGGAAGTACCGCGTGTCAGCTCACCTCACAGGAGGAAGTTCCCCAGAGAGATAGCTTTCAACAAGGTACTCGGGTTTGGAAGTTAGTATGCAGCCCCCTTCTGAGGGAGGAATTGCTCGGAAGTCGCTGGGATTGAGCTAAGAGTCACGTGCCGCTCACAAAGCTTGCGTCCCGTATCGAACGAAATCCTTTGGAAGCGAAGCATACAGGCGGTCAACGTGTGGGAGGTACAAACCATAAGCTCAATCCAAAGGAGTGCGCATGCCTTGGAGGCAGCCTTCTGCTGGGCGCGAAACTGACAAGGCAGACACTTGGTTCTCACTTCGCTACTGTCCCGCATACAACGAAATGCTGTGGAAGCGGACCGTACAGGCAGTCAGGATGGCCGAGGTAAAGGCCATGAGCTCAACTCTCAAACTGTGTATGCTTTGCAGGCCGATGTCTGCTAGGCACTTATTCAGGGGAGCTAGAACCGAGCTACACTCAAACTGAACAAGGACGTTGGCAATCGCTGTGTTGAACTCAGATACACGAGAGTGCAGGCCTGTCACTTCCACAAGATTTTCACAAAACCCCTTCCAGCACCTCACGTACTTATGCTACGACCTATGTCTACGGGCAGTCAGGATGCGGGAGGGTTCTGCCCTGACCTCAGCTCTCACGAGGAAGCATGCCTAGAAGCCAGCTTTCAACCAGCTGCGTTCTCATGGCAGTGAGAACGCAGCAGTATTCTGAGTCAGGAGGTTCCAAGATTACCACTCTCCTGCACCTGGACATACCCTCCAGGTCTGCATTGTTCCACTTGTGTCTCAGAAGCCTCTGACAAACGTCTGTGGTGAAGATGTTGGAAACTCATTCTGCAGGCAGTGTGGACCTGTGAGGGACTGAGTGTGAGCTCAACTCTCAGAACAGAGATGCTTTTGGACTCGGGGTTCAGCTAGCTTCTGTCGTATGGAACTTAGTATGTAGCACCTGTCTAAGACAGGAATTACTGGGAATCGCTGGATTGAGCTGGGAGGCACTAGTTTTGTGTGCCGAGACTTTCTACTTACCTCTCACAGCACTTCAGTCACGCATCGAGCCTAGGCCTATTTGCAGCGAAGTGTACCTGCAGGCAGGATGTGGGAAGTACAGGCTATAGCTCAACTCTCAAAAGTGTGTACGCCTAGGAGGCAGATGTCTGCTACCCACTCGTACATGGGAGTTAGAAACTAGCTACACTCTTTGAAGAAGGCTGTTTGAAATCGCTGTATTCAACTCAGATAATCGTGAGTAGAGGCCTGACACTTTCGCATGCATTTCGCCACCCTCTCCCAGCACCTAAGGATATTAGCAGTTACGTCTACGGTCAGGCAGGATGCAAGATGGTCCTGCCCTGAACTCAGCCTCAGAGGGAAGCATGCCTAGAAGCCAATTTTCTACTAGCTCGTTCTGATGGCCGTGAGAACGTAGCATTGTAAGGTGGGATGTTCCATGACTACGGCTCTACTGCACCTGGAGACACAACCATTGAACCCTGCCGCTGGCCCTTGCGTCCCATGAGCTTCTGACAAACATGTCTAGTGAGGATGTTCGTAACTGTATCTGTAGGCAGTTTGGAACTGGGAAGGACCATGTTTCAGCTTATCTCCGAGCGGGAAGTTCCCCAAGAGAGAGCTTTCAGCTACGTTCTCAGGTTGGATGTTAGTATGTAGCTCCCATCTTAGGGAGGAATTCCTCAGAAGTCGCTGGATTTTACTAAGAGACACTTGGCTCTTGCAAAAATTGCATCCCGAATCGAACGAAATCCTTTGGAAGTGAAGCGTACAGGCGGTCAGCTTGTGGAAGGTACAAGCCATAAGCTCAAGCCAAAGGAGTGTGCATGCCTAGTAGGCAGCTGTCCGCTAGGCGCCATATTGACAAGGGAGACACTTGGTTTATACTCCGCTTCTCTCCCGTATACAACGAAATGCTGTGGAAGCCGAACTTTCAGGCAGTCAGGATTGGGGAGGTACATGCCATAAGCTCAACTCTCAGCAATGTGTATGCTTTGCAGGCTGATGTCTGCTAAACACTTATCGAAGCGAGGTATAGCCAAGCTACACTGTAATTGAACAAGGACGTTGGCAATCGCTGTATTGAAGTCAGATGCACGTGAGTACAGTCCTGGCACTTCCACTTGCTTTTCTCCAACCTCTCCCATCATCTCACTTAAGGATGTTAGCAGGTATGACTATGGGCAGGCAGGATGCGGGAGGGTCCTGCCCTGAGCTCAACTCTCACAATAGAGCATGCCTAGAAGCCAGCTTTCAACTGGCTGCATTCTAACGGCCGTAAGATCATAGCAGTCTTCTAACTCAGGAGGTTCGAAGAATACCACTCTACTGCACTTGGAGACACCTTCCAGGCCTGCATTATTCCACTTGCTTCTCAGAAGCTTCTGACAAACGTCTCTGGTGAAGATGTTCAAAACTCATTTTGCAGGCAATGTGGAACTGTGAGGGTTTGGGTGTGAACGCAACTCTTGGAAGAGAGATGCTTTTGGACTTGGGGTTCAGCTTGCTCTCACGTATGGAACTTAGTATGTAGCACCTGTCTAAGACATGAATTACTAGGAAATCACTGGATTGAGCTTCGAGGCCCTAGTCTTGTGTGCCAGGACTTTCGTCTTATCTCTCACAACACTTCAGTCACTCATCAAGCCTAGGCCTGTTACCAGTGCAGTGTACTTGGAGGAGGATGTGGGAAGTACAGGCCATAAGCTCAACTCTCAAAAGTGTGTACGCCTGGGAGGCTGATGTCTGCTACCCACTCGTACATTGGAGTTAGAAACTAGCTACACTCTGATTGAAGAAGGCCGTTTGAAATCGCTATATTCAACTCTGATAATGGTGAGTAGAGGTCTGATACTTCCACATGCAAATGGAATCGAAACAAATAGAATCACATCGAATAGAATCGAAAAGAAAGAATTGGAAACTATCGTATCGATACGAAATAAATGGAATTGAATCGAATCGAATCCAAAAGGATCGAATCGCATCGAATTGAAAAGAATCGAATCGAATCGAAAATAATTGAAACAAATCAAATAAAAAGGAATTGAATTGAAAAAATCGAATCGAAAAGAAATATATTGAATCAAATCGAAAAGAATCGAATTGAATCGAATCGAAAAGAATCGAATTGAAAAGAATTCAATCGAAGAGTTTCCATTCAAATCGAATTGAATCGAAAAGAATCTAATCGAACCAAAAAGATTCGAATGGAATCAGAAAGAAACGAATCAAAAAGAATCGAATCGATTCATAAGAATCAAATCTAGGGATCCCTGGGTGGCGCAGCAGTTTGGCGCCTGCCTTTGGCCCAGGGCGCGATCCTGGAGACCCGGGATCGAATCCCACATAGGGCTCCTGGTTCATGGAGCCTGCTTCTCCCTCTGCCTATGTCTCTGCCTCTCTCTCTCTCTCTCTCTGTGACTATCATAAATAAATAAAAATTAAAAAAAAGCATCGAATCTAATCGAATCGAAAAAGTTTCGAATCCAAATGAATCTAACCGAAAAGAATGGAATCAAAAAGAATCGAATTTTTTCAGAAAAAAACGAATCGAAGTGAATCAAATCGAAAAGAATTGAATCGAATTGATTTTAAAAGAAAGGAATTCGAATTGAAAAGACTCGAATCGAAAGATTCGAATCAAATCGAATCGAAACCAAAAGAATCGAATCGAATAGAATCGAAAAGAATCTAATCGAAAACTATCATATCGAAAAGAAAAAAATCGTATCGAATCAAAAAAATCGAATCGAATTATATCGAAAAGGATCTAATCAATTCTAAACGAATCAAAAAGAATCGAATCGAATCAAAAAGAATAGAATCGAATAGGAAACAATCGAAATAAATCAAATAAAAAAGAATCGCATAGAAAAAATCGAATCGAATCGAAAAGAATCAAATCTAATCGAAAAGAATTGAATCAAATCGAATCGAAAACAATCGAATCCAATCGAATCGAAAACAATTGAATCAAAGAGTTTCGAATCGAATCGAATTGAATCGAAAAGAATCTGATCGAACCGAAAAGATTCGAATGGTTTCAAAAAGAAACGAATCAAAAAGAATTGAATCGAATCGATTTGAAAAGAATCGAATCTAATCGAATCAAAAACTATTGAATCCAAATGAATCTAATCGAAAAAAGTGGAATCAAAAAGAATCGAATTGTTTCAGAAAAAAACGAATCGAATTGAATCGAATCGAATAGAATTGAATGGAATCGATTTTAAAAGAAAGGAATTCGACTCGAAAAGACTCGAATCAAAAGATTCGAATCAAATCTAATCGAAACAAAAAGAATCGAATAGAATCGAAAAGAAACTAATCGAAAACTATCATATCGAAAAGAAAAAAATCGTATCGAATCAAAAAAATCGAATTGAATCGAATCGAAAAGGATCTAATCAATTCTAAACGAATCAAAAAGAATCGAAATGAATAGAAAAGAATCGAATCGAATAGAATAGAAAATAATCGAAACAAATCAAATAAAAAAGAATTGAATATAAAAACATCGAATCGAATCGAAAAGAATCAAATCGAATCGAAAAGAATTGAATTGAATGGAATCGAAACAATCGAATCCAATCGAAAACAATCGAATCGTAGAGTTTCAAATCGAATCGAATTCAATCGAAAAGAATCTAATCGAACCAAAAACATTCAAATGGAATCAAAAAGAAATGAATTAAAAAGAATCAAATCGAATTGAATCGAAAAGAATCGAATCGAATCGAAAATAATCGAATCCAAATGAATCGAGTCGAAAGGAGTGGAATCGAAAAGAAGCGAATAGTTTAGAAAGAAACAAATCAAATTGAATTGAATCAAATAGAAAATAATCGAATCGAATCGCACCAAATCAAAAGAATTGAATCGAATGGAAGTGAAAATAATCGAATCAATTCGAATCGAATCAAAATAATCGAATCAGTGATCCCTGTGTGGTGCAGCGGTTTGGAGCCTGCCTTTGGCCCAGGGTGCGATCCTGGAGACCCACGATCGAATCCCACATCAGGTTCCCTGCATGGAGCCTGCTTCTCCCTCTGCCTATGTCTCTGCCTCTCTCTCTCTGTGATGACTATCATAAATAAATAAAAATTTAAAAAAATAAAAAATAAAAAAATAATCGAATCAAATCGAATCGAAAAGAATCGAATCGATTCGAAAAGAAAGGAATTCAAATCAAAAACATTCGATTAGAAAGATTCGAATCGAATCGAATTGAATAGAAAAGAATAGAATCAAATAGAAAAGAAACGAATAGAAAACTGTCGAATGGAAATGAAAAAAATCGAATCGAATCGTATCGAAGAGAATTGAATCGAATCGAAAAAGATCGAATGGAATCGAATATAAAAATCTAATCGAATCGAATAAAAAAGAATCGAATCGAATCGAAAAGGATCGAATCGAATTTTATCGAATGGAAAAGAATCAAATCAAATCGAAAAGAATCGAATCGAATCGAAAAGAATCGAATCGAATTGAATCGAAAAGAATCAAATCAAATCAAAAAGAATCGAATCAAATTGATTCAAAAAGAAAGAAATTCATATAGAAGAGGCTAGAATCGAAAAGAATCGAAATGAAGCGAATCGAAAAATATCGAATCGAATCACACCGTATCAAAAGAATCGAATCGAATGGAAGTGAAAATAATCGAATTGAATCGAATCGAATAAAAAAGAATCGAATCGAATCGAATCAAAAAGAATTGAATCGAATCGAATCGAAAAGAATCAAATCAAATCGATTCGAAAAGAAAGGAATTCAAATAAAAAACACTCGAATAGAAAGATTCGAATCGAATCGAATCGAATCGAAAAGAATCGAATCGAATAGAAAAGAAACGAATAGAAAACTATCGAATGGAAACGAAAAAAATCGAATCGAATCAGAGAGAATCGAATTGAATCGAAAAAGTTCAAATCGAATTGAATATAAGAATCGAATCGAATCAAATTGAAAAGAATCCAATCGAATCGAAAAGGATTGAATCGAATTGTATCGAATAGAAAAGAATCAAATCGAAAATATCGAATCGAATGGAAAAGAATCGAATCAAAAAGAATCTAATCGAATCGAATCGTTTGGTAAAGAAAGGAATTCGAATCAAAAAGACTCGAATCATAAGATTCTAATCGAATCGAATAAAAAAGAAACGAACCAAAAACTATCGAATTGAAACGAAAAAATCGAATCGAAACGAATCGAAAAGAATCGAAGAAATCTAATAAAAAAGAATTGAATCGAATCAAAAAGAATTGAATCTAAGAGTTTTGAATCGAATCGAATTGAATCGAAAAGAATCTAATCGAAACGAAAATATTCGAATAGAATCGAAAAGAAACGAATCAAAAAGAATCGAATCGAATTGAAAAGAATAGAATCTAATCGAGTCGAAAAGAATAGAATCCAAATAAATCAAGTTGAAAGGAGTGGAATCGAAAAGAATTGAATTGATTCGAAAAAAAACGAATCGAATTGAATCTAATCGAATCGAAAATAATCGAATCAAATCGAATTGAAAAGAATACAAAAGAATCGAATCGAATTGAAAAGAATCAAATCGAATTGATTGAATCAAAAAGAATCGAATTGCATCGCATCGAATCGAAAATAATTGAAATGAATAAAAAATAATCAAATCGAATTGAATCGAGCATAATTGGAATTGAATTGAATCGATAATCGAATCGAATCAAATCAATTCGAAAAAAATCGAATCAAATTGCATCGAATCAAAAGTAATCGAATCGTATTGAATCGATTCGAATTGAAAAGAATCAAATCAAATCGAATCGAAAAGAATCAAATCGAATCGAATCAAAAAGAATCGAATCCAAAGAATCGAATTGTAGAGAATCTAATCGAAATGAAAAGATTCGAATCGAATCGAATAAAAAAGAATCGAATCTAAACGAAAAGAATCAAATCGAATCGAATTGAAAAGAATCAAATCGAATTGAAAAGAATCGAATAGAAAAGAATCAAATCGAAAAGAATTGAATCGAAAAGAATTAAATCAAATCAAATCGATTGAAAAGATCGAATCAAAAAAATCAAAGAGAATCGAAACGAATCAAAACGAATCGAATCGAATTGAAAAGAATCATATTGAATCATATCGAAAAAAATCTAATCGAATCGTATCGAATCAAAAAAACAAATCGAATCAAATCGAAAAGAATAGAATCGTATTTAATTGAATCAAAATAATCGAATCGAATTGAATCGAAAAGAATCGAATCGAATCAAACCGAATCAAATCAAATCGAAAAGAATCGTATTGAGGGGATCCCTGGGTGGCGCAGCGGTTTGGCACCTGCCTTTCGCCCAGGGCGCGATCCTGGAGATCCGGGATCGAATCCCATGTCGGGCTCCCGGTGCATGGAGCCTGCTTCTCCCTCTGCCTGTGTCTCTGCCTCTCTCTCTCTCACTGTGTGCCTATCATAAATAAAAAATAAAAAATTAAAAAAAAGAAAAGAATTGTATTGAATCGAATCGTAAAGAATCCAATTGAACGTAATCGATTCGAATTGAAAAGAATCGAATTGAAAAGAATCAAATCGAACGGAAAAGAAAGGAATCGAATTGAATAGAATCGAATCGAATGGTATCATTGAATCGAAAAGAATCGAATCATATCGAATTGAATTGAAAAGAAATCGAATAGAATCGAAAAGATTCGAATCGAATCAAAAAGAATCGAATCGTATCGAATCAAATCGAATAGAATCGAGTCGAATACAATGAAAAGAATCAAAATGAATCGAAAAGAATTGAATCAAATCGAATCAAATATTATCGAATCGAATCGAAAAGAATCGAATTGAATAGCATCGAAATGAATTGAATCGAAAAGAATCAAATTGAATAGCATCGAAACGAATCGAATCAAAATGAAAAGAATCGAATCGAATCGAAAAGAATCGAATCGTATCGAATTGAATCGAAAAGAATCGAATCATATCGAATTGAATCGAAAAGAATCGAATCGTATCGAATTGAATCGAAAAGAATCGATTCCAATCGAATTGAATTGAAAAGAATCGAATCGAACAGTACCGAATCGAATTGATAAGAATCGAATCAAAATTGAAAAGAATCTAATTGAAACGAAAAGAGTCGAATCAAATCGAATTGAAAAGAATCGAATCGAAAAAATCGAATCGAATAGAATCGAGTTGAGTTGAATCGAATAGAAAAGAATCGAATCGAATCATATCAAATTGAAAAGAATCGAATCGAATCGAATTGAATTGAAAAGAATCGAATCGAACTGAATCGAAAAGAATCGAATCGAAATGTAACAAATTGAATCCAAATGATCGAATCGAATCAAATCGAAAAGAATCGAATCGAAACGAAAAGAATCGAATAGAATCGAACTAAAAATAATCGAATCTAATCGAATCGAATCGAATAGAATCGAACAGAATTGAATCGAATGAAAAGAATCTTATCGAATTGAATCGAAAAGAATCGAATCGAATTAAATGGAGAAGAATCAAATCGAATCGAATCGAAAAGAATTGAATTGAAAAGAATCAAATCGAAGAGAATCTAATTGAAACGAAAAGAATCAAATCGAATCAAAAAGAATAGAATCAAAACGAAAAGAGACGAATTGAATCAAATCGAAAAGAATCGAATAGAAAAAATCGAATCGAATCGAATCGAAAAGAATCTAATTGAAAAGAATAGAATCGAAAAATTCGAATCGAATCGAATCGAAATGAATCGAATCGAATCAAATTGATTGAAAGATCAAATCAAAAAACATCAAAGAGAATCGAAACGAATCGAAACGATCGAATCGAATTGAAAAGAAACGTATCAAATCAAATCTAAAAGAATCGAATCGAATCGAAAAGAATCGAATCGAATTTAATTGAAAATAATCGAATCAAATTGAATTGAGTCAAAAAGAATTGAATCGAACAGTATCAAATCGAATTGAAAAGAATTGAATCAAATTGAAAAGAATCGAATCAAAACGAAAAGAATCGAATCGAATTAGAAAGACTCGAATTGAATTGAAATGAGAAGAATCGAATCGAATTGCATCGAAACGAAAATAATTGAATCGAATTGAATAAAAAATAATCGAATCGAATCAAATCGAAAATAATTGAAATTGAATCGAATCGATAATCGAATTGAATCAAATCGAGTCAAATCGAAAATAATCGAATCGAATCAAATGGATTCAAAAACAATTGAATTGAATCGAATTGAAAAGAATCGAATTGAATCGAAAAGAATCAAACCGAATCAAAAAGAATCGAAAAGAATTGAATCAAGAAGAATCGAAATGAATTGAATCGAGTAGAATCGAATCGAAGCTAGGGGAAAAGAATTGAATCGAATCAAAAATTATCTAAACGAATCCAATTAAATCCAAAAGAATTGAATCGAATCGAATCGAATCGAATCAAAAAGAATCAAATCGAAATGTAACAAATCGAATCCAAATGATCGAATCGAATCTAATCAAAAAGAATCGAATCGAAAAGAATCGAATTGAATTGAATCGATTCGAGAAGAATCGAATTGAATGGTATCGAATCGAAAAGAATTGAATTGTATCAAATTGAATCGAATCGAAAAGAATCGAATCGAAGAGAATCAAATCGAAACGAAAAGAATCGAATCGAATCGAATTGAAAAGAATCGAATCGAATTGAAACGAAAAGAATCAAATCGAAAAGAATGGAATTGAAAAGAATCAAATTGAAAAAATCGAATCGAAAAGAATCGAAAAGAATCGAATCAAATGGAATCGAATCGAATGAATCGAAAAGAATCAATCGAATCGAATTGAATAGAAAAGAATCGAATAGGGGATCCCTGGGTGGCGCAGCGGTTTAGTGCCTGCCTTTGGCCCGGGGCGCAATCCTGGAGACCCGGGATCGAATCCCACATCGGGCTCCCGGTGCATGGAGCCTGCTTCTTCCTCTGCCTGTGTCTCTGCCTCTCTCTCTCTCTCTCTCTCTCTCTGATGACTATCATAAATAAAAATTTTTAAAAAATGTTTAAAAAAAAGAATCTAATAGATTCGAATCGAAACGAATCGAAAAAATCGAAATGAATGGAATCATATCGAATGGAAAAGAATCCAATCGAATTGAAAAGAATCGAATCGAACGTAATCGAAAAGAATCGAATCGAAATGTAACAAATTGAATCCAAATGATCGAATCGAATCAAATCGAAAAGAAGCGAATCGAAACGAAAAAAATCGAATAAAATCGAATTGAAAACAATCGAATCGAATCAAATGGAATAGAATCGAACAGAATTGAATCGAACGAAAAGAACCTTATCGAATTGAATCGAAAAGAATCAAATCGAATCGAATGGAGAAGAATCAAATCGAATCAAAAAGAATCGAATAGAAAAGAATCTAATCGAAACGAAAAGAATCAAATCGAATCGAAAAGAATCGAAACGAAGAGTCGAGTCGAATCGAATCTAAAAGAATCGAATAGAAAAAAATCGAATCAAATCGAATCGAAAAGAATCGAATTGGAAAGAATAGAATCGAAAAATTCGAATCGAATCGAATCGAAATGAATCGAATCGAATTAAATCGATTGAAAAGATCGAATCAAAAAACATCAAAGAGAATCGAAACGAATTGAATTGAATCAAATTGAATTGAAAAGAATCGTATCAAATCAAATCTAAAAGAATTGAATCAATCAAATCAAAAAGAATGGAATCGAATTGATTCGCATTGAAAAGAATCAATCGAATCGTATTGAATCGAAAAGAATCGAATCGAATCGAAAAGAATCGAATCGAATGGAATCGAATCGAATCGAATCGAAATTAATCGAAAAGAATCGAATCGAATCGAATTGAATCGAAAAGAATTGAATCGAAGAATATCAAATCGAATTGAAAAGAATTGAATCAAATCGAAAAAAATCGAATCGAAACGAAAAGAATCGAATCGAATCAAATTCGAAAGAATCGAATTGAATTGAAATGAGAAGAATCAAATCAAATTGCATCGAATCGAAAATAATTGAATTGAATTGAATAAAAAATAATCAAATAGAATCGAATTGAAAATAACTGGAATTGAATCGGATCGATAATCGAATCGAATCAAATCAAGTCGAATCGAAAATAATCGAATCGAATCAAATGGATTCAAAAACAATTAAATCGAATCGAATTGAAAAGAATCGAATTGAATCGAAAAGGATCAAACCGAATAAAAAAGAATCAAAAAGAATTGAATCAAGAAGAATCGAAATGAATTGAATCGAGTAGAATCAAATCGAAGCTAGGGTAAAAAGATTGAATCGAATCAAAAATTATCTAAACGAATCCAATTAAATCCAAAAGAATTGAATTGAATCGAATCGAAAAGAATCGAATCAAAATGTAACAAATCGAATCCAAATGATCGAATCCAATCAAATCGAAAAGAATCGAATCGAAAAGAATCGAATCGAATCGAAAATAATCGAATTGAATCGATTCGAGAAGAATCGAATCGAATGGTATCGAATCGAAAAGAATTGAATCGTATCGAATCGAATCGAAAAGAATCGAATCGAAGATAATATAATCGAAACGAAAAGAGTCGAATCGAATCGAATCAAAAAGAGTCGAATTGAAACGACAAGAGGCGAAGCGAATCGAATCGAAAAGAATCAAATTTAAAAGAATCGAATCGGGGATCCCTGGGTGGCACAGCGGTTTGGCGCCTGCCTTTGGCCCAGGGCACGATCCTGGAAATCCGGGATCGAATCCCACATCAGGCTCCCGGTGCATGGAGCCTGCTTCTCCCTCTGCCTATGTCTCTGCCTCTCTCTCTCTCTGTGACTATCATAAATATATAAAAAATAAAAGAATTGAATCGAATTGAAAAGAATCAAATCGAACAATCGAATCAAAAAGAATCGAATTGAATTGTATCGAATCGAAAAGAATCGAATCGAATCGAAAAGAATCGAATCGAATCGAATCGAAAAGAATTGAATCGAATTGAATAGAAAAGAATCAAATAGATTCGAATCGAAAAAAATCGAAACGAATCGAATCATATCAAATCGAAAAGAATCGAATCGAATCAAAAAGAATCGAATTGAACTGAATCGAAAAGAATCAAATTGAACAGACCGAAAAGAATCGAATCGAAAAGAATCGTATCGAATCGAATCAAATAGAATCGAAAGAATCGAATCGATTCCAATCGACTTGAATCGAAAAGAATCGAATCGAACAGTATCGAATCTAATTGAAATGAATCGAATCAAATAAAATAGAAAAGAATCAAATCGAAACGAAAGGAATCGAATCGAATCGAATTGAAAAGAATTGAATCGAATCGAAATGAAAAGAATCGAATCGAATCGATCAAAATGATCGAATTGAAAAGTATCGAATTTAATCGAATCAAATTGAAAAGAATCAAATCGAATCGTATCGAATCAAAAAGAATCAAATCAAATCGAATCGAAAAGAATAGAATCGTATTTAATTGAATCGAAAAGAATTGAATCGAAAAGAATCGAGTCGAATCAAAATGAATCGAATCAAATCAAAAAGAATCGTATCAAATCGAATCGAATTGAATCGAAAAGAATCGGATCGAATCTTATATACTTGAATCAAAAAGATTCGAGTCGATTCGAATCGAAAATATCAAACCGAATAGAAAAGAATTGAATCGGGATCCCTGGGTGGCGCAGCGGTTTGGCGCCTGCCTTTGGCCCAGGGCGCGATCCTGGAAACCCGGGATCGAATCCCACGTCAGGCTCCCGGTGCATGGAGCCTGCTTCTCCCTCTGCCTCTGCCTCTCTCTCTCTCTCTCTGTGACTATCATAAATAAATACAAATTTTAAAAAAAATTTAAAAAATAATAAAAAATAATAAAAAATGAAAAGAATCGAATCGAAAAGAAAAGAATCGATTCAAATCGAAAATAATCGAATTGAATCAAAATGATTCGAATCGATACAAAACGAATCGAATCGAAAATAATAGAATCGAATCGAACCGAATCGAAATGAAAATAATCAAATTGAATCGAATTGAAAATAATCGAATCAAATCAAATCGAAAATAATTGAATCGAATCTAATAGAAAATAATCGATTCGCATTGAATCGAAAATAATCGAATTGAATTGAATTGAAAATAATGAAATCGAATTGAAAATAATCTAATCGAAAGTAATCTTATCGAATCGAAAATAATCAAATCGAATCGAAAATAATTGAACCGAATCGATCGAATTGAGTTGAAAATAATCGAATCAAACCGAATTGAATTGAAAATAATTGAATCAAATCGAATCGAAAAGAATCGAATCAAAACAAAAAGAATTGATCGAATCAAAAATAATCGGATCAAGTTGAAAAAAATTGAATCGAATCCAATCAAGTCGAATCGAAAATAATCAAATTGAATTCAAATGAATCGAAAATAATCGAATCGAACCGAAATGAATCAAATCAAATAAAAAATTATCGAATCGAATTGAATAAAAAATAATCGAATCTAATGCAATCGAATCGAATCAAAAATATTTGAATAGCATCGAATTGAATCGAAAATAATCCAATCGAATTGATAAGAATCGAATCAAATCGAATAGAAAATAATCGAATCAAACCATCGAATTGAGTCGAATCAAAAATAATCGAATCGCATTGAAAAGAATCAAATCGAATCGAATCGAATCAAATTGAAAAGAATCGATCAAATCAAAAGGAATCGAATCGAATCGAAAAAATAGAATCAAATCGAAAGAATAGAATCGAATTGAATCGAAGAGAAACAAATTGAAAAGAATAGAATTGAATCGTATCGAAAAGAATCGAATCAAATCGAATGGAAAAGAATCGAATCGAATAGAAAAAAATCGAGTCGAATTGAAAAGAATCAAATCGATTCATAAAGAATCGAATTGAATCACATCGAAAAGATTTCAATCGAATCGAACTGAAAAGAATCAAATCGAAACAAATCGAATCAAAAAGACTCGAATCGAATCGAATCAAATTGAACCAAATAGAAAAGAATCTATTGAATTGAAAAGAATCAAATCGATAAGAATCGAATTGAAAGAATTGCATCGAATCAATTCGAATCGAAAAGAATTGAATCGAGTCGAATCGAAAAGAATCGAATCAAATCAAATCCCTAACCCTAACCCCTAACCCTAACACTAAACCTATCCTAAACCTAACTCTTAACCCTACCCCTTAACCCTAACACTTAACCCTAACCCTAACCCTAACCGTAATGCTACCCCTAACCCTAACCCATAACCCTAACCCTAACCCTACCCCGAACACTAACCCTAAACTTAACCCGTACCCTAACCAAACCCATACCCTAACCATAACAGGTACACTAACACTAACCTGCACCCCAACCCTAACCCGGACCCTAACCCGTACCCTAACCCTAAGCCCGTCCCCTAACCCGTACACTAACCCGTCCCCTAAACCTAACCTAACCAGTACTCTAACACTAACCTGTACCCTAACCCGTACCCTAACCCGTATCCTAACCCTAACACTAACACGTACCTAACCATAACCCTAACCCTAACCCCTAACCCTAACACCTAACCCTAACCCTAACCCATAACCACTAACCCTAACCCTAAACCAAAACCTAACCCTAACCCCTAACCTTAACCCCTACCCCTACCCCTAACCAGAACCCCTAACCACTAATCCTAAACCTAACACTAACCTTTAATCCTAACCCTTAACCCTAACCCTAACCCTAATCCTAACACTAACCCAAACCCAACCCTAAACACTAACCCTAACCTTAACCCCTAACCTTAACCCTAACACTAACACTAACCCTAACACCTAACCACTAACCCTAGCCCTACCCCCTAACCGCTAACCCCTAACCCTACCCCTAACCCTTAACCCTAACCCTTAACCCGAACCCTAACCCTAACCCAAAACCTAACCCCTAACCCTAACCAAAACCCGTAACCCCTAACCCTAACCCTAACCCTTAACCCTACCCTTAGCCTAACCCTAACCCAAACCCTAACCCCAAACCCTATCAGTAACCCCAAACCTTAACCCTAACCCTAACGCTAACACTACCCCTAACCCTAACACCTAACCCCTAACCCTAACCTCTAATGCTCTCCGTAACCCTTAAACTCAACACTTAACCCTAAACCTAACCCTAACCCTTACCCTAAACCGTACCCTAACCCTAACCGAACCCTAACCGTAACCCGTACCCTAACCCTAACCCGTACCCTAACCCTGACCCATACCCTAACCCCAACCTTAACCCGTACACTAACCCTAACCCGTATCCTAACACTAACCCATACCCTAACCCTAACACGTAACCTAAATCTAACCCTGACCCTAACCCAAACAATAACCTAACCCTAACCCTAACCCGTGCCCTAACCCTTACACTAACCCCAACCCTAACGCTAACCCGTACACTAACCCTAAATGGTACCCTAACACTAACCCTAACCCGTACCCTAAACCTAACCCTAAAATTAACCCTAACCCATACCCTAACCCTATAACATACCTTACCCTAACCCTAAACATAAGCCGTACCCTAACACTAAAACTACCCCTAAACCAAACGCTAACTCTAATCATAACCCTAACCCTATCTCTAAACCTAATCCTAAACCTAACCTAACTGTAACCCTCACCCTAACCGTATCCCTAACACAGAAACTAACCCTAACCCTAACCCATAAACTAAACCTAACCCTAACCCTAACCATAAACAGTGCCCTAACCCTAACCCTAACATGTACCTTAACCCTAAACCTAACCCTAAACCTAACCCTAAGCAGTACCCTAACCCTAACCCTAATCCGTACCCTAACCCATACCGTGACCCTAAACCTAACCCGTACCCTAAACCTAACCCAAACCCTAACCGTTACCAGTACCCTAACCCATAACTTAACCCGTACCGTAATCCATACCATATCTCTAAACCGTACCCTAACCCTAACCCGAACCCTAATCTGTACCCTAAACCTAAGCCTAAACCAAACCCTAATCATAACCCTAACACTAACCCTAACCCGTAGCCTAACCCTAACCCGAACCCTAAACATAACCCAAACTCTAACTCTAACCCTAACCCGTACTCTAACCCTAACCGTAACCCTAACCTGTAACCTAACCCTAACCCTAACGCTGAACAGTACCCTAAACCTAACCCTATCCCATACACTAACCCTAAACCTAACCCTAAACCTAACCCTAAAACTAACCTTAACCCGTACCCTAATCCTAACCCGTACCCTAACGCTTACCCTAAGCCTCACCCGTACCCTAACCCAAACTCTAACCCATACCCTAACCCTAATCTTACCCCAACCCTAAACCTAATGAAACCCAATCCCTAATCCTAACCTTAACCCTTACCCTATCCCTAACCCTAACTCGTAACCTAACCCTATCCCTAAACAGTACCCTAACTTTAACCCTAACCCATACCCTAACCCTAACCCTAACCATAAACCTAAACCGAACCCTAACCCGTACCCTACCCTAACACTAACACTAACCCATACCCTAACCCGTAACCTAACCCTAACACTAACCCTAATCCTAACCCGTAGCCTACCCCTAACCCTAACTTGAACCCTAACCCTAACCCTAACCCTAAGCTTAAACAGGACCCTACCCCTAACCCTAACCCTAAGCTTAAACAGGACCCTAACCCTAACCCTAACCCGTAACCTAACTCAAACTTTACAGCGTTGGAAGTCAGGTCGTTCCATGAATAAAGCTCTACTGCACCTGGAGACACAACCTTGAAGCCTGCAGCTTGCCCCTTGCGTCCCATGAGCGTCTGACAAACATGTCTAGTGAGGATGTTCGTAACTCCATGTGCAGGCAGTGTGGAACTGGGAAGGACCGCGTGTCAGCTCATCTTGCAGAAGGAAGTTCCCCAGAGAGACAGCTTTCAACTAGGTACTCAGGTTTGGAAGTTAGTATGTAGCTCCCTTCTGAGGGAGGAATTACTCAGAAGTTGGATTGGGCTAGGAGACACTTGCCTCTCACAAAAATTGTGTCCCGTATCGAACGACGTCCTTTCGAAGTGAAAGGTACAGGCGGTCAGCATGTGGGAGGAACAAGGCATAAGCTCATCCAAAGGAGTGTGCATCACTTGGAGGCAGGTGTCCGGTAGTCGCGAATTGACAATGCAGACACTTGGTTCTCACTCCGCTACTGTCCCGCATAGAAGGGAATGCTGTGGAAGCGATCCGTACAGGCCGTCAGATTGTGGGAGGTACAGGCCATAAGCTCAACTCTGAGAAGCGTGTATGCCTTGCAGGCTCTGCTAGCCACTCTTTTATGGGAGTTAGAACCTAGCTACACTTTAATTGAACAAGGCTGTTGGAAATCGCTGTATTGAACTCAGTTACAAGTGACTACAAGCCCGAAACGTCTACATGCTTTTCACAACCTCTTCCAGCACCTAACATAAGGATGTTAGGACCTATGTCTACAGGCAGTCAGGTTGCGGGAGGGTCCTGCCCTCACCTCAACTCTCACAAGGAAGCATGTCTAGAAGCCAGCTTTCAACTAGCTGCATTCTTCTGGCCCTGAGAACGCAGCAGTATTCTAACTCAGGAGGTTCCAAGAATACCACTCTACTCCACCTGGAGACACCTTCCAGGCCTGCATTATTCCACTTGCGTCTCACAAGCTTCTGACAAGGGTCTCTGGTGAAGACGTTGGAAAGATATTCTGCAGGCAGTGTGGAACTGTGAGGGACTGCGTGTGAGCCCAACTCTCGGATGTAAGTTGTCGGTGGATGCAGGGTTCTATTAGCTACTATGGAACTTAGTATGTAGCACCAGTCTAAGACAGGAACTACTAGGAAATCGAGGGACTGAGCTTGGAGGCGCTGCACTTGTGGGCCTCACCTGGACGAGGTGACTGGTTCCCACCTGGGACTCACCTGGACCTGATAACTTTGCTCCACACTTTGGCCTCAACTGGCCCTGATGACTTGGGCCCCCCACCTAGGCCTCAATCTGGACCTAGTGACTGTGGTCCCCACCTGGGTCTCACCAGGACCTGGTGACTCTCGTTCCCACATGACCCACACCTGGACCTGGTGACTGTGGTGTTCTTGTAGACACATTTACCTGGTCACTCCAGTCCCCACCAGGGCCTCACCTGGATCTGGTGACTCTGGCCTGCAGGTTGGCCTCACCTGGACCTGGTGAGTGGGGTTGCCACCTGGGCCTCACCCATACCTGGTGACACAGGTCCCCACGTGGGCCTCACCTGGACCTGGTGAATCTGGTCCCCATCTGGGCCTCACCCAGTCCTGGTGACTTTGTTCCCCACCTGGACCTGATTGCTGTGGACTCCTTCTTGGCCTCACCTGGAACTGGTGACTCTGATCCTAACTGGGTCTCACCCAGATCTGGTGACTCTGGTCCTCACCTGTGGACCATTATGACGTGGTTACTCTGTTCCACACCTGAGCCTCACCTGGACATGATGACTCTGGAAACTCTCTGGGCCTCACCCTGACCTGGTGACTCTGGTCCCCATCTGGATGTCACCTGGACCAGGTGATTCTGGTACCCCTCTAGGCCTCAACCAGACCTGGTGACTCTGGTCCTCAACTGGGCCTCACCTGGACCTAGTGAATATGCTCCCCATCTGGGCCTCATCTGGACCTGGTGACTCTGGTCCCTACCTGGGCATCATCGGGACATGGTTCCACTGCATGGCCTACAGGCTGGCCTCACCTGGACCTGGTAACTCTGGTCCATATCTGGGCATCATCGGGACATGGTTCCTCTGCATGGCCTGCAGGTTGGCCTCACCTGGACCCGGTAACTCTTGTCCACACTTTGGCCTCTTCTGTACCAGATGACTCTGGCCCCACCTGGGCATTACCTGGAATGGGTGACTCTGATCCTCAGCAGCATGCCTCAAATGCACCTTTCCACTAGCTGCGTTCATATGGCCGTGAGAATGTAGCTACATTGTAAGTCAAGAGGTTCCATGTATACCGCTCTACTGCACCTAGAGACACAAACATTGAAGCCTGCAGCTACCTCCTTTTGTCCTATGAGCTTCTGACCAACACGTCTAGTGAAGATGTTCGAAATTTCATCTGAAGGCCATGTGGAACTGTGAGGGACTGGAGATGAGCTCAAGTCTCAGAAGAAAGTACCCTTTGGACACTGCGTTCCACTAGCTTCTCATGTATGGGACTTACTATGTAGCACCAATCGTAGAGTGCAGCTCCTCACATATCTCTGGATTGGGCTTGGAAACACTAGGCGCGTGGGCCGGCACCTTGCACTAACCTCTCACAACCCTTCTGTCACGATTCAAGCCTAGGCCTGATAGGAGCGAAGTGTACCTGCAGTCAGCATGTGGGAGGTACAGGGCATAATTTCAACTCTCAGAAGTGTGTATGCTTTACAGGCAGATGTCTGCTAGACACTTATTGATGGGAGGTAGAACCGAGGTACACTCTAATTAAATAAGGACGTTGGAAATCGCTGCATTTAACTCAGATATATGTGAGTCAGGCCTGTCACTTCCACATGCTTTTCACACAACCTCTTCCAGCACCTAACATAAAGATGCTAGGACTTATGTCTACAGGAAGTCAGGATGCAGGACGGTCCTGCCCTGACCTCAGCTCGTACAAAGAAGCATGTCTAGAAGTCAGCTTTCAACTAGCTGCGTTCTTATGGCAGTGAGAATGTAGCAGTATTCTAATTCAGGAGGTTCCAAGATTACCACTCTCCTGCACCTGGAGACACCTTCCAAGCCTGCATTATTCCACTTGCGTCTCACAAGCTTCTGACAAACGGCTCTGGTGAAGATGATCAAAACTCATTCTGCAGGCAGTGGGAACTGTGAGGGACTGGGTGTGAGCTCAACTCTCAGAAGAGAGACTCTTTTGGACTCGGGGTTCAGCTAGCTTCTCAAGTATGGAAATTAGTATGTAGCACCTGTCTAAGACAGGAATTACTAGGAAGTCGCTGGATTGAGCTTGGAGGCACTAGTCTTGTGTGCCAGGACTTTCCACTTACCTCTCACAACACTTCAGTCATGCATCGAGCCTAGGCCTTTTAGCAGTGAAGTGTACCTGCAGGCAGGATGTGGGAAATACAGGCCATAAGCTCAACTCTCAAAAGTGTGTACGCCTGGGAAGCAGATGTCTGCTTCCCACTCATTCATGGGAGTTAGAAACTAGCTACACTCTTTGAAGAAGGCCGTTTGAAATCGCTGTATTCAATTCAGATAATCGGGAGTACGGATCTGAAACTTCCACATGCATTTCACCGACCTCTCCCAGCACCTAACATAAGCATATTAGCAGGTACGTGTATGGGCAGGCAGGATGTGGGAGGGTCCTTCCATGAGCTCAGCTCTCAGAAGGAAGCATGCCTAGAAGCCAGCTTTTTACTAGCTCGTTCGGATGGCCGTGAGAACGTAGCAGCATTGTAAGGCAGGACGTTCCATGAATACTGCTCTACTGCACCTGGAGACACAACCATTGAAGCCTGCAGCTGGCCCTTGCATCCCATGAGCTTCGGACAAACATGTTTAGTGGGGATTTTCGTAACTGCATCTGCAGGCAGTGTGGAACTTGGAAGGACCGCGTGTCAGCTCATCTCTGAAAGGGAAGTTCCCCAGAGAGAGAGCTTTCAGCCAGGTACTCAGGTTTCAAAGTTAGTATGGAGATCCCATCTGAGGGAGGAATTCCTCAGAATTCGCTGGATGGAGCTAAGAGACACTTGCCTCTCACAAAACTTGCATCCCGTATCGAACGAAATCCTTTAGAAGCATAGCGTACAGGCGGTCAACCTGTGGGAGGTTCAAGTCCTAAGCTCAATCCAAAGGAGTGTGCATGCCTGGGAGGCAGCTGTCTGCTAGGCGCGAAATTGACAAGGCAGACACTTGGTTCTCACTCCGCTCCTCTCCTGCATACACCAAATGCTGTGGAAGTGGAACGTCCATGCAGTCAGGATCGGGGAGGTACAGGCCATAAGCTCAACTCTCAGAAGTGTGTACGCTTTGCAGGCCGATGTCTGCTAGACACTTATCGAGGCGAGGTATACCCGAGCTACACTCTAATTGAACAAGGACATTGGCAATCCCTGTATTGAACTCAGATACACGTGAGTAGAGTCCTTACACTTCCACTGGCATTTCTCCAAATCTCCCAAATACAAGCCTCACTTAAGGATGTTAGCAGCTATGACTATGGGCAGCCAGGATTCGGGAGGGTCCTGCCCTGAGCTCAGATCTCACAAGTGAGCAAGGGTAGAAGCCAGTTTTCCACTAGCTTCGTTCTAATGGCCGTGAGACCATAGCAGTCTTCTAACACAGGAGGTTTGAAGAATACCACTCTCCTGCACCTGGAGATACCTTCCAGGCCAGCATTATTCCACTTGCGTCTCATAAGCTTCTGACAAACGTCTCAGGTGAAGATGTTCAAAACTCATTCTGCAGGCAGTGTGGAACTGTGAGGGACTGGGTGTGAACTCAACTCTTGGAAGAGAGATGCTTTTGGACTCGGGGTTCAGCTAGCTTCTGTCGTATGGAACTTAGTATGTAGCACCTGTCTAAGACAGGAATTACTGGGAATCGCTGGATTGAGCTGGGAGGCACTAGTCTTGTGTGCCAGGACTTTCCACTTACCTCTCACAACAATTCCGTCACGCCTCGAGCCTAGGCCTGTTTGCAGCGAAGGGTACCTGCAGGCAGGATGTGAGAAATACAGGCCATAAGCTCAACTCTCAAAAGTGTGTACGCCTGGGAGGCAGATGTCTGCTACCCAGTTGTACATGGGAGTTAGAAACTGGCTACACTCTTTGAAGAAGCCCGTGTGAAATCGCTGTATTCAACTCAGATAATCGTGAGTACAGGCCTGACACTTCCACAAGCATTTCGCCGCCCTCTCCCAGCACCTAACATAAGCATATTAGCAGTTACCTCTATAGGCTGAAGGATGAGGGAGGGTCCTGACCTGAGCTTAGCTCTCAAAAGTAAGCATGCCTAGAAGCCAGCTTTCTACTAGCTCCTTCTGATGGCCATGAGAACGTGACAGCATTGTAAGGAGGTATGCTTACAATGAATACCGCTTTACTGCACCTGGAGACACAACCTTGAAGCCTACAGCTGGCCCTTGTGTCCCATGAGCTTCTGAAAACCAGTCTAGTGAGGATGTTCATAACTGCATCTGCAGGCAGTGTGGAACTGGGAAGGACTGCGTGTAAGCTCATCTCGCAGAAGGAAATTCCGCAGAGAGAGAGCTTTCAGCTAGGTACTCAGGTTTGGAAGTTAGTATGTAGCACCCCTCTGAGGGAGGAATTCCTCAGAAGTCGCTGGATGGAACTAAGAGACACTTGCCTCTCGCAAAACTTGCGTCCCGTATTGGACGAAATCCTTTGGAAGTGAAGCATACAGGCCGTCAGCATGTGGAAATACAAGCCATAAGCTCAATCCAAAGGAGCGTGCATGCCTTGATGGCAGCTGTCTTCTACGCACAAAATTGACAAGGGAGACACGTGGTTTTCACTCCGCTACTGTCCCGGATACAACGAAATGCTGTGGACGTGGAACATACAGGCAGTCAAGATGGGGGAGGTACAGGCCATAAGTTGAACTCGCAGAAGTGTGTTTGCTTTGCAGGCCAATGTCTGCTAGACACTAATCGAGACGAGGTATACAGGAGCTACACTCTAATTGAACATGGATATTGGAAATCGCTCTATTGAACTCAGATACATATGAGTACAGTCCTGACACTTCCACTGCATTTCTCCAACCTCTCCGAACACCTAATATAAGGATGTTAGCAGCTACGACTACGGGCAGGCAGGATGTGGGAGGCTCCTGCCCTGAGCTCAGCTTTCAAAGGAGGCATGCCTGGAGGCCAGCTTTCTACTAACTGCGTTCTGATGGACATGAGAACGTGGCAGCATTGTAATTCAGGATGTTCCATGAATACCGGTTTACTGCACCTGGAGACACAACTCCGAGAGGGAAGTTCCCGAGAGTGAGCTTTCAGGTAGGTTCTCAGGTTTGGAAGTTAGTATGTAGCTCCCATCTGAGGGAAGAATTCCTCAGATGTTGCTGTATTGAAAAGAAAGAAAAGAAAGAAAGAAAAAGAAAGAAAGAAAGAAGGAAGGAAGGAAGGAAGGAAGGAAGGAAGGAAGGAAGGAAGGAAGGAAGGAAGAGTGGCACCTGTGTGGCTCTGTCAGTTAAGCTTCTGCCTTAGGCTCAGATCATGATCCAGGTCCCAATGCAGGCTCCCTGTTCAACAGAGAACCTGCTTCTCCCTCTCCCTCTTCCCCTCTCACTCATGCTTTATCTCTACTCTCTCTCTCAAATAAATAACATCTTTGAAAAAGAAACAAACAAACAAATCCACAAGGAAGAGAAATTGCCCATGTAGAATAATTTCAAACAATTTGTGAAGACATTCCACCCTCAAGTTCATGAGCATAGCTTCCCACTCTTAAGTGTGGAATACACATAGTAACTCCCATCTACAAAATATAATATGAAAACCTTAAAATAATAATGATAATATAATAATAATAATTAATAATAATAATAAAGATCAGTTTACTACTGAGAAAGCTGACAAACACTACTTCAGCAAGTAGATCAGATCGATACCAAGACTGATAAATCATGTTGATAGTATCTATCCTTTATATGATATAATGAAAATGGCAGTATATCTCTGTATATAATCCACAAAAACAGTTCAGTCATGAGATAAACAACAGACATGTCCCAACTGAGGGAAATTTTACAAAATACTCTACTTCTCAAAGTGTTCCAGTTCAACAACAAGAAAAGGCTGAAAGACTGTCACAATCCAGATGAGCCTAAGGAAAGAGGACAAATGGAATGTGATTTGAGGATTGGTAACTTAGCAAAAACTAAGGAAATCTGAATAAACTATGGTCTTTGTTTTTTTTTGTCTTTGTTTAATGCTAATTTTTTAATATTGATTCATTAGCTCATATTTGTACCGTACTAATATAAGATATCAATAATTGGAGAAATTGAGTGCAAGTGCATGCGAATGCTCTGTACTATCTTCTCAGTTTCCCTATAAATCTTTGTTTTTTTCCTAATAAATAAGATTTATTTTGAAAATTGACTTAAATGAACCAGGCTCCAAGTGTGAAGACATTTTAAGAATCGTTGAATTAACTTTTTCCTTATTCTTAAAGAGTTCCTTTGATGGAAACAATTAAGAATTTTAGATCAAAGGAAAGAAAAACACTTAAGAACACGTATAATGCCTCCTCAACCTGAAAAGCAGGAAAGGATAATAAATAGCAAAAATCAGATAAAAATACTTCTAGTATAATAGACACCATATTGCAAGTGCATTTAAAATTAGCAATGCATAACATTTATTTCCTTGACATTTGACTTCCAAAGAGTTCAAAGTGTTTCAGTGTCAGTTGAAACAGGGGAAGAATCTCAGGGAAGGATCCTTCACATAAATAATAGGACCATTGGTAATAATGTCTCTCAGTTCTTTCCAAATCGATAAAGATGCATTTCCTGATGAGTGACTGAGCTGTGAAGAAAGAGATGAGAAACCCTCATCCCTCTGAATTACTTGTGTCAGAATATTTTGACCATAGTACCACGGATAGTAAATTATCCTTATTAACAGGAAATATGTCTCAGATTGGAATCTGAGCAACCAGATGGGCAGAGAAAAAATGCTTTGACTCGCTCTTCATCTTTTAAAGACAAAGGAGAGCTTTTTTATGTACAAAGTCTATTGTCAAGATAGCCTTAGGGAATAAGAGTCTGCAGCATCGAATCCCCCTGCACATCTGGGAAGCCCGTGCCCCAGGTCTTCCTGATTCGAAATCCCTGGGCCTGTCCCCCAACACAGGCTGCCACGCTGAGGTCATTTGCAATTGCTCTCTTAGGAGCTCTGGGGAAGGGGGAAGGAGCTAGATAGGATGTTACTGGAAGCATGGAGGCCTAGAAAATTAAGGCCATTCCAATTTAAATTCAGTGTTAGCACAAGTCCAGCCATCCCAGGTCCCTGTGAAGAACAGCTGAAATTAACATTACTTCAGTTACCGGAAAAAGCAAAAGTTTACAGCTTAATGTCCTAGAAAGCCCCACAATAGAAACAAAACTGAGTCAAGGCCAAGGACAGGAAGCCTCTATTAGAATGAGAACAGAGCTCAATGCCCTTGAATGTCCCATATCAAAATGTAAACAGAACTTGAGGAATTGCTCCACCCCTTCTGGAGGTCCCTTTAGCCAGCCCTTAATACTAAGCTAAAACCCACCTCGGGGTCCAAGTCCCTGCTCCACTCTGTCCGGTATACTTGCACACAAGCTCTAGCTTGTAAATAAACCCTCATGTGTTTGCATCAGTGTCGGCTTCTCGGTGGTTTCTCGGATTCACAATCTTGGGCACAACACTCTGAGATAAAAAAAAACAAAGCCAAAAGAAGCTCAGACGCAGGTAGAGTAAATGCAGGGTTCTGAGAGAATCGGCGGAGACCCAGGGGCTTGGGAGCTCTTCTGTGGAGGCCCATGCAGACTGGGGGGCAGGATGCTCAGCCCCAGAGCCAGAGGACCCAGAGACCCCACCCGCATCCGGCCAATCAGGGGGGGTCTCAAGGAGCAGCACTGTGCCGCTCACTGGAGGCCAGAGGTGCTGATGCCCACCCCACCTCTGACCCCGCAGGTGCATCTACCACACAGATGTGCACCTGATAATCAGCGCCAGAGCCCATCCCCAGACCCTGCACAGACCACTCACTGCCACCAATTTGTCGGACCACAGAGGATGCATAGATTCAGCTCTGCCTGGAAAGTAGGATATAGCTTCCTTTGTACTTTGTGCTTTATTGTCATTTATTTTCCTTGATTTTTTTGTTAATTGACTTATTTTAATTTTATGTATGTACCTTATATATTTCTTTCTTTCTTTTTTTTACCTTATATATTTCTTAATTTTACATTCATGGTACTTTAATTGTGTTTCATATTTGGGGTTTAGAATCTTTTGAAATGCAGGCCAAAATAATCTGGTGTTTTTTTTTGGAGAGCAGTTGTTATTGTTTTCCTTGGTTTTTCTTTTTCTTCCCTCTCTCTTTTCTGGAAAAGGTAATGAAATGGAGAAATTCACCTCCATAAAATAACATGAGATAGTACTCACAGCCAGGAAGTCCATCAATACACATATATGATGTCTAACTACATTTTAAAACAATGATTATAAAGATAGCAGCTGGGCTGGATAAAGAGCACAGAAGAAAACTAGAGAATCCCTTACTGTAGAAGTAAAACAACTAAAATCTAGTCAGGCCAACGTTAAAAATGCTATAACTGAGATGCAGTCCCACGTGGAAGCCATAAAAACAAGAAAGGTTATGGACCACAGAGACAGACGTAGGGAAGTCAGCCACTTATTAAAAAATAACATTCATATCTTAGGAGACTCAGAAGATGAAGAGAGAGAACAGATGGGCCTTGCTCAGCCATTAAAAATGACAAATACCCACCATTTGCTTCAACGTGAATGGAACTGGAAGGTATTATGCTGAGTGAAGTAAGTCAATCAGAGAAGGACAAACATTGTATGTTCTCATTCATTTGGGGAATATAGATAATAGTGAAAGGGAATATAAGGGAACGGAGAAGAAATGTGTGGGAATATCAGAAAGGGAGACAGAACATAAAGACTACTAACTCAGGGGATCCCTGGGTGGTGCAGCGGTTTAGTGCCTGCCTTTGGCCCAGGGTGCGATCCTGGAGACCCGGGATCGAATCCCACATCGGGTTGCCGATGCATGGAGCCTGCTTCTCCCTCTGCCTATGTCTCTGCCTCTCTTTCTCTCTCTCTGTGTGTGTGACTATCATAAATAAAATTTAAAAAAAAGACTCCTAACTCAGGGAAATGAATTAGGGGTGATGGAAGGGGAGGAGGGCGGGTGGTGGGGGTGAATGTGTGATGGGCACTGAGGGGGGCACTTGACGGGATGAGCACTGGGTGTTATTCTGTATGCTGGCAAATTGAACACCAATAAAAATAAAATTATTATTAAAATAAAAGAAAGAAATAAATAAAGAAGAAAGAAATAGAAAGAATGAAAGAAAGAAAGAAAGATGAAAGAAAGAAAGAAAGAAAGAAAGAAAGAAAGAAAGAGAAAGAAAGAAAGAAAGAAAGAAAGAAAGAAAGAAAGAAAGAAAGAAAGAAAGAAAAAGAAAGAAAGAAAGGAGTGGCACCTGGGTGGCTCAGTCAGTTAAGCTTCTGCATTAGGCTCAGATCATGATCCAGGTCCCAAGGCAGGCTCCCTGTTTAGCAGGGAACCTGCTTCTCCCTCTCCCTCTGCCCCTCTTGCTCATGCTTTTTCTCCTCTCTCTCTCTCTCTCATATAAATAAATAACATCTTTGAAAAAGAAACAAACAAACTCAGAAGGAAGAGAAATCACCCATGTAGAAGAATTTCAAACAATTCGTGGAGACATAACACACTCAAGTTCATGAGCATAGCTTCCCACTCTTATGTGTGGAAAACACATAGTAACTTCCTTCTGCAAAATATATTATGAAAAACCTAAAATAATAATGATAATATAATAATAATAATAATAATAATAATAATAATAATAATAAAAGAATCACTTTACTACGGAGAAAGCTGACAAACACTACCTCAGCAAGATGATCAGATCGATACCAAGACTGATAAATCATGTTGATAGTATCTATCCTTTATATGATATAATGAAAATGGCAGTATATCTCTGTATATAATCCACAAAAACAGTTCAGTCATGAGATAAACAACAGACATGTCCCAACTGAGGGAAATTTTACAAAATACTCTACTTCTCAAAGTGTTCCAGTTCAACAACAACAAGGAAAGGCTGAAAGACTGTTACAATCCAGAGGAGCCTAAGAAAACAGGAGGACAAATGGAATGTGATATGAGGGATGGTAACTTAGCAAAAGCTAAGGAAATCTGAATAAAGTATGGTCTTTGGTTAATGCGAATATTTTAATATTGATTCATTAGCTCATATTTGTACCGTACTAATATAAGATATCAATAATTGGAGAAATTGAGTGCCAATGCATGCGAATGCTCTGTACTATCTTCTCAATTTCCCTATAAATTCCCTCAATTCCCTATAAATCTTTGTTTTTTTCCTAATAAATAAGATTTATTTTGAAAATTGACTCATTTCTTGATGAGTGACTGAGCTGTGAATAAAGAGATGAGAAACCCTCATCCCTCTGAATTACTTGTGTCAGAATATTTTAACCATAGTACTACGGATAGTAAATTATTCTTAGTAACAGGAAATACGTCTCAGATTGGAATCTGAGCAATTAGATGGGCAGAGAAAAATAACTTTGACTCGCTCCTCATCTTTTAAAGATAAAGGACAGCTTTTCTATGTACAAAGTCAGTTGTCAAGATAGCCTTAGGGAATAAGAGTCTGCAGCATCGAATCCCACTGCACAGCTGGGACGCCCATGCCCCAGGTCTTCCTGATCCCAAATCCTTGGGCCTGTCTCCCAACACAGGCTGCCAAGCTGAGGTCATTTGCAATTGCTCTCTTAGGAGCTCCAGGGAAGGGGAAAGAGCTAGCTAGGATGGGACTGGATGCAAGGAGGCCGAGAAAATGAAGGCCTTTCTACTTTAAGTTCAGTGTTCGAACAAGACCAGCCATCCCAGGTCCCTGTGAAGAAGAGCTGAAATTTACATTACTTCAGTTACAGGAAAAAAACAAACAAACAAACAAAAGTTTATAGCTTAATGTCCTAGAAAGCCCCACAATAGAATGAAACTGAGCCCATGCCAAGGGCTGGAAGCGCCTATTAGAATGAGAGCAGAGTTCAATACCCTTGAAGGCCCCATAACAAAATGTAAACAGAACTTGAGGAATTGCTCCAGCCCTTCTGGAGGACCCCGAGACAAGCCCTTAAAACTAAGCTAAAACCCACCTCGGGGTCCAAGTCCCTGCTCCGCAGTGTTGGGTGTACTTGGACACAAGCTCGAGTTTGGAAATCAACCCTTGTGTGTTTGCATTGGTGTCAGCTCCTTAGTGGTTTCTTGGATTCGCAATCTTGGTCACAACACCACCATGTCCCCTCCCACCTTGGTTGAACCGCTATCCCCTCCCACCCAGGGTGACACTCAGTCACCTCCCTCCCTACAACAGCTTGGCACAGGCCGTCACACATATCCCATGGGCACGGTGGGCACTCTCACCGTCCCTGGCCTCCCAGAGGAAGGAAGGAGGTTTTGGCAGTATCCACTCCATGGTGGCCCCAGGGCTCCCTGCCCAGGACAGACAGGTTAGGGTCTGTGTCCCTGACGCCAGCTCCTCCTCCCCGGTTTTCCCACAGAAAATGAAGGAGGAGGCCCTGGTCTCCTCTAGGGACATCACGCTGGGGGACCTGGACGTCAACAGGATATTCAGCAGTCACGTCATGTTTTGGGACTACTATGGGTTAGGGTGAAGCTGAGGGGCCAGGGGGATTGGGACCCAGGAGGACCGGGGGCTTCTGGGTAGGGAACATGGGGCTTCAGAGCCTGGGAGAAGAACAGCAGCCAACAACACACGGCTGCATGGTAGGTTGTTGGGGATGAACACTGTGCCCCCACCCTCGGGGTCTCAGGGATGAGGAGGTCACTAGGACTGGGCCTCCAGGGATTGCCATGTTAGCTGAACCCCAAAAGGGTGAGGGACAGCCCCCTGAAAAGCAGGGGGCTGGGGTGGGGGCCGTCGGGCCAGTAAGGGGACCTGGGGGCAGGGTGCATGGCCGTGACTGGAGGAAGACACACATCGATCTGATGAGGGTCGGACGGGTCAGGGTGATACCCACCCTCAGGACTTCATATATTTCTAAATTCTATGCATTAAATTTGAGACAATTTGAAATTTGTAAACATACATTGTATGATGACCCCCAGATAATGCCCCTGGTCCAGCCAGGGCCCTGTACTCACCACACGGGGCCCCAGGGGCAGGTGTCACAGCATACCCCAGACTGGGGTCGCCTTTATCTGTGGACGTCTCAGTGTGCATCTTAGAGAAAGAGGATGCCCTGTGTCCGCCGGCCCCCCACACCATCCTCCCATTCCCCAGACCCACACCATCCCCTAACATCATCATCCCCCATGGCATAGACCCTACACCATCCCCCTCACACACACACAGCCTCACACAATCCCCACCCGCACTATACTCAAACACCATCCCCCCTACACCATCCCCCACACCCCACCACCATCATACCCATGCCTCCACACCATCGGCCCTGAGCAAGGACCCAGTGCAGCTGCACCCTGTGGGACATGCTCAGACTCCCCGGGGTTCTCTGGATACCCTGCTCCCATCAGAAGCCTGGGTGTCTCATTGAGTACCAGGGGTGGCAGGGAGGAGGGAAGGCAGCGAGCCCTGGACAGTGTGTGTGCAGGAGAGTGGTGCAGAGGACACACTGTGCCTGCCTCCACCCTCTGTCCCTCCTGGATGGTGGGACACCCTGCACAGGACACCAGGCCCTAACCCAGAGGGACCTGGGCTGACTTGGGCCCAGGCTCTGTGGGCGCTGGGTTGATTTGAGCCCACACCAGTCCCAACTCAAAGACTAATGGAATCAGGCCCCCATGGCCCTCGACAACCCTGGATTCTGGCGCCGGGCTCAGTGAGCCCTCTCAAAGCTGGATGTGGCCTACTGGGCCCTGGACATGTCACACAGATACAGGTCGCTTATCTAGGGCAGCCCTGGGGATCCCAGGACACACCAGTGTGGGGAGTGGAGGGGTAAGCCGGTGGGCCACACCCGCACCCACACCATAAGGCAGGCTCCTCCAGGTGCTGGGACCCTAGAGGGCCCGAGGCCGGGGTCCAGCTGCCCTGCGGGGACCCAGAGCAGGAGCCCATGAGCTACAGGTCCAGGTCAGCTCTGCTGTCCTCAGAACCGTCACTCAGGCTGAAACCTCAGGACACATGCCCCCACCCAGAGTCCACACATGCTCCCAGGTGGGAGACTCCAGCACCAGCCCACCCACCCCGTGTGATTCTTGCTCCCACTTAAAGGACAGAAAGGTCTCCTTCTCCAGGGGAAGGCACGCACCCACGGCTCTGAGCCCGTTTGCTGTAGAAAGTCAATAAAGTGATGTGGTGCAAAAATGCACAGCCAGCCCATTTTTGTGTCTCCCAGAACTCTGTGAACGGGGCGTAGAGAGACCCCCAGAGAGGAGGAGGGGGCACCACCTAGGCCCCAACCAGCCCCTGCAGGGCCACCGCCAGGCAAACACAGCTGACGTCCCCACGTGCCTTTCAGGGAAGGCCTGACCCACTGCCGGACATGGGAATGTGGCCGAGCCGGAACTTCCAGCTCAGCTGACCCTCCAGCTGAAAGTTCCTGCACGAGTTAGCCCCGGCGTAACCAGGAGAGCTCATCTAGCCGCCAAGCGCCAGCATCAGAAATGATATTCTGACAAACATTTTGGTTTTTTTTTTTTTTCCATTTTGGGGTTTTGGGTGACCCAGACAGAGGATCCGATAGCTGCATGGGATAGCTGCATGTGATAGACACACATGCACCTCAAAACCAACAAAAGTCAGAATCCCCCCAATGTTGTCAAACAGCAGCCAGATGGTTACATACACTAAGCCGTGGTCCCCAATAGGATACATGGAAAACGCTATAAGCCATGACTGCAGAGGTGCTGGAGGCACGTAGATGTGCCTGCTTGTGTTCCAACAAGGAGGGCAGAGGGGCAGGAAGCATCCTCCGGATGGGGGGCACTCCTAGGAAAGGACATCAGGTCCCTATGAAGGCTACGGAGGGTGAAATCTGTCCTCCTCTCTTTCTGCTTCTGGTTTTCCTCCTAAATGCCATTTTCCTCAATCATATTAGCAAGAATTTTTTTTTTGTTTTTAAATTTCTTTTTATTGGAGTCTAATTTGTATGAATTCTTTCTTCAGCAAGTGTGTCATTCAGGAGGGAAAGAGAGATAAAGATTTTCCCAGACAGGCAACATATAAAGGAGTTCAGGACCACTTAACCAGTCCAGTAAGGAATTTTAAGACGGACTCTTCTAGTGGGGGAAAAAGAGACAAAAAGCAACAAAGACGAGAAAGGCCCAGAGAACGTCACCAGAAACACCAACTCTTCCGGTAACACAAATGCACAAAGTTCATATCTTTGAATAATCACTCTGAATGCTGATAGACTAAATGCTTCAATCAAAAGATATAGGGTATCAGAGTGGCTTAAAAAGCAGGATCTGGGATGCCTGGGTGGCTCAGGGTTTGACCCTCTGCCTTTGACTCAGGGTGTGATCCTGGAGTCTGGGATCGAGTCCCATATTGGGCTCCTGGTGGGGACCCTGTTTCTCTCTCTGCCTAATTTTCAGCCTCTCTCTCTCTCTCTCTCTCACACACACACACACACACACACTATCATAAATAACATTATTATTAAAAAACAACATCCATCTGTACGCTGCCTACTAGAGGCTCACCTTAGACCTATAGACACCAACAGATTGAAAGTCAGGGGACAGAAAATCATTTATGATGCTAATAGATATCAAAAGAAAGATGGAGGACCCATACTTATATCAGACAAACGAGATTTGAAACCAAACCCTGGGGGACACCTGGTGGCTCAGTGGTTGAGCATCTGCCTTTGGCTCAGGGTGTGATCCTGGGATCCCAGGATCGAGTCCCACATCAGCCTCCCTTTGGGGAGCCTGCCTCTCACTCTGCTATGTTCCTTCCTCTGCTTCTCTGTGTATCTCTCATGAATAAATAAGTAATTTAAATTTCAAAAAAGAAAGAACAAATACTGTAAGAAGAGATGAAGAAGGGCATTATTTCATAATTAAAAAGACTCTCTATCAAGATCAAACAACTAAATATTTATGCTGCCAACATGGGAGTATCTAAATATAGAAACCACTGTTGGTGGGAATGTGAACTGGTGCAGCCACTCTGGAAAACTCTGTGGCAGTCCCTCAATGAGAAAAAAATAGACCTGCACAACGACCCAGAAATTGCACTGTTGGGGATTTACCCCAAAGATTCACATGCAATGAAATGCCGGACACCTGCACCCTGATGTTTATATTAGGAATGTCCACAATAGACAAACTGTGGAAGGAGCCTCGCTGTCCATCAAAAGATAAATGGATACAGAAGATGTGGTTTATGTATACAATGGAATATTACTCAGCCATTAGAAATGACAGATACCCACCATTTGCTTCAATGTGGATGGAACTGGAAGGTATTATACTGAGTGAAGTAAGTCAATCGGAGTAGGACAGTGTGTGTTCTCATTCATTTGGTGAATATAAATAATGCTGAAAGGGAATATAAGGGAATGGAGAAGAATTGTGTAGGAATTATCAGAAAGGGAGACAGAACATAAAGACTCCTAACTCTGGGAAACGAACTAGGGGGGCTGGGAGGGGAGGAGGGCGGAAGTGTGGGTGAATGGGTGATGGGCACTGAGGGGGACACTTGATGGGATGAGCACTGGGTGTTATTCGGAATGTTGGTCAATTCAACATCAATACAAAATAAATTTATTTAAAAAAAAAAAGATCCAACAACTAAATATTTATGCTGCAACATGGGAGTACCTAAATATAGAAATGAATTAACAACAAACATACAGGAACTCACTGATAATAATACAATGACAGGGGTTTTAACACCCACTTATGGCAATGGACCGATCGTCTATGCAGAAAATCAACAGGGGAACAATAGCCTTGACACACTGGACCACAGGGACTCAACAGATATAGTCTGAACATTTCTTTCTAAAGCAGAATACACATTCCTTTCAAGTGCACATGGGACATTCCCCAGAACAGATCATATCATGGCCCACAAATCAGACCTCAACAGGTACAACAGGTACAAGAAGGTTGATATAACATGCTGTACATTTTCGGAACACGATGCTATGAAACTCGAAGTCGACAGTAAGAAAAAAAAATTGGACAGACAAAAAATACGTGGAGATTATGAACATCCTACTAGAGAATGAATGGATCAACCAGGAAATTAAACAGGAAATTTAAAACAAATGAAAATGAAAATATGTTTTTCCAAAATTCTGGGATGTAGCAAAGGCAGTCCTAAGAGGTAAGTACATAGCAATACAGGACTACCTCAAGAAACAAGAAGTCTCCAATACACAACCTAACCCTACACCTAAAGGAGCTGGAAAAGAAATAGCAAACAAAGCCTAAAGCCTACAGAAGAAGGGAAAAAATAAAGATGACAGCAGAAATAAACAATACAGAAACAACAAAACAGTAGAATGGAATAACGAATCTAAGAGCTGGTTCTTCAAAATAATTAATAAAATGGATCAAGCTCTAGCCAGCTTTATCAATGAGAAAAGAGAAAACACCTAAATAAATAAAATAACAGATGAGAGAAGAGAGATCACAATCAACACCAGCAAAATTAGACAATTATAAGGGAATACTATGAAATTATACGCAAACAAACTGGAAGACCTGGAAGAAATGGACAAATCCCTAGAAATGTGCAAACGAGCAGAACTGAAATAGGAAGAAATAGAAAATGTGAACAGACCCATAATGAGCAAAGGAATTGAATCAGCAAGGTACCTGGGTGCATCAGGGGTTGAGCATCTGCTTTGGCTCAGATCATGATCCCGGGGTCCGGGGGAATCATGTCCAACATCAGGGCCCACTGGAGGCTCATTTTCCCTCTGCCTTTACCTCTGCCTTTCTGTGTCTCCCATGAATACATAAATAAAATATTTAAAAAAGAAAAAAGATAAAAAGTGAGAAAGGACCCAAATAAAATCACAAATGGGAAAAGAGAAATAACAACCAACACTAGAGAAATAGAAACGATTATAAGAGAACATTATGAAAAATTATATGCCAGCAACATAGAACCTGGAAGAAATAGATCAATTCTGGAAATATATAACATAGCAAAAATGAAAAAGGAAGAAATAAGGAACTTGAACAGACATATAACCAGCAGAGAAATTGAATAAGCAATCAAGGATCTCCCAACAGGAGACGCTTAGATCAACAGAACAGAATGGAAAGCTGAAACAAGATACAAACCTGTAACTCTGTAATCCATTAATCGACAACAAGGCAGCAAGGAATATCCAATGGCACAAAGACAGTCTCTTCAACAAACCCTAACCCTGACCCCAGGAAAAGAACAAATAGTGTTGGGAAAACCAGGCAGCCACATGCAGAAGAATCAAAGTGGACCACTTTCTTACACCATATATATAAAAAATAAATTCAAAATGGATGAAAGACCTAAATGTGAGACCTGAAACCATATACAAAGAAGAAAAGATAGGCAGCAACGTCTTTGATATTGGCCATTGGATCTTCTTTCTAGATATGCCTCTGACGTGAGGGAAACAAAAGCAAAAATACTATTGGGACTTCATCAAATGTAAAAGCTTCTGCAAAGTGAAGGAAACAACCAAAGCTAAAAGGCAACATACAAAATGAGAGGAGATATTTATAAACAACCCATCCAATAAAGAGTTAGTATGCAAAATACATAAAGCAAACATAAATCTCAGCATCCTAAACACAAATTATCCAACTACAGATGGGCAGAAGAGATGAATGGACTTTGTCTCTGACAAGACTTCCAGATGGCCACCAGACACACGGAGAGACACTCAGCATCACCCATCATCAGGGAAATGCATACCACAATGAGATGTCACCTGACAGCCGTCAGATTGGCTAAAATTAACAGCACAAGAAACAACAGGTGTTGGTGAGGCTATGGAGAAGGAGAGCCCCCTTACACTCCTGGTGGGCATGCGAAAATGTACAACCACTGTGGAAAACAGTGTGGAGGGTCCTCGAAATTTTAAAAATAGGGGATCCCTGGGTGGTGCAGCAGATTGGCACCTGCCTTTGGCCCATGGCGCAATCCTGGACAGCTGGGTTTGAATGGTACTTCGGACTCTTGGTGCATGGAGACAGCTTCTCACTCTGCCTGTGTCTCTGCCTCTCTCTCTGTGACTATCATAAAAAAATAAAATAAAAAGAAGTTAAAAATAGAGCTAACCTATGATTCAAAAATTGCACAGCTAGGTATTTATCACAAGGATACAAAAGTAGTTTAGTAGATTGGAAGAGGGACACGCAGCCCAGTGTTTGCAGCAGTGTTATCAACAAAAGCCAATCTGTGGATACAGCCCAGATGTCCATCAACAGATGAATGGGCAGAGACGATGTGCTAAATATACACACTGTGACATCACTGGGTCATCAGAAGGGATGAAATGAAGCCATTTAAAATGATGTGGGAAAAGTGAAAAGGACTTATGCTAAATGAACTCAGTCAGTCAGAGAAAGACAGATACCAAATACCATACAATGGCATTCACATGTGAATTTTAAAAAACCAAACAAACTGGCAAAGGGGCAGAGGGGGGGATGAGAGAAGCAAACCAAGATACACACTCTAACCAAAGAGAATAAACTAATCAACACCAGAGGATGGTGGGGGAAAGGGGAATCAGGGCATGGGGATACTGGAGGGCACCTGTGACCAGTACCAGGCGTTGTATCCAAGGGTTGAATCACTATGTGGTAAACCTGAAAGTATATCATACTGTGTTTACAAACAGGAATTCAAGTAAAACTTTATTTTTTTTTTTTAATTTTTTTTAAATTTATTTATGATAGTCACACAGAAAGAGAGAGAGAGAGAGGCAGAGACATAGGCAGAGGGAGAAGCAGGCTCCATGCACCGGGAGCCCGACGTGGGATTCGATCCCGAGTCTCCAGGATCGCGCCCTGGGCCAAAGGCAGGCGCCAAACTTCTGCGCCACCCAGGGATCCCTCAAGTAAAACTTTAAAATAATAATTGGTAGGATTGATGAAACATGTGCACACAAGAGATAAAATCAGAAAGGCAACTGAAAATCCAAATAGAGTATTTAGAGGCACAAATCCCCTCCTTAGCTCAGCTCGGGAGAAGCCTGCCATGTCTATTCTGACCCCAGCAGAAGGCTGGATTTTGATTCTCTGGGGAGGCCACTGACTTGGTGGAGTCAGGCTATCTTTGAACCCAAAACCTAAATAGAGTGCATAAAACTAAACTGCCCAAGATACTAGGAGTCCCAGGGCAGGCACAGGCCAAGACCCAAACTCTAACCATACACAGACATAACCCTAACCCTACACTTAATCCTAATGTTAACCTAACCCTTAAACAAGAACTATCACTAATTAAAAACCAAACACAAACCCCAAGACCGAAACACATTCACTGAATGTTCCTGCCAACCCTCACCCTAACCCTTAAACCTATCCTAAACCCTTAAGCCTGACCCCTACCTTAAATCTAACCCTAAGCCTACCCTCTAACCGTAACCTTAACTTAATGTACTCAAATCCTATTCCTAACCTTAACCAGTACGCTAACCCTAACACTCTAATACTAATCCTATCTCATAACCCAAACTGTACCCTAACCTGTACCCTAAAACTAACCCCTTTCCCACTCCCTAACCGTATCTCTTACCCTTTTCCAAATCCATACCCTGACCATGACCTGACCCTAAACCTAACCCCTAACCAAACACTAACCCTAACCCTAGCCCTAATCCCTATCCTAACCCTAACCCTAACCCTCGCCCTAACCCTAAACCTAGCCCTTCTTTAACTCTAACCCCTAACCCTTAACCCTAACCCTAACTCACACCCTAACCCCTAACCTTAAATGCAAACCTAAGCCCAACCCTAACTCTAACCATAACCCTAACCCCAACTCCAAACCTCCTGCCCTAATCCCTAGAGCCTAAACCCTAACCCTAACTCTAAATCCTGTCCCTAACCCTAACCCCTATCCTAACTCTTAACTACTGACCCTTACACTTATGCCTCACCTAACCTCTAATCCGTAACCATAAGCATAATCATAACTCCTAACATCTAACCTAAGCCTAACCACCAACTGCCTCCCCTCCCCTGACCCTACCATTTATTCTACCCATTCACTTACCCTATGGTTGTGAGTAGTCCCTTCTGATGTGGACGTGGCCCCCAGTGGCGCCTCCAGAGTCCTCCACGGGGTCCTGAATAATCCAGGCTCATGTGAGTGCGGACGTGGCCCCACATGTTCCTGAGTCATAGTCAGCAGGTCCTGAGGACGCCGATTCTCCTATCACTGTGGACTATGCCTCACATCCTCTGCAACCCTCACAGCAGGTCCTCAGGAGGCCGGGGCTCCTGTCAGCCTGGGCATGGCCCCACGTCCCCCAGAAAACTCACCGCGAATCCTGAGGAGGCTGTAGGCTCCTGTCAGCATAGACGCATCCCCATACCTCCCGAAGCCAAAGTGCAGGTGCTGAGGAGGATGGGGGTCCTGTCACCGTGAATGGGGTACCTAGCTTCCAGAAGCCTCAACTTATATCCTGAGGGGGCTGGGAGCTCCTGCCAGAGTGGAAGCGGTGCCACATCTTCCTGAAGTGTCCCCGTGGGTCTTGGGGCGGCTCAGGGGCTCCTGTCAGCGTAGATGCGGGCCCACAATTTCCTGAAGCCTCCCCACGGGACCTGAGGTGGCCCAGGGCTCCTGGCAGTGTGGGTGCGGGCCCATATCTTCCTGAACTTCAAGGCTGGTCCTAAGGAGACCAGGGCTCCTGTCAGTGTGAAACGCGGCCCAATTTCCCCCTGAGACTTCCCGCAGGTCCTGAGGAGGCTGGGGTTCATCAGCGTGGATGCGTCCCCATGTCCTCCTCAGGCCTCCCCAGCACAGGCTGGCTCCTGTTAGTGAAGGCAGAGGAGGACTACTGCGCATGCGCACCCCTGGGTGGGGCCTGGGCTCGGGTGCCCCCTGCGGGACACTCAGGTGCTGCAGGAGGCCATGCAGGAGGAGTTGGGTGCTGCAGAGGCACACACCTGCCTCAACCAGGCTCCAGCTGTGGCCTGTTAGCATCGGAAACATCTCACTGAAACGGAGCCCAACACCCGGTTTCCCCAGAAATACTTAAGGACAAGGAATTGGAGCCCACAGGACACGAAATGAAATGTTGACCAGACTTTTACCACATCCTGCAAAACTCACTCAACCCTCTTCCACTGTGGGTGGGACTGCGGGCTAGTGCAGCCGCCCTGGACAGTGTGGAGGCTCCTCAGGATGTTACAAATAGAGCTGCCCTGCGACCAGCAGGTGTATGGCCTGGAGCTCACTCCGAAGATACAGATGCAGTGAGACGTCGGACAACTGCACCCAATGTCCACAGCAGCCGGGTCCACAGTAGCCACACTGTGGGAGGAGTCTTGGTGCCCTCAGGCAGATGATGGATAAAGAGGATGTGAGATAGATGATGGTCATAGAGAGAGGAATGGTACTCAGCTATCAAAGAGAAGGAAATCTTGCCATTTGCAATGACATGGATAGAACTAGAGGGATCATGTTAAGTGAAATAAATCAGTCGGGAAAGAGAATGACCGTGTGGTGTCATTCATAGGTGGAATTAAAGAAGCAAAGCAGATAACAACTGTAAAGGGAAGGAAAAACAAATATGATAAAAACAGATGCAGGAAATACAGACTCTTAATGAAAGGAAACAAACTGAGGGCCGCTGGAGTTTGGGGATAACAGGGGAGGTGTTGTCACGTGCACTGCTGTTATCTCCAACTGGTGAATCCCTGAATTCTTCCTCTGAAAGTATAACACACTATACATTAATTAATTGGGTTTAAATTAATTTAAGTTAAAAAATCATTTGTATCAGGGCACATTTCCTTCTAGACTCTCAGTTTTGCTCATTCAGCTTATACCGGGACCACCCACCATGGGTCTGGTTTGTTGAAATAGGCACCATGCCTCGTCCATGGCCCAGCCCAGGGCTAGAACTCATAACCCCTGAGATCAGGACCGGAGGTGAGGTCAGGAGTCGGATGCTTAACCAACGGAGCCAGCTGGGGGCCCGAGAACTACACTGCTTTATCCTGTGTCTGTGTGACATCATTTGAAATAGGAAAGTGCTGCGTCCCGCTCTCTCAGGCTTCTCCAATACTGATTTGCTGTCCGGGGTCATTTGTGGGGGCGGATGGATGTTATGGGTTTTTTTTTCCTATTTATAGGATCTGCCACCATGATTTTGATAGGAATGACATTGAATCTGAGGGTGGATTCAGGAATTGCGGACATTTTCACAAGATGAGGCTCCCACCCCACGAGCCCAGGACGGCCTCCCAGAGCCTGGTATGGCTCAGTGCACAAGTCTTGTGCTCCTTTGGTTCAGTCTCATTATTAATTGAGAATGGTGAAGGGAGTTATATCCTTCATTTCCTTCCTGAGTGCTCATTTTCAGGACACAGCAAGGCTACTCTGTTCTGTAGGGTCAGTTTGTGTCCCGTGACTTTACTGAACGCACTCCTTAGTTCTAACAGGTTTTGGTGGAGGCTCTCGGGTTTCCTGCTTCTAGTACCGCATCTTCAGCATATAGGGAGAGTGTGACGTCCCCCTTCCAGGTGTGGAACCTTTGCTGTTTACAGTTTAATGTCCTAGAAAGCCCCACAATTGAATCAAAACTGAGCCCAGGACAAGGACAGGAAGGCCCTATTAGAATGAGAACAGAGCTCAATGCCCTTGAAGGCCCCATATCAAAATGTAAACAGAACTTGAGGAATTGCTCTAGCCCTTCTGTAGGTCCCCGAGACTAGCCCTTAAAACTAAGCAAAAACCCACCTTGGGGTCCAAGTCCCTGCTCTGCTGTGTCGGGTATACTTGGACACAAGCTCGATCTTGTAAATTAACCCTCGTGTGTTTGCATTCCTGTTGACTTCTCGGTGGTTTCTCATATTCGCAATCTTGGGCACAACAGTCTGATATAAAAAAACAAAACCAAAAGAAACTTGGACGAGGGCAGAGTGAAAGCAGGGTTCTAAGAGAAGCGGCAGAGACCCAGGGGCTTCGTGGCTCTTCTGTGGTGGGCCTGCAGACTGGGGGGCAGGATGCTCAGCCCCAGAGCAAGAGGACCCAGCGTCCCCACCCGCATCCCTCCCATCAGCGCTGAGTCTCAGGGATCAGCACAGTGTGACCCGCTGGAGGCCGAGGCGCTAAAGCCCACCCTACCTCTGACCCCGCAGGTGCATATCTCAGGCAGATGTGCACCTGACAATCAGTGCCATGGCCCATTCCCAGACCCCACACAGACCACTCGCTGCCACCAAGCTGTTGGACCACAGAGGCTGCAGAGCTTCAGCTCTGCCTGGAAAGTAGGGTCTAGCTTCCTTTGTACTTTGTGCTTTATTTTCATGTATTTTCTTTGATTCTATATTATAAATTGCCTTATTTTAATTTTTATGTATGTACCTTATATGTTTCTTATTTTTAGTTTCATGGTACTTTAATTGTGTGTCTTATTTTGGGATTTGGAATCTTTTAACAAGCAGGCCAAATAATCTGGTGTTCTTTTAGGAGGGCAGTTTTTATTGTTTTTCTTGGTTTTTCTTTTTATTCCTTCATTCTTTTTTGGAAAAAAATAATGAGATGGAGAAATTCACCTTCATAAAATAACATGAGGTAGTACTCAAAGCCACGAAGTTCATCCATTCACATATATGATGTCTAAATACAGTTTAAAACAATGATTATAAAGATAGCAGCTGGGCTGGAAAAAGAGCACAGAAGAAAACTAGACAATCCCTTCCTGTAGAAATAAAAGAACTAAAATCTAGTCAAGCCAACATTAAAAATGCTATAACTGAGATGCAGTCCCAAGTGGAAGCCTTAAAAACAAGGAAGGTTATGGACCACAGAGGCAGACTTGGGAACTCAGCCACTTATTAAAGCAATAACATTCATATCATAGTAGACTCAGAAGATGAAGAGAGAGAAAAGGTGGGCCTTGCTCAGCCATTATAAATGACAAATACCCACCATTTGCTTCAAGGTTGATGTAACTGGACGGTATTATGCTGAGTGAAGTAACTCAATCGGAGAAGGACAAACATTGTATGTTCTCATTCACTTGGGGAATATAAATAATAGTGAAAGGGAATATAAGGGAAGGGAGAAGGAATGTGTGGGAAATATCAGAAAGGGAGACAGAACATAAAGACTCCTAACTCGGGATCCCTGGGTGACGCAGCGGTTTGGCGCCTGCCTTTGGCCCAGGGCGCGATCCTGGAGACCCGGGATCAAATCCCACGTTGGGCTCCCGGTGCATGGAGCCTGCTTCTCCCTCTCCCTGGTCTCTGCCTCATTCTCTCTCTCTCTCTCTCTGTGACTATCACAAATAAATAAAAATTAAAAAAAAATACTCCTAACTCTGGGAAACAAACTAGGGGTGATGGTAGGGGAGGAGGGCTGGGGTGGGGGTGAATGTGTGATGGGCACTGAGGGGGGCACTTGACGGGATGAGCACTGGGTGTTATTCTGTATGTGGGAAAATTGAACACACACACAAAAATAAATTTATTATTAAGAAAAAAAAAGAAGGAAGAAAAAGTGGCACCTAGGTGGCTCAGTCAGTTAAGCTTCTGACTTAGGCTCAGATCATGATCCAGGTCCAAGGAAGGCTCCCTGTTCAGCAGGGAACCTACTTCTCCCTCTCCCTCTGCCCGTCTTGCTCATGGTTTTTCTCTCCTCCCTCTCTCAATTAATTAAATAACGTCTTTGAAAAAGACACAAACAAACCCGAATGAAGAGAAATCACCCATGTAGAAGAATTTCAAACAATTTGTGCAGACATTCCACCCTCAAGTTCATGAGCATAGCTTCCCACTCTTATGTGTGCAATACACATAGTAACTTCCATCTACAAAATATATTATGAGAAACTTAAAAAAATAATGATAATGTAATAGTAATAATAATAATAATAATAAGAAGAAGAAGAAGAAGAAGAAGAAGAACAATAAAGAATCACTTTACTACGGAGAAAGCTGACAAACACTACATCAGCAAAATGATCAGATCGATACCAAGACTGATAAATTATGTTGATAGTATCTATCCTTTATATGATATAATGAAAATGGCAGTATATCTCTGTATATAATCCACAAAAACAGTTCAATCATGAGATAAACAACAGACATGTCCCAACTGAGAGAAATTTTACAAATTACTCTACTTCTCAAAGCGTTCCAGTTAAACGACAACAAGGAAAGGCTGAAAGACTGTCACAATCCAGAGGAGCCTAAGGAAACAGGAGGACAAATGGAGTGTGATATGAGGAATGGTAACTCAGCAAAAACTATGGAAATCTGAATAAAGTATTGTCCCTGGTTAATGCAAATATTTTAATATTGATTCATTAGCTAATATTTGAACTGTACCAATATAAGATATCCATAATTGGAAATATTGAGTGCGAGTGCATGAGAATTCTCTTAGTATCTTCTCAATTTCCCTACAAATCTTTGGTTTTTTTCTAATAAATAAGATTTATTTTGAAAATTGACTTAAATAAATCAGGTTTAAATGTGAAGACATTTCAAGAATAGTTAACTTTTGCCTTATTCTTAAAGAGTTCCTTCGTTAGGAACAAAGTAAAAATTTTATATCAGAAGGAAAGAAAAACACTTATGAACACGTACAATGCTTCCTCAACCTGAAAAGCAGGAAAGCATAATGAATAGCAAAAATCACTAAAAATACTTCTATTATAATAGACACCATATTGCAAGTGCATTTAAAATTAGCAAGGCATAACATTTATCTCCTTGACATTTGTCTTCCAAAGAGTTCACAGTGTTTCAGTGTAGTTGAAACAGGGGAAGAATCTCAGGGAAGAATCCTTCACATAATAATAGGACCATTGGTAATAATGTCTCTCAGTTATTTCCAAATCCATAAAGATGCATTTTCTGATGAGTGACTGAGCTGCGAAGAAATAGTTGAGAAAGACTCATCCCTCTGAATTACTAGTGTCAAAATATTTTAACAATACTACCACGGATAGTACATTATCCATATTAACAGTCAATACGTCTCAGATTGGAGTCTGAGCAATCAGATGTGCAGAGAAAAAACGCTTTGATTGCTCCTCATCTTTTAAAGGCAAAGGAGAACTTTTCTATGTACAAAGTCAGTTGTCAAGATAGCCTTAGGGAATAAGAGTCTGCAGCATCAAATCACGCTGCATAGCCGAGACGCCCGATCTCCAGGTATTCCTGATCCCAAATACCTGGGTTTGTCCCCCAACACAGGCTGCCACGCTAAGGTCATTTGCAATTGCTCTCTTAGGAGCTCTGGGGAGGGCGGCAGGAGCTAGAAAGTATGGGACGGGATGTGGGGAGGCCGAGAACATTACGGCCATTCCACTTTAAGTTCAGCATTTGCACACAGCCAGCAATCCCAGGCCCCTGTGAAGAAGAGCTGAAATTTACATTACTTCAGTTACAGGAAAAAAACAAAAATTTACAGCTTAATGTCCTAGAATGCCCCAGAATAGAATAAAAACTGAGCCGAAGCCAAGGGCTGGAAGCCCCTATTAGAATGAGAAGAGAGCTCAATGCCCTTTAAGGCCCCATATCAAAATATGAACAGAACTTGAGGAATTGCTCCAGCCCTTCTGGAGGTCCCCGAGACCAGCCCTTAAAACTAGGCTAAAACCGTCCTCGGGGTCCAAATCCCTGCTCCACTCTGTGGGGTATACTTGGACCCATGCTCGAGTTTGTAAAACAACCCTCGTTTGTTTGCATCAGTGTCGGCTCCTTAGTGGTTTCTCAGATTCGCCATCTTGTGCACAACACCCCCATGTCCCCTTCCCACCTGGACTGACCTCCTGTCCCCTCCCACCCAGGCTGACCCTCAGTCACTTCCCCGCCCACAACAGCTGGGCACAGGCCCTCACACAGGTCCATGGGCACGCTGGGCACTCCCGCCTCCCAGGGGAAGGAAGGAGGATTCAGCAGGACACACTCCCATGGTGGCCCCTGGGCTCCCTGCCCAGGGTGGCACCTGGTGACATGTCGGGGTCTGAGTCCCTGATGCTGGCTCCTCCTCCCTGGTATTCCCACAGGAAATGAAGTAAGAGGCCCTGGTCTCGTCCAGGGACATCAAGCAGGTGGACATGGACATCAACATGACGTTCAGCAGTCACATAATGTTTTGGGACTACTACCGGGTAGTATGAGGCTGAGGTGCCAGGGGGGATTGGGACCCGGGGGAGGACTGGTGACTTCTGAGTTGGGAACATGGGGCTTTGAGGCCGGGAGAAGAACAGCAGCCAACAAAACACGGCAGCATGAAAGGGTACTGGGGATGACCTCTGTGCCCCCACACCCAGTGTCTCAGGGATGAGGAGGTCACTAGGATGGGGCCTCCAGGGCTTGCCATGTGAGCTGATCCCCAAAGGGGTGATGGACGGCACCCTGAAAACCAGGTGCCTGGGTGGGGGCCATGGGGGGCATTAAAGGGACCTGGGGGCAGGTTGCATGGCTGTGACTGGAGGAGGACACACATCGATCCGATGAGGGTCGGAAGGGTCAGAGTGACACCCACCCACAGTGCTTTATATATTTTGAAATTCTATGCATTTAATTTGAGACAATTTGCAATTTGTAAAAATACATAGTATGATGACCCCCAGATAATGCGCCCGGTCCAGCCAGGGCCCTGCACTGACCACCCGGGACCCCTGGGGCAGGTGTCACAATAAACCCCAGACTGTGGTCGCCTTTATCTGTAGATGTCTTGGTGTGCATCTTAAAGAAAGGGGATGCCCTGTGTCCGCAGGCCCTCCACACCATCCCCCTCATTCCCTACCCATACACTATCCCCCTACATCATTATCCCTCATGGCATCCCCCCTACACCATCCCCCTCAAACCCACACACCCCCACACAAACCCCACCCACACTATACCCCAACACCATCCCCCATACACCATCCCCCTCAATCCACCACCATCATACCCCTGCCCACACACCATCCACTCACACACCATCACCCCCCAGCAAGGACCCAGTGCAGGTGCACCCTGTGGGACATGTTCAGCCTCCCCGTGGTTCTCTGGACAGCCTGCTACCATCAGAAGCCCAGTGTCCCATAGAGTGTCCAGGGGTTTCAGGGAGGAGGAAAGACAGGGAGCCCCCGACAGGGTGGGTGCAGGTAGGTGGAGCAGAGGAAGCACTGTGCCCTGCCTCCTCCCACTCTTCCTCCAGGAGGGCGGCACAACCTGCACAGGACACCAGCCCCTAACCCAGAGGGACCTGGGCTGACTTGGGCCCAGGCTCTTGGGGGTTGGGTTGATTTGAGTCCCCACCAGTCCCAACTCAAGGACTAATGGAATCAGGCCCCATGGCCCTGGCCAGCCCTGGATTCTGGTCCCGGGCTGAGCAAGACCTCTCACAGCTGGATGTGGCCTCCTGGGCCCTGGGCGTGCCCCACAGATCCAGGTCGCTGATCTAGGGCAGCCCTGGGGATCCCGGGACACACCAGTGTGGGGATTGGAGGGGTAAGCCGGTGGGCCACACCCGCACCCACACCAGGAGGCAGGCTCCTCCAGGTGCTCCAGCCCCAGAGATCCCAGACCGGGGTCTAGCTGCCCTGCGGGGACCCAGAGCAGGAGGCCATGAGCTGCAGGTCCAGGTCAGCTCTGCTGTCCTCAGAACCGTCAATCAGGCTGAAACCTCAGGACACTCACCCCCACCCGGAGTCCACACATGCTCCCAGGTGGGGGACTCCAGAACCCGCCCTCCCACCCCATGTGATTCTTGCCCCCCCTTAAAGGACAGAAAGGTCTCCTTCCCCAGGGGAAGGCACGAACTCATGCTCTGAGCCCTTTGCTGTAGAAACTCAATAAAGTGTTGTGGTGTGAAAATGCAGAGCCAGCCCATTTCTGTGTCTCTCAGAACTATGTGCTTGGGGCATGGAGAGACCCCCAGAGAGGAGGAGGGGGCACCGCCTAGGCCCCAACCAGCCCCTGCAGGGGCGCCACCAGGCACACACAGCTGATGTCCCCACATGCCTTCCAGTGCAGCCAGACCCCCTGCTGGACATGGGAATGTGGCCGAGCCAAAACTTCCAGCTCAGCTGATCCTCCAGCTGAAAGTTCCTGCATGAGTGAGCCCCGGCGTGGGCAGGAGAGCCCAGCTAGCCGCCCATGGCCAGCACCAGAAATGATGTTCTGCCAACCATTTCGGGGTTTTGCGTGACCCAGCCAGAGGATCTGATAGCTGCATGGGATAGCTGCATGTGATAGACACACACGCATCTCAAAACCAACAAAAGTCGGAATCCTCCCAATGTTGTCAAACAGGAGCCAGATGGTTACATACACTACACTGTGGTCTCCAATAGGATATTTGGAAAAATGCTATAAGCCATGACTGCAGAGGTGTTGGACACATGGAATGTGTTTGCTGTGTTCCAACAAGGAGAGCAGAGGGGCAGGAAGCATCCTCCGGAGTGGGGGGGGGCCCTCCTAGGAAAGGACACCAGGTCCTTGTGAAGGCTACGGAGGGTGAAATCTCCTCCTCTCTTTCTGCTTCTGGTTTTCATCCTAAATGCCATTTTCCTCAATCATATTAGCAAGAATTTATTTTATGTTTTTAAATTTCTTTTTATTGGAGTCCAATTTGTATGAATTCTTTCTTCAGCAAGGGTGTCATACAGGAGAGGCGTGAGAAAGATTTTCCCAGACAGGCAACATATAAAGGAGTTCATGACCACTTAACCAATCCAGTAAGGAATTTTAAGAGGGACTCTTCTAGTGGGGGAAAAAAAGAGACCAAAAGCAACAAAGACGAGAAAGGCCCAGAGAACGTCACCAGAAACACCAACTCTTCCAGTAACACAAATGCACAAAGTTCATATCTTTGAATAATCACTCTGAATGCTGATAGACTAAATGCTCCAATAAAAAGATATAGGGCATCAGAGTGGCTTAAAAAACAGGATCCGGGATGTCTGGGTGGCTCAGGGGTTGAGCCTCTGCCTTTGACTCAGGGTGTGATCCTGAAGTCTTGGATCGAGTCCCATATTGGGCTCCTGGTGGGGAGCCTGTTTCTCTCTCTGCATAATTTTCTGCCCCCCCCTCTCTCTCACTCTCGCTCTCTCTCACACTATCATAAATAAAATTATTATTAAAAAAAACAACATCCATCTGTACGCTGCCTACAAGATGCTCACCTTAGACCTATAGACACCAACAGATTGAAAGTCAGGGGATGGAAAATCACCTATGACGCTAATGGATATCAAAAGAAAGATGGAGGACCCATACTTATATCAGACAAATTAGATTTGAAAACACACCCTGGGGGACACCTGGTGGCTCAGTGGTTGAGCATCTGCCTTCAGCTCAGGATGTGATTCTGGGATCCCAGGATCGAGTCCCACATCATCCTCCCTTTGGGGAGCCTGCCTCTCACTCTGCTATGTTCCTTCCTCTGCTTCTCTGTGCAATTCTCATGAATAAATAAACAAATATTTTAAATTTCAAAAAAGAAAGAACAAATACTGTAAGAAGAGATGAAGAAGGGCATTATTTCATAATTAAAAAGACTCTCTATCATGATCAAACAACTAAATATTTATGCTGCTAACATGGGAGTACCTAAATATAGAAACCACTGTTGGTGGGAATGTGAACTGATGCAGCCACTCTGGAAATCTCTGTGGAGGTTCCTCAATGAGATAAAAATAGACCTGCACAATGACCCAGAAATTGCACAGTTGGGGATTACCGCAAAGATTCAGATGCAATGAAACGCCGGGACAACTGCACCCCGATGTTTATATTAGGAATGTCCACAATAGCCAAACTGTGGAAGGAGCCTCGATGTCCATCGAAAGTTGAATGGATAAAGAAGATGTGGTTTATGTATACAATGGAATATTACTCAGCCATTAGAAATGGACTGCTCCCGAGTTACTGCGTGGGCTGAATACAGGTTTCCAGAGCTGGCCGTTGCCACTGGGGTTGTTCCTCCTGGGGCCTCATGGGATAAACTAACTGCACTGAGCCCTGCACCAGGCAGGGGACAGAGCAGCTCCCCCAAGTGCTAACACCTGTAAATCCGCACAACAGGCCCTTCCCCTGGAAGACCAGCTAGATGGACAAGTTCCAGGGGAAGTCAAGGAACTTAAAGTATACAGAATCAGAAGATACCCCCCATGTTTTTTTTATTTATGATTGCTTCCCCCACCCTTTTTCCCCATTTTCTTTTTTTTCTTTCTTTTTTTATTCTCTTTTTTCCTTCTTTCTTCCTTTATTCTTTGCCTTTTTCTCTTTTCTTTCCTTCTTTCTCTCCTCTCTTTTTCTCCTTTTCCCAATTCAATTTGTTTTTGGCCACTCAGCACTCAGGAAAATGACTAGAAGGAAAACCTAACCTCAAAATAAAGAATCAGAAACAGTCGTCTCTCCCACAGAGTTACAAAATCTGGATTACAATTCAATGTCAGAAAGCAAATTCAGAAGCACTATTATACAGCTACTGGTGGCTCTAGAAAAAAGCATAAAGGACTCAAGAGACTTCATGACTGCAGAATTTTGATCCAATCAGGCCGAAATTAAAAATCAATTGAATGAGATGCAATCCAAACTGGAAGTCCTAACGATGAGGGATAACGAGGTGGAAGAATGAATGAGTGACATAGAACACAAGTTGATGGCAAAGAGAGAAACTGAGGAAAAAAGAGACAGACAATTAAATGACCAGGAAGACAGATTAAGGGAAATAAACGATAGCCTGAGGAAGAAAAACCTACGTGTAATTGGGATTCCCAAGGGCGCCAAAATGGACAGAGGACCAGAATAAGTATTTGAACAAATAATAGCTGAAAACATTCCTAATCTGGGAAGGGAAACAGGCATTCAGATGCAGGAAATAGAGAGATCCTCCCCTTAAATCAATAATAACCATCCAACACCTCGACATATAATAGGGAAGCTTGCAAATTCCAAAGATAAAGAGAAGATCTTTAAACAGCAAGAGACAAGAAAATCCTGACCTTTATGGGGAGGAGAATTAGGGTAACAGCAGACCTCTCCATAGCAACCTGGCAGCCCAGAAAGGGCTGGCAGGATATATTCAGGGTCCTCAATGAGAATAACATGCAACCGAGAATACTTTATCCAGCAAGGCTCTCATTCAAAATGGAACGAGAGATAAAGAGCTTCCAAGACAGGCAGGAACTGAAAGAATATGTGACCTCCAAACCAACTCTGCAAGAAATTTTAAGGAGGACTCTTAAAATTCCCCTTTAAGAAGAAGTTCAGTGGAACAATCCACAAAAACAAGGACTGAATAGATATCATGAAGACGCTACACTCATATCTGTCCATAGTAACTCTGAACGTGAATGGGCTTAATGACCCCATCAAAAGCCGCAGGGTTTCAGACTGGATAAAAAAGCAGGACCCATCTATTTGCTGTCTACAAGAGACTCATATTAGACAGAAGGACACCTACAACCTGAAAATAAAATGTTGGAGAACTATTTACCATTCAAAAGGTCCTCAAAAGAAAGCAGGGGTAGCCATCCTTATATCAGAAAAACTAAAATTCACCCCGAAGACTGTAGTGAGAAATGAAGAGGGACACTAAATCATACTTAAGGGATCTATCCCACAAGAAGACTTAACAATCCTCAACATATGCCCCGAATGTGGGAGCTGCCAAATATTTAAACCAATTAATAACCATAGTGAAGAAATACTTAGATAATAATACACTTATACTTGGTGACTTCAATCTAGCTCTTTCTACCCTCGATAGGTCTCTAAGCACAACATCTCCAAAGAAAAAAAGAGCTTTAAATGATACACTGGACCAGATGGATTTCACAGAAATCTACAGAACTTTACATCCAAACTCAACTGAATACACATTCTTCTCAGGTGCACATGGAACTTTCTCCAGAATAGACCACATACTGGGTCACAAATAGGGCCTGAACCGATAACAAGGGATTGGGATCATCCCCTGCATAATCTCAGACCATAATGCCTTGAAATTAGAACTAAATCACAACAAGAAGTTTGGAAGGACCTCAAACACATGGAGGTGAAGGACCATCCTGCTAAAAGATGAAAGGGTCAACCAGGAAATTAAGGAAGAATTAAAAGCTTTCATGGAAACTAATGAGAATGAACATACAACCGTTCAAAATCTTTGGGATGCAGCAAAAGCAGTCCTAAGGGGGATATACATCGCAATAAAAGCATCCATTCAAAAACTGGAAGTAACTCAAATAAAAAAGCTAACCTTACACATAGAGGAGCTAGAAAAAAACAGCAGATATATCCTACACCCAACAGAAGAAGAGATTAATTAAAATTCGAGCATGGGATCCCTGGGTGGTGCAGCGGTTTAGCGCCTGCTTTGGCCCGGGACGTGATCCTGGAGACCCGGGATCGAATCCCACGTCGGGCTCCCGGTGCATGGAGCCTGCTTCTCCCTCTGCCTATGTCTCTGCTTCTCTCTCTCTCTGTGACTAAAATAAATAAATAAATAAATAAATAAATAAATAAATAAATAAATAAATAAATAAAAAATTCGAGCAGAACTCAAGGAAATCGAGACCAGAAGAAATGTGGAACAGATCAACAGAACCAGGAGTTGGTTCTTTGAACAAATTAATAAGATAGATAAACCATTAGCCAACCAGATTTAAAAGAAGATAGAGAAGACTCAAATTAATAAAATCATGAATGAGAAAGGAGAGATCACTACCAACACCAAGGAAATACAAACAATTTTAAAAACATATTATGAACAGCTATACGCCAATAAATTAGGCAATCTAGAGGAAATGGGCACAATCCTAGATAGCCACAAACTACCAACTGGAACAGGATGAAATAGAAAACCTAAACAGGCCAATAACCAGGGAGGAAATTGAAGCAGTCATCCAAAACCTCCCAAGACACAAAAGTCCAGGGCCAGATGGCTTCCCAGGGGAATTCTATCAAACGTTTAAGGAAGAAACCATACCTATCCTACTAAAGCTGTTTGGAAAGATAGAAAGAGATGGAGTACTTCCAAATTCTTTCTATGAGGCCAGCATCACCTTAATTCCAAAACCAGACAAAGACCCCACCAAAAAGGAGAATACAGACCAATATCCCTGATGAACATGGATGTAAAAATTCTCAACAAGATACTAGCCAATAGGATCCAACAGTACATTAAGAAAATTATTCACCATGACAAAGTAGGATTTATCCCCGGGACACAAGGCTGGTTCAACACTCATCAAACAATCAATGGGATTCATCGTATCAGCAAAGAAAAACCAAGAACCATATGATCCTCTCATTAGATGCAGAAAAAGCATTTGACAAAATAGAGCATCCATTGCTGATCAAAACACTTCAGAGCGTAGGGATAGAGGGAACATTCCTCGACATCATAAAGGCCATCTACGCAAAACCCACAGCAAATATCATTCTCAATGTGGAAGCACTGGGAGCATTTCCACTAAGATCAGGAACAAGACAGGGATGTCCACTCTCACCACTGCTATTCAACATAGTACTGGAAGTCTGAGCCTCAGCAATAAGACAACAAAAATAAATAAAGGCATTCAAATTGGCAAAGAAGAAGTCAAACTCTCCCTCTTCACCGATGACATGATACTCTAACTAGAAAACCCAATAATCTCCCCCCAAGATTGCTAGAACTCATACAGCAATTTGGTAGCGTGGCAGGATACAAAATTAATGCCCAGAAATCAATGGCATTTCTATACACTAACAATGAGACTGAAGAAAGAGAAATTGAGGAGGCAATCTCATTTACAATTGCACCCAAAAGCATAAGATACCTAGGAATAAACCTAACAAAGGAGGTAAAGGATCTCAACCATAAACATTATAGAATGCCTCTGAAAGAAATTGAGGAAGATACAAAGAGATGGAAAAATATTCCATTCTCATGGATTGGCAGAATTAATATTGTGAAAAAGTCAATGTTACCCAGGGCAATGTACACGTTTAATGCAATCCCTATAAAAATACCATGGAATTTCTTCAGGGAGTTAGAACAAACTATTTTAATATTTGTGTGGAATCAGGAAAGACCCCGAATAGCCAGGAGAATTTTAAAAAAGAAAACCATATCTGGGGGCATCACAATGCCAGATTTCAGGTTGTACTACAAAGCTGTGATCATCAAGACAGTGTGGTACTGGCACAAAAACAGACTCATAGATCAATGGAACAGAATAGAGAACCCAGAAGTGGACCCTGAACTTTATGGTCAACTGATATTCAATAAAGTAGGAAAGACTAATCATTGGAAGAAAGACAGTCTCTACGATATATGGTACTGGGAAAATGGACATCCACACTCAGAAGAATGAAACTAGACCACTCTCTTTCACCATACACAAAGATAAACTCAAAATGGATGAAACATCTAAATGTGAGACAAGAATCCATCAAAATCCAAGAGAACTCAGGCAACACCCTTTTTGAACTCGTCCACAGTAAATTCTTGCAAGGTACATCCATGAAGGCAAAAGAAACAAAAGCAAAAATGAACTATTGTGACTTCTTCAAGATAAGAAGCTTTTGCACAGCCAAGGGTACAGTCAACAAAACTAAAAGACAACCTACAGAGTGGGAGAAGATGTTTGCAAAAGACGTATCAGATAAAGGGCTAGTTTCCAAGATCTATAAAGAACTTCTTAAACTCAACACCAAAGAAACAAACAATCCAATCATGAAATGGGCAAAAGACATGGATAGAAATTTCACAGACAAAGACATAGATATTGCCAACATGCACATGAGAAAATGCTCTGCATCACTTGCCTCAGGGAAATACAAATCAAAACTACCATGAGATACCACCTCACACCAGTGAGCATGGGGAAAATTAACAAGGCAGGAAACCACAAATTTTGGAGAGGATGCGGAGAAAAGGGAACCGTCATACTCTGTTGGTCGGAATATGAACTGGTGCAGCCACTCTGGAAAACTGTGTGGAAGTTCCTCAAAGAGTTAAAAATAGACCTGCCTTACGACCCAGCAATTGCACTCTTGGGGATTTACCCAAAATATTCAGATGCAATGAAATGCCGGGACATGTGCACCCCGATGTGTTTAACAGGAATGTCCACAATAGCGAAACTGTGGACGGAGCCATGGTGTCCATCGAAAGATGAATGGATAAAGAAGATATGGTTTATGTATACAATGGAATATTACTGAGCCATTAGAAACGACAAATACCCGCCATTTGCCTCGACGTGGATGGAACTGGAGGGTATTATGCTGAGTGAAGTAAGTCAATTGAAGAAGGACAAACATATGTTCTCATTCAATTGGTTAATATAAATAATAGTGAAAGGGAATATAAGGGAATGGAGAAGAAATGTGTGGGAAATATGAGAAAGGGAGACAGAACATAAAGACTCCTAACTCGGGGATCCCTGGGTGGCTTAGCAGTTTAGCCCCTGCCTTTGGCCCAGGGCGCGATCCTGGAGTCCCAGCATCGAGTCCCACATCGGGCTCCCGGCATGGAGCCTACTTCTCCTTCCTCCTGTGTCTCTGCCTCTCTCTCTCTCTCTCTATGTCTATCATAAATAAATAAATATTTAAAAAAAAAGACTCCTAACTCTGAGAAAGGAACTAGGGATGCTTTAAGGGGAGGAGGGCGGTGGGTGAAGGTGAATGGGTGAAGGGCAGTGAGGGGCGCCCTTGCCGGGATGAGCACTGGGTGTTATTCTGTTTGTTGGTAGATTAAACACCAATAAAAAATAAATTCATTTAAAAAAATGTTCAAACAACTAAATATTTATGCTGATACATGGGAGCACCTAAATATAGAAACCAATTAACAACAAACATACAGGAACTCACATAATAATACAATAATACAATGACAGGGGATTTTAACACCGACTTATGGCAATGGACCGATCGTCTATGCAGAAAATCAACAGGGGAACAATAACATTGACACACTGGACCACAGGGACTCAACAGATATAGTCTGAACATTTCTTCCTAAAGCAGAATACACATTCCTTTCAAGTGCATATGGGACATTCTCCAGAACAGATCATATCATGTCCCACAAATCAGCCCTTAACAGGTACAAAAGGTACAAGAAGGTTGATATCACACCCTTTACATATTTGGACCATGACGCTATGAAACTGGAAGTCGACAGTAAGAAACAAAATTGGACAGACCAAAAATACGTGGAGATTATGAACATCCTACTAGAGAACGAATAGAGTAACCAGGAAATTAAAGAGGAAATTTAAAACAAAAAAAAATGAAAATATGTTTCTCCAAACCTCTGGGATGTTGCAAAGGCAGTCCTAAGAGGGAAGTACATAGCAATACAGGCCTATCTCAAGCAACAAGAAGTCTCCAATTCGCAACCTAACCCTACACCCAAAGAGGCTGGAAAAGGAATAGCAAACAAAGCCTAAAGCCTACAGAAAAAGGGAAAAAATAAAGATGAGAGCAGAAATAAACAATGCAGAAAAAACAAAACAGTAGAATGGAATAACGAAACTAAGAGCTGGTTCTCCAAAATAATTAAGAAAATGGATCAAGCCCTAGCCAGTCTTATCAATGAGAAAAGAGAAAACCTAAATAAATAAAATCACAAATGAGAGAAGAGAGATAACAATTAACACCAGAAAAATAAGACAATTATAAGGGAATACTATGAAAGATTATACGCTAACAAACTGGGAGACCTGGAAGAAAAGGACAAATCCCTAGAAATGTGCAAACGAGCACATGTGCAAAACTGAAATAGGAAGAAATGGAAAATATGAACAGACCCATAACTAGCAAAGAAATTGAATCAGCAAAGCAGATGAATTGAATCCATCTGCTTTGGCTCAAGTCATGATCCCAGGGTCCTGGGGGATCACGTCCCACATCAGGCTCCCCGTATGGAGCCTCATTTTCCCTCTGCCTATAACTCTGCCCCTCTCTGTCTCTCATGAATAAATAAGTAAAGGTGCAGCCACTGTGGAACAGTCTGGAGGGTCCTCGAGAAGTTAAAAATAGGGGATCCTTGGGTGGCACAGCGGTTTGGCGCCTGCCTTTGGCCCAGGTCGTGATCCTGGAGACACGGGATCGAATCCCACGTCGTGCTCCCGGTGCTTGGAGCCTGCTTCTCCCTCTGCCTGTGTCTCTGCCTCTCTCTCTGTGACTATCATAAAAAAAATTTTTTCAAAAAGTTAAAAATAGAGCTACCCTATGATTCCAAAATTGCACAGCTAGGTACTTACCCTGAGGATACAAAAGTAGTTGAGTAGATTCGAAGAGGAACACGCAGCCCAGTGTTGGTAGCAGCATTGTCAAAAACAGCGAAACTGTATAGAGCCCAGATGTCCATCGACAGAAGAATGGGCAGAGACGATGTGGTAAATATACACACTGCGACATCACTCGGTCATCAGAAGGGATGAAAGGAAGCCATTTACAATGACGTGGGAGAAGTGGAAGGGACTTATGCTAAATAAACTCAGTCAGAGGAAGACATATACCAAATACCATACAATTGCATTCACATGTGAATTTTAAGAAACCAAACAAACTGGCAAAGGGGCAGAGGGGGGATGAGAGAAGCAAACAAAAAAACACACTCTTAACCACAGAGAATAAACTAATAGATACCAGAGGAAGGTGGGGGGGGATGGGGAATCAGGGGATGGGCATAGTGGAGGTCACCTCTGACCAGAACCAGGCATTGTATTCAAGGGTTGAATCACTATGTGGTAAACCTGATACTATATCATACTGTGTTTACAAAGAGGACTTCAAGTAAAAGTTTAAAATAATAATTGGTAGTATTGATGAAACATGTGTGCACAAGAGATAAAATCATAAAAGCAACTGAAAATCCAGAGTCTTTAGAGCCACAAATCCCCTCCTTAGCTCACCTCAGGAGAAGCCTGCCATGCCTATTCTCACCCCAGCAGAAGCATGGATTTTGACTCTCTGTGGAGGCTGCTGACTTAGTGGAGTCAAGCTATCTTTGAACCCAAAATCTAAATAGAGTGCATAAAACTAAACTGCCCAAGATGCTAGGAATCCCAGTGCAGGCACATGCCAAGACACAAACTCTAACCATACAGAGACATAACCCTAACCCTCCACTTAAGCCTAATGGTAACCTAACCCTTAAACAAGAATTATCACTAATCAAAAACCAAACACAAACCCCAAGACCGAAACACATTCACTGAACCTTCCTGCCAACCCTTACCCTAACTCCTAAACCTATTCTAAACCCTTAACCCTGACCCTTACCTTAAATCTAACCCTAACCCTAACCTCTAACCCTAACCTTATCTTAATGTACTCAAATCCTATTCCTAACCTTAACCTGTACCCTAACCGTAACCCTCTAATACTAATCCTATCTCATACCCCAAACTGTACCCTAACATGTACCCTAAAACTAATCCCTAACCCACTGCCTAACCCTCTCTTACCCTTTTCCAAAACCATACCCTGACCCTGACCTGACCCTAACCCTAACCCTAGCCCTAACCCCTATCCTAAACCTAACCCTCGCCCTAACCCTAAACCTAGCCCTAACTTTAACTCTTCCCCCTAACCCTAACGACTAACCCAAACTCACACCCTAACCCCTAACCCTAAAGGCAAACCTATCCCAACCCTAACTCTAACCATAACCCAAACCCTAATTCCTAACCTCCTGCCCTAATTTCTAAAGTCTAAACCCTAAACCTAACTCTAACTCCTGTCCCTAACCCAAACCCCCTTCCTAACTCCTAACCACTGACCCTTACCCTTAACCCTCACCCTAACCTCTAATCCATAACCATAAGCTTAATCACTAACCCCTAACATCTAACCTAAGCCTAACCACCAACCACCTCCCCTCCCCTGACCCTACCATTCATTCTACCCATTCACTTACCCTATGGTTCTGAGGAGTCCCTTCTGACATGGACGTGGCCCCAACGGTGCCTCCAGTGTCCTCCAGGGGGTCTTGAGGAAGCCGGGCTCCTGTGAGTGCGCACGTGGCCCCATGTGTTCCAGAGTCATAGTCAGCAGGTCCTGAGTACGCCGGGTCTCCTGTCACCGTGGAGTATGCCTCACATCCTCTGGAAGCCTCACAGCAGGTTCTCAGGAGGCCGGGGGCTCCTCTCAGCCTGGACATGGCCCCACGTCCCCCAGAAAACTCACCGCGGGTCCTGAGGAGGCTGTGGGTTCCTGTCAGCCTAGACGCAGCCCCATGTGTCCCGAAGCCAAAGTGCAGGTCCTGAGGAGGACGGGGGTCCTCTCAGTCTTGACGTGGCCCCATATTTTCCTCAGCCTCACCATAAGACCCGAGGAGGCTGGGGGCTCCTGTCAGCATGGATGGGGCCCCAAATCATCCCAATCCTTCACAGTGTGTCCTGAGGTGGCTGGAGACTCCTGTCAGTGTGGATTCGGCATCCACATCTTTCTTAGGCCTCACCGCAGACTCTGACAAGGCTGGGGTCTTCTGTCCGCATGGACGCATCCCCATATGACCCGAAGTCTACACCAGGGGTCCTGAGGACATCAGCGTCCAGTTGTGTGGACGTGGCCCCACATCCTCCCGAAGCGTCACCGCTTGTTCTGAGGTGGCCGGGCTCCGGTCACTGTGGATGCAGCCCCCAGCTTCCAGAAGACTCAACTTATGTCCTGAGGGGCCCGTTAGCTCCTGCCAGAGTGGACGCTGCGCCACATTTTTCAGAAGCCTCCCCGCGTGTCCTGAGGCAGCCCAGGGGCTCCTGTCAACGTGGATGCGGGCCCACATCTTACTAAAGCCTCCCCGCGGGGCCTGCAGCAGCCCAGGGGCTCCTGTCAGGGTGGGTGAGGGCCAACAATTTCCTGAAGCCTCACTGTGTATTCTGAGGAGACCAGGGCTCCTGTCAGTGTGAACGTTGCCCAATATCCCCCTGAAGGCTCCACGCAGGTTCTGAAGAGGCTGTGGCTCATCAGCGTGGATGTGTCCCCACGTCTTCCTCAGGCCTCCCCAGGAAAGGCTGGCTCCTGTTAGTGCAGGCAGAGGAGGCCTACTGCGCATGCATACACCCTGGGCGGTGCCTGGGCTCAGGCACCCCCTGTGGGATGCTCAGACGCCGCAGGAGGCTGCAGGAGGCAGCATGCCAGTCCGGGTCCCACCTCTGCCTCCTTCCAGGCTCCAGCTGTGCCCTGTTACCTTCGGAAACGTCTGATTCAAAAGGAGCCCAACACCCGGTTTCCTCAAAAATACTTAAGGAGAAGGAATTGGAGCCCAAAGACGCGAAATGAAATGTGGACCAGACTTTTACCACGTCCCTTAAAACTCACTCAACCCTCTTCCACTGTGGGCGGGACCGCGGGCTGCTGCAGCAGCCTTGGAAACAGTGTGGAGGCTCCTCAGCAAGTTACAAATAGAGTCACCCTGCGACCAGCAGGTGTACGGCCTGGAGCTCACTCTGAAGATACAGATGCAGTGAGATATGGGACAACTGCACCCCAATGTCCACAGCAGCCGGGTCCACAGTAGCCACACTGTGGGAGGAGCCTTGGTGCCCTGTGGCAGATGATGGATAAAGAGGATGGGAGATAGATGGTGGTCATAGAGAGAGGAATGGTACTCAGCTATCAAAGAGCAGGAAATCTTGCCATTTGCAATGACGTGGGTAGAACTAGAGGGATCATCTTAAGTGAAATAGGTCAGTGGGAAAAGAGAATGACCATGTGGTGTCATTCATAGGTGGAATTAAAGAAGCAAAGCAGATGAACATCTGTGAAGGGAAGGAAAAACAAATAAGATGAACACAGATGCAGGGAATACCGATCTTAACGATAAGAAACGAACTGAGTGTCGCTGCAGGGGAGGGGATGGTGGAGGGAATAACAGGGGACCGGCATGAAGGAGAGCATGTGATGTCACGAGCAATGCGGTTATCTCCAACTGGTGAATCCCTGAATTCTTCCTCTGAAAGTATAATACACTATACATTAATTAATTGGGTTTAAATTAAGTTAAAAAATCAGTTGTATCAGAGCACGTTTCCTTCTAGACTCTCTGTTCTGCTCCTTCAACTTATGCTGGGACCAACCCTCATGGGTCTGGTTTGTTTAAGTAGGCATCAGGCCTCATCCATGGACCAGCCCAGGGCTGGAACTCACAACCCCGAGATCAGGACCGGAGGTGAGGTCAGGAGTCGGAGGCTTAACCGACAGAGCCAGGCGGGGTCCCGAGGACAACACTGCTTTATCCTGTCTCTGTGACATCATTTGAAATAGGAAAGTGCTGCGTCCTGCTCTGTCCTGCTTCTCCAATACTGATTTGCTGTCCAGGGTCATTTGTGGGGGCAGATGGATGTTATGGGGTTTTTTTCCTATTTATAGGATCTGCCACCATGACTTGACAGGAATGACATTGAAATTGACGGTGGCTTCAGGAACTGCGGACATTTTCACAAGATGAGGCTCCCAACCCATGAGCCCAGGACAGCCTCCCAGAGCCTGGTATGGCTAAGTGCACAAGTCTTGTGCTCCTTTGGTTCAGTCTCATTATTTATTCTCTGTGATGCTCCTGAGAAGGGAGTCACATCCGTCATTTCCTTCCTGAGTGCTCATTGTCAGGACACAGCAAGCCCCACAATAGAATAAAAACTGAGCCCAGGCCAAGGGCAGGAAGCCCCTATTAGAACAGATCTCAATGCCTTTGAAGGCCCCATATCAAAATGTAAACAGAACTTGAGGTATTGCTCCAGCCCTTCGGGAGTACCCCGAGACCAGCCCTTAAAACTAAGGTAAAACCCAACTCGGGGTCCCAGTCCCTGCTCTGCTGTGTCAGGTATACTTGGACACAAGCTCAAGCTTGTAAATAAACTCTCATGTGTTGCATTGGTGTCGGCTTCTCAGTGGTTTCTCGGATTCGCAATCTTGGGCACAACAATCTGAGATAAAAAAACAAAACCAAAAGAAGCTCGGACACAGGTAGAGTAAACGCAGGGTTTTGAGAGAAGCGGCGGAGACCCAGGGGCTTGGCAGCTCTTCTCTGGAGGCCCCAGCCGACTGGGGCGCGGGATGCTCTGCCCCAGAGCCAGAGGACCCAGAGACCCCACCTGCATCCCGCCCATCAGGGCCGGGTCTCAGGAGCAGCACAGAGCCACCCGCTGAGCCCAGATGTGCTGATGCCCACCCGCCTCTGACCCCCACAGGTGCATCTCCCAGGCAGATGTGCACCTGACAATCAGCGCCACGGCCCATCCCCAGATCCCACACAGAGCATTTGCTGCCACCAAGTTATTGGACCACAGAGCCTGCAGAGCTTTAGCTCTGCCTGGAAAGTAGGGTCTAGATTCCTTGTACTTTGTGCTCTTTTTTCATTTATTTTCTTTGATTCTTTTTTATTAATTGCCTTATTTTAATTTTTATGTATGTACCTTTTATATATTTTATTTTTATTTTCATAGTACTTTAATTGTGTTTATTCTTTTTAATTTTTTTTTCAATTTATATATGATAGTCACAAACAGAGAGAAAGAGAGAGAGAGAGAGGCAGAGACACAGGCAGAGGGAGAAGTAGGCTCCATGCACTGGGAGCCCGATGTGGGATTCGATCCAGAGTCTATAGGATAGTGCCCTGGGCCAAAGGCAGGCACTAAACCGCTGCGCCACCCAGGGATCACTTTAATTGTTTCTATTTTGGGATTTAGAATCTTTTAACAAGCAGGCCAAAATAATCGGTTGTTTTTTTTTTGTTTTGTTTTTGTTTTTATTTTTGTTTTGGGAGGGCACCTGTTATTGTTTTTCTTGGTTTTTCTTTTTCTTCCTTCTTTCTTTTCTGGAAAATATAATGAGATGGAGAAATTCACCTGCATAAAATAAAATGAGGTCTACTCACATCCAGGAAGTTCATCAATACACATATATGATGTCTAACTACAGTTTAAAACAATGATTATAAAAATAGCAGCTGGGCTGGAAAAAGAGCACAGAAGAAAACTAGAGAAACCTTTACTGTAGAAATAAAAGAACTAAAATCTAGTCAGGCCATCGTTAAAAATGCTATAACTGAGATGCAGTCCCAAGAGGAAGCCTTAAAAACAAGAAAGGTTATGGACCACAGAGACAGACGTAGGGAAGTCAGCCACTTATTAAAACAATAACATTCATACCATAGGAGACTCAGATGAAGAGAGAGAGAAGGTCACCTTGCTGAGACATTAGAAACGACAAATACCCACCATTTGCTTCAACGTGAATGGAACTGGAAGGTATTAAGCTGAGTGAAGTAAGTCAATCGGAGAAGGACAAATATTGTATGTTCTCATTCATTTGGGGAATATAGATAGTAGTGAGGGAATATAAGGGAAGGAAGAAGAAATGTGTGGGAAATATCAGAAAGGGAGACAGAACATAAAGACTCCTAACTCAGGGAAATGAACTAGGGGTGATGGAAGGGGAGGAGGGCGGGCGGTGGGGGTGAATGTGTGATGGGCACTGAGGGGGGCACTTGACAGGATGAGCTCTGGGTGTTATTCTGTATGTTGGGAAATTGAACACCAATAAAAAAATAAAATTATTATTAAAAGAAAGAAAGAAAGAAAGAAAGAAAGAAAGAAAGAAAGAAAGAAAAAAGAAAGAAAGGAAGGAAGGAAGGAAGGAAGGAAGGAAGGAAGGAAGGAAGGAAGGAAGGAAGAAAGAAAGAAGAGTGGCACCTGTGTGGCTCAGTTAGTTAAGCTTCTGCCTTAGGCTCAGATCATGATCCAGGTCCCAAGGCACGCTCCCTGTTTTGCAGGAAACCTGCTTCTCCCTCTACCTCTGCCCCTCTCGATCATGGTTTTTATTTCCTCTCTCTCTCAAATAAATAAAAAAAATCTTTGAAAAAGAAACAAACAAACCCAGAATGAAGAGAAATCTCCCATGTAGAAGAATTTCAAACAATTTGTGCAGACATTCCACCGTCAAGTTCATGAGCATACCTTCACACTCATATGTGCGGAATACACATAGTAACTTCCTTCTACAGAATATAATATGAAAAAGTCAAAGTAATATTGATAATATAATAATAATAACATAATTAATAATAATAATAAAGAATCAGTTTACTACGGAGAAAGCTGACAAACATTACCTCAGCAAGATGATCAGATCGATACCAAGACTGATAAATCATGTTGATAGTATCTATCCTTTATATGATATAATGAAAATGGCAGTATATCTCTTTATATAATCCACAAAAACAGTTCAATCATGAGATAAATGAAAGACATGTCCCAACTGAGGGAAATTTTACAAAATACTCTACTTCTCAAAGTGTTCCAGTTCAAGAACAACAAGGAAAGGCTGAAAGACTGTCACAATCCAGAGGAGCCTAAGAAAACAGGAAGACAAATGGAATGTGATATGAGGGATGGTAACTTAGCAAAAACTAAGGAAATCTGAATAAAGTATGGTCTTTGGTTAATGTGACTATTTTAATATTGATTCATTAGCTAATATTTGAACCATACTAATATATCAATAATTGGAGAAATTGAGAGCAAGTGCTTGTGAATGCACTGTACTATCTTCTCAATTTCCCTATAAATCTTTGTTTTTTTCCTAATAAATAAGATTTATTTTTAAAATTGACTTAAATGAATCAGGATCCAAGTGTGAAGACATTTTAAGAATAGTTGAATTAACTTTTGCCTTATTCTTAAAGAGTTCCTTTGATGGAAACAAAGTAAGAATTTTAGATCAGAAGGAAAGAAAAACACTTATGAACACGTATAATGCCTCCTCAACCTGAAAAGCAGGAAAGGATAATAAATAGCAAAAATCAGAAAAAATACTTGTATTATAATAGACACCATATTGCAAGTGCATTTAAAATTAGCAATGCATAACATTTATTTCCTTGACATTTGTCTTCAAAAGAGTTCACAGTGTTTCAGTGTCAGTTGAAACAGGGGAAGAATCTCAGGGAAGAATCCTTTACATAATAATAGGACCATTGGTAATAATGTCTCTCAGTTCTTTCCAAATCAATAAAGATGCATTTCCTGATAAGTGACTGAAATGTGAAGAAAGAGATGAGAAACCCTCATCCCTCTGAACTACTTGTGTCAGAATATTTTAACCATAGTACTACGGATAGTAGTAAATTATCCTTATTAACAGGAAATACGTCTAAGATTGGAATCTGAGCAATCAGATGTACAGAGAAAAAACGCTTTGATTCGCTCCTCATATTTTAAAGACAAAGGAGAGGTTTTCTATGTACAAAGTCAGTTGTCAAGATGGCCTTAGGGAATAAGAGTCTGCAGCTTCGAATCCCGCTGCACAGCTGGGACACCCACGCTCCAGGTCTTCCTGATCCCCATCACTGGGCCTGTCCCCCAACACAGGATGCCACGTGAGGTCATTTGCAATTGCTCTCTTAGGAGCTCTTGGGAAGGGGGAAGGAGCTAGATAGGATGGGAAAGGACGCATGGAGGCCGAGAAAATTAAGGCCATTCCAATTTAAATTCAGCATTCGCACACGCCCAGACATCCCAGGCCCCTGTGAAGAAGAGCTGCAATTTACATTGCTTCAGTTACAGGAAAAAAACAAAAGTTTACAGCTTAATGTCCTAGAAAGCCCCACATAAGAATCAAATCTGAGCCCAGGCCAAGGGCAGGAAGCCCCTATTAGAATGAGAACAGAGCTCAATGCCCTTGAAGGCCCCATATCAAAATTTAAACATAACTTGAGGAATTGCACCATCCCTTCTGGAGGTCCCCGAGACCAGACCTTAAAACTAAGCTAAAACCCTCCTCGGGGTCCAAGTCACTGTTCCTCTGTGTCGGGTATACTTGGATAGAAGCTCGAGCTTGTAAATAAACCCTCGTGTGTTTGCATCAGTGTCGGCTTCTAGGTGGTTTCTCAGATTCGCAATCTTGGGCACAACAGTCTGAGAAAAAAAAAACAAAACCAAAAGAAGCTCGGACGCATGTAGAGTGAATGCAGGGTTCTGAGAGAAGCGGCGGAGATCGGGTACTGGGGGTCTCTTCTCTGGAGGCCCATGCAGACTGGGGAGCGGGATACTCAGCCCCAGAGCCACAGGACCCAGATTCCGCACCCACGGCCCGCCCATCAGGGCCAGGTCTGAGGGAGCAGCACAGCGCTGCCCACTGGAGGCCAGAGGCGCTGACGCCCACCCTGCCTCTGACCCCCGCAGGTACATATCCCAGGCAGATGTGCACCTGACAATCAGCGCCACATCCCATCCCTAGACCCTGCACAGACCACTCGCTGCCACCAAGTTGTCAGACCACAGAGGCTGCAGAGCTTCAGCTCTGACTGGAAAGTAGGGTCTAGATTCCTTTGTACTTTGTGCCCTATTTTCATTCATTTTCTTTGATTCTTTTTTATTAATTGCCTTATTTTAATTTTTATGTATGTACCTTAGATATTTCTAATTTTTACTTCCATGGTACTTTAACAGGAAAAGAAAATAGGAGGTACAGGAGGAAAGATGACAAACACTACCTCAGCAAGATGATCAGATCGATACCAAGACTGATAAATCATGTTGATAGTATCTATCCTTTTATGATATAATAAAAATGGCAGTATATCTCTGTATATAATCCACAAAAACAGTTCAATCATGTGATAAAAAGACATGTCCCAACTGAGGGAAATTTTACAAAATACTCTACTTCTCAAAGTGTTCCAGTTCAACAACAAGGAAAGGCTGAAAGACATAATGCAGAGAGCCTAAGAAAACATGAGTGGTATGGAGTGTGATATGAGGGATGGTAACTTAGCAAAAACTAAGGAAATGTGAATAATGTATGGTCTTTGGTTACTGCATATATTTTAATATTGATTCATTAGCTAATATTCATACCGTCATGATATAAGATATCAATAATTGGAGAAATTGAGAGCAAGTGCATGTGAATTCTCTGTACTTTCTTCTCAATTTCCCTGTAAATCTTTGTTTGCTTTCTAATAAATAAGATTTATTGTGAAAATTGACTTAAATGAATTAGGCTCCAAGGGGGAAGACATTTTAACAATAGTTGAATTAACTTTTGCCTTATTCTTAAAGAGTTCCTTCGATGGGAACAAAGTAAGAATTTCAAATCAGAAGGAAAGAAAAACACTTATGAACACGTATAATGCCTCCTCAACCTGAAAAACAGGAAAGGATAATAAATGCAAAAATCAGAAAAAATACTTGTATTATAATAGACACCATATTGCAAGTACATTTAAAATTAGCAAGGCATAACATTTATTTCCTTGACATTTGTCTTCCAAAGAGTTCACAGTGTTTCAGTGTCAGTTGAAATAGGGGAAGAATCTCAGGGAAGAATCCTTCACATAATAATAGGACCATTGGTAATAATGTCTCTCAGTTCTTTCCAAATCCATAAAGATGCATTTCCTTTTTTTTTAATTTTTATTTATTCATGATAGTCACAGAGAGAGAGAGAGAGAGAGAGAGAGAGAGAGAGGCAGAGATACAGGCAGAGGGAGAAGCAGGCTCCAAGCACCGGGAGCCCGACGTGGGATTTGATCCCGGGTCTCCAGGATCGCGTCCTGGGCCAAAGGCAGGCGCTAAACCGCTGCACCACCCAGGGATCCCATATAAAGATGCATTTCCTGATGAGTGACTGAGCTGTGAAGAAAGAGATGAGAAACCCTCATCCCTCTGAATTACTTGTGTCAGAATATTTTAACCATAGTACCACGGATAGTAAATTATCCTTATTAACAAGAAATACATCTCATATTGGAATCTGAGCAATCAGATGGGCAGAGAAAAAACACTTTTACTCACTCTTCATCTTTTAAAGATAAAGGACAGCTTTTCTATGTTCAAAGTCAGATTTCAATATAGCCTTAGGGAATAAAAGTCCGCAGCATGGAATCCCGCTGCACAGCTGGGATGCCCGCGACCCTGGTCTTCCTGATCCCAAATCCCTGGGCCTGTCCCTCAACACCCGATGCCATGCTGAGGTTATTTGCAATTGCTCTCTTAGGAGCTCCTGAGAAGGGAGAAGGAGCTAGATAGGATGGGACAGGATGCAAGGAGGCCCAGAACATTATGGCCATTCCAATTTAAATTCAGCATTAGCACACGCCCAGACATCCCAGGCCCCTGTGAAGAAGAACTGAAATTTACATTATTTCAGTTACAGGAAAAAAACAAAAGTTTACAGCTTAATGTCTTAGAAAGCCCCACAATAGAATAAAAACTGAGCCCAAGCCCCTATTACAATGAGAAGAGAGCGCAATGCTCTTGAAAGCCCCATATCAAAATGTAAACAGAACTTGAGGAATTGTTCCAGCCCTACTGGAGGTCCCCGAGACCAGCCCTTGAAACTAAGCTAAAACCGTCCTCGGGGTCCAAATCCCTGCTCCACTCTGTGGGGTATACTTGGACCCATGCTCAAGTTTGTAATACAACCCTCGTGTGTTTGCATTGGTGTCGGCTCCTTAGTGGTTTCTCAGATTCGCAATCTTGTGCACAACACTCCCATGTCCCCTCCCCACCTGGACTGACCCCTTGTCCCCTCCCACTCAGGCTGACCCCCAGTCACTTCCCCGCTCACAACAGCTAGGCACAGGCCCTTACACAGGTCCCACGGGCACGGTGGACACTCCCGCCATCCCCAGCCTCCCAGGGAAAGGACAGAGTTTTCGGCAGGACACACTCCCATGGTGGGTCCAGGGCTCCCTGCCCAGGACAGACAGGTCGGGATCTGTATCCCTGATGCCAGCTCCTCCTCCCCGGTTTTCCCGCAGGAAATGAAGGAGGAGGCCCTGGTCTCCTCCAGGGACATCACGCTGGGGGACCTGGACGTCACCAGGATGTTCAGCTGTCACGTCATGTTTTGAGACTACTACGGGGTAGGGTGATGCTGAGAGGCCAGGGGGTATTGGGTCCCGGGGAGGACCAGGGGCATCTGGGTAGGGAACACGGGGTTTCGGAGGGACATACTGTGCCCTGCCTCCACCCACTGTCCCTCCTGGAGGGCGGGACACCCTGCACAGGACACCAGCCCCTAACCCAGAGGTACCTGGGCTGATTGGCCCACGCTCTGTGGGTGCTGGGTTGATTTGAGCCCCTACCAGTCCCAACACAAAGACTAATGGAATCAGGCCCCCATGGCCCTGGCCAGCCCTGGATTCTGGCCCCGGGCTGAGCGAGCCCTCTCACAGCTGGATGTGACCTACTGGGCCCTGGGAATGCATGACAGATCCAGGTCGCTGATCTAGGGCAGCCCTGGGTATCCCGGGACACCGCAGTGAGGGGACAGGAGGGGTAAGCCGGTGGGCCCCACCAGGACCCACACCAGGATGCAGGCTCCTCCAGGTGCTGGGGCCCCAGAGGGCCCAAGGCTGCTGTCCTCAGTACCGTCACTCAGGCTGAAACCTCAGGACACACGCCCCCACCCGGAGTCCAAACATGCTCCCAGGTGGGGGACTCCAGCACCCGCCTCCCACCCCGGGTGATTCATGCCCCCCCTTAAAGGACAGAAAGGTCTCCCTCCCCAGGGGAAGGCACGCAACCACCGCTCTGAGCCCGTTTGCTGTAGAAAGTCAATAAAGTGTTGTGGTGCGAAAATGCACAGCCAGCCATCCCGTTTCTGTGTCTCCCAGAACTCTGTGCACAGGGAGTGGAGAGACCCCCAGAGAGGAGGAGGGGGCACTACCTAGGCGCCAACTAGCCCCTGCAGGGGCGCCACCAGGCACACACAGCTGACGGCTCCCCGTGCCTTCCAGGGGTGGCCAGACCCACTGCTGGACATGGGAATGTGGCTGAGCCGGAACTTCAAGCTCAGCTGACCCACCAGCCGAAAGTCACTGCATGAGTGAGCCCTGGCGCTGCCAGGAGAGCCCAGCTAACCGCCCAGCGCCAGCACCAGAAATGATGTTCTGCCAACCATTTCGGGGTTTTTTGGTGACCCAGCCAGAGGATCCGATAGCTGCATGTGATAGCTGCATGTGATAGACACACACACACCACAAAACCAAGAAAAGTTGGAATCCCCCCAATGTTGTCAAACAGCAGCCGATGGTTACATACACAACGCTGTGGTCCCCAATAGGATAGATGGAAAATGCTATAAGCCACGACTGCAGAGGTGTTGGAGGCATGGAGCTGTGCCTGCTGTGTTCCAACAAGGAGGGCAGAGGGGCAGGAAGCATCCTCCGGAAGGGGGGCTCCTCCCAGGAAAGGACACCAGGTCCCTGTGAACTCTACGGAGGGTGAAATCTGTCTCTCTTTCTGCTTCTGGTTTTCCTCCTAAATGCCATTTTTCTCAATCATATTAGCAAGAATTTATTTTATGTTTTTAAATTTCTTTTTATTGCAGTCCAATTTGCATGAATTTTTTCTTCAGCAAGGGTATCATTCAGGAGAGATAAAGATTTTCCCAGACAGGCAACATATAAAGGAGTTCATGACCAATTAACCAGTCCAGTAAGGAATTTTAAGAGGGACTCTTCTAGTGGGGGAAAAAAAGAGAACAAAAGCAACAAAGACTAGAAAGGCCCAGAGAACGTCACCAGAAACACCAACTCTTCCGTTAACACAAAGGCACAAAGTTCATATCTTTGAATAGTCACTCTGAATGCTGATAGCCTAAATGCTCCAATCAAAAGATATAGGGGATCACAGTAGCTTAAAAAACAGGATCCAGGGCGCCTGGGTGGCTCAGGGGTTGAGCCTCTGCCTTTGACTTAGGGTGTGATCCTGGAGTCTGGGATCAAGTCCCATATTGGGCTCCTGGTGGGGAGCCTGCTTCTCTCTCTGCATAATTTTCTGTCTCTCTCTCTCTCTGATAAATAAAATTATTATTAAAAAAACAACATGCATCTGTACGCTGCCTACAAGATGCTCACCTTAAACCTATAGACAGAAACAGATTGAAAGTCAGGGGATGGATAATCATCTATCACACTAATGGATATCAAAAGAAAGGTGGAGGACCCATACTTATATCAGACAAACGAGATTTGAAACCAAATCCTGGGGGACATCTGGTGGCTCAGTGGTTGAGCATCTGCCTTCGGCTCAGGGTGTGATCCTGGGATCCCAGGATCGTGTCCCACATCGGCCTCCCTTTGGGGAGCCTGCCTCTCACTCTGCTATGTTTCTTCCTCTGCTCCTCTGTGTATCTCTCATGAATACATAAATAAAATATTTAAATTTCAAACAAGAAAGAAGAAATACTATAAGAAGAGATGAAGAAGGGTATTATTTCCTAATTTAAAAACCTCTCTATCAAGATCAAACAACTAAATATTTATGCTGCCAACATGGGAGTACCTAAATATAGAAACCAATTAACAACAAACATAGAGGAACTCACTGAAAATAATACAATGACAGGGGATTTTAACACCCACTTATGGCAATGGACCGATCGTCTATGCAGAAATAAATAGGGGAAAAATAGCCTTGACACACTGGACCACAGGGACTCAACAGATATAGTCTGAACATTTCATCCGAAAGCAGAATACACATTCCTTTCAAGTGCACATGGGACATTCTCCAGAACAGATCATATCATGGCCCACAAATCAGCCCTCAACAGGTACAACAGGTACAAGAAAATTGATATCACACGCTGTACATTTTCAGAACACTACGCTATGAAACTCGAAGTTGACAGTAAGAAAAAAAATTGGACAGACCAAAAATAAGTGGAGATTATCAACATCCTACTAGAGAATGAATGGAGCAACCAGGAAATTAAAGAGGAAATTTAAAAGAAATGAAAATGAAAACATTTTTCTCCAAACCTCTGGGATGTAGCAAAGGCAGTCCCATGGGAAGTATATAGCAATATAGGCCTACCTCAAGAAACAAGAAGTCTCCAATACACAACCTAACCCTACACCTAAAGGAGCTGTAAAAGGAATAGGAAACAAAGCCTAAAGCCTACAGAAGAAGGGAAAAAATAAAGATGAGAGCAGAAATAAACAATACAGAAACAACAAAACAGTAGAATGGAATAAGGAAACTAAGAGCTGTTTCTTCAAAATAATTAATAAAATGGATCAAGCCCTAGCCAGCCTTATCAATGAGAAAAGAGAAATGACATAAATAAATAAAATCACAAATGAGAGAAGAGAGATCACAATAAACACCAGAAAAATAAGACAATGATAAGGGATTACTATGAAATTATACACTAACAAACTGGGAGACCTGGAATAAATGGACAAATCCCTAGAAATGTGCAAACGAGCAAATCTGAAATAGGAAGAAATAGAAAATATGAACAGACCCATGAGTAGCAAAGAAATTGAATCAGCAAGACACCTGGGTGTCTCACTGGTTGAGCATCTGCTTTAGCTCAGGTCATGATCCCGGGGTCCTGGGGGATCAAGTCCCACATCAGGCTTCCCGCATGGAGCCTCATTTTCCCTCTGCCTATACCTCTGCCTCTCTGTGTCTCTCATGAATACATGAATAAAGGTGCAGCCACTGTGGAAAACCGTTCGGAGGGTACTCGAGAAGTTAAAAATAGAGGATCCCTGGGTGGCGCAGTGGTTTGGCACCTGCCTTTGCCCAGGGCATGATCCTTGAGACCCGGGATCTAATACCACGTCGGGATCCCGGTGCATGGAGCCTGCTTCTCCCTCTGCCTGTGTCTCTGCCTCTCTGTGACTATCATAAAAAAATTTTAAAAAAAGAAGTTAAAAATAGAGCTACCCTACGATTCCAAAATTGCAAAGCGAGGTCTTTACCCCGAGGATACAAAAGTAGTTTAGTAGATTCAAAGAGGAACACACAGCCCAGTGTTGGTAGCAGCATTATCAACAACAGCGAAACCGTGTATAGAGCCCGGATGTCCATCGACAGAAGAATGGGCAGAGACGATGTGGTAAATATACACCCTGCAACATCACTGGGTCATCAGAAGGGATGAAATGAAGCCATTTACAATGACGTGGGAGAATTGGAAGGGACTTATGCTAAATGAACTCAGTCAGAGAAAGACAGACCAAATACCATACAATTGCATTCACATGTGAATTTTAAGAAACCAAAGAAACTGGCAAAGGGGCGAAGGGGGGGATGAGAGATGCAAACCAAGAACACACTCTTAACACAGAGAATAAACTAATAAATACCAGAGGAAGGTGGAGGGGATGGGGAATCAGGGGATGGGGATAGTGGAGGTCAACTCTGACCAGTACCAGGCGTTGTATTCAAGGGTTGAATCACTATGTGGTAAACCAGAAACTATATCATACTGTGTTTACAAACAGGAATTCAAGTAAAACTTTAAAATAATAATTGGTAGTATAGAGGAAACATGTGCTCACAAGAGATAAAAACAGAAAGGCAACTGAAAATCCAAACAAAGAGTCTTTATAGCCACAAATCCCCTCCTTAGCTGAGCTCAGGAGAATCCTGCCATGCCTATTCTCACCCCAGAAAAGCCTGGATTTTGATTCTCTGGGGAGGCTACTGACTTGGTGGAGTCAGGCTATCTTCGAAACCAAAACCTAAATAGAGTGCATAAAACTAAACTGCCAAAGATGCTAGGAGTCCCAGTGCAGGCACATGCCAAGACACAAACTCTAACCATACACAGACATAACCCTAACCCTACACTTAAGCCTAATGTTAACCTAACCCTTAAACAAGAAATATCACTAATCAAAAACCAAACACAAACCCCAAGACCGAAACGCATTCACTGAACCTTCCTGCCAACCCTCACCCTAACTCCTAAACCTATTCTAAACCATTAACCCTGACCCTTACCTTAAATCTAACCCTAACCTCTAACCATAACCTTAACTTAATGTACTCAAATCCTATTCCTAACCTTAACCTGTACCCTAACCCTAACTCTAAAGCTAAAACCCACCTCTGGGTCCAAGTCCCTGCTCCACTGTGTCGGGCATACATGGACACAAGCTCGAGCTTGTAAATAAACCCTCGTGTGTTTGCATCAGTGTCATCTTCTCGGTGGTTTCTCAGATTCGCAATCTTGGGCACAACAGTCTGAGATAAAAAACAAAACCAAAAGAAGCTCGGACGCAGGTAGAGTGAACGCAGGGTTCTGAGAGAAGCGGCGGAGACCCGGGGGCTTGGGAGCTCTTCTGTGGAGGCCCCAGCAGACTGGGGGGCAGGATGCTCAGCCCCAGAGCCAGAGGACCCAGAGAGCCACCCGCATTCCCGCCCATCTGGGCCGGGTGTGAGGAAGCAGCACAGCGCCACCCGCTGGAGGCCAGACGCGCTGACGACCACCCAGTCTCTGACCCCCACAAGTGCAACTCCCAGGCAGATGTGCACCTGACAATCAGCGCCAAGGCCCATCCCCAGACCCCACACATATGATTCCCTGCCACCAAGTTGTCAAAACAGAGAGGCTGCAGAGCTTCAGCTCTGCCTCGAAAGTAGAGTCTAGATTCCTTTGTAGTTTGTGCTCTTTTTTCATTTATTTTCTTTGATTCTATTTTATTAATTGCCTTATTTTAACTTTTATGTATGTACCTTATATATTTCTTATTTTTACTTTCATGGTACTTTAATTGTGTTTCATATTTTGGGATTTAGAATCTTTTAATGAGCAGGCCAAAATAATCTGATTTTTTTTGGGGGGGGGGAGGACAGTTGTTATTGTTTTTCTTGGTTTTTCTTTTTCTTCCTTCTTTCTTTTCTGGAAAAAATAATGAGATGGAGTAGTTCAACTCCATAAAATAACAGAGGTAGTACTCACAGCCAGCAAGTTCATCAATACACATATATGATGTCTAACTACAGTTCAGAACAATGATTATAAAGATAGCAGCTGGGCTGGAAATAGAGCACAGAAGAAAACTAGAGAATCCCTTCCTGTAGAAATAAAACAACTAAAATCTAGTCAGGCCAACGTTAAAAATGCTATAACTCTGATGCAGTCCCAAGTGGAAGCCTTAAAAACAAGAAACGTTATGGAGCATAGAGGCAGACATAGGGAACTCAGCCACTTATTAAAACAATAACATTCATATCATAGGAGACTCAGAAGATGAAGAGAGAGAAAAGGTGGGCCTTGCTCAGCCATTAGAAACGACAAATACCCACCATTTGCTTCAACGTGGATGGAACTGGAAGGTATTATACTGAGTGACGTAAGTCAATCAGAGAAGGACAAACATTGTATGTTCTCATTCATTTGGTTAATATAGATAATAGTAAAGGGAATATAAGGGAAGGGAGAAGAAATGAGTGGGAAATATCAGAAAGGGAGACAGAACATAAACTCCTAACTCTGGGAAAAGAACTAGGGGTGATTGAAGGGGAAGTGGCCGGTGGGTTGGGGTGAATGGGTGATGGGCACTGAGGGGGGCACTTGACGGGATGAACAATGGGTGTTATTCTGTATGCTGGCAAATAGAACACTAAGAAAAAGTAAATTTATTATTAAAAAAAAAGAAAGAAACAAAGTGTGGCACCTGGGTTGCTCAGTCATTTAAGCTTCTGTCTTAGGCTGGTATCATGATCCAGGTCCCAAGGCAGGCTCCCTGTTCAGCTGGGAACCTGCTTCTCCCTCTCCCTCTGTCCCGCTCCCTCATGCTTTTTCTCTCCTCTCTTTCTCATATAAATAAATAACATCTTTGATAAAAAAACAATCAAACAAACCTACAGGGAAGAGAAATCTCCCATGTAGAAGAATTTCAAACAATTTGTGCAGACATTCCACCGTGAAGTTCATGAGCATAGATACCCACTCTTATGTGTGCAATACACATAGTAACTTCCTTCTACAAAATATATTATGAAAAACTTAAAATAATAATGATAATAATAATAATAATAATAATAATAATAATAATAATAATAAAAGAATCAGTTTACTACGGAGAAAGCTGACAAACCCTACTTCAGCAAGATGACCAGAACGATGCCAAGACTGATAAATCATGTTGATAGTATCTATCCTTTATATGATATAATGAAAATGGCAGTATATCTCTGTATATAAGCCACAAAAACAGTTCAATCATGAGATAAACAACAGACATGTCCCAACTGAGGGAAATTTTACAAAATACTCTACTTCTCAAAGTGTTCCAGTTCAACAAAAACAAGGAAAGGCTGAAAGACTGTCACAATCCAGAGGAGCCTAAGAAAACAGGAGGACAAATGGAATGTCATATGAGGGGTGGTGACTTAGCAAAAACTAAGGAAATCTGAATAAAGTATGGTCTTTGGTTATTGCGAATATTTTAATATTGATTCATTAGCTAATATTTGTACCGTACTGATATAAGATATCAATAATTGGAGAAATTGAGTGCAAGTGTATGAGAATTCTCTGTACTAGTTTCTCAATTTCCCTATAAATCTTTGTTTTTTTTCCTAATAAATAAGATTTATTTTGAAAATTGACTAAAATGAATCAGGCTCCAAGTGTGAAGACATTTTAAGAATCATTGAATTAACTTTTGCCTTATTCTTAAAAAGTTCCTTCGATGGGAACAAAGAATTTTATATCAGAAGGAAAGAAAAACATTTATGAATACGTATAATGCCTCCTCAACCTGAAAAGGAGGAACGCATAATAAATAGCAAAAATCAGATAAAAATAATTCTAGTATAATAGACACCATATTGCTAGTGCATTTAAAATTAGCAATGCATAACATTTATTTCCTTGACATTTGTCTTCCAAAGAGTTCACAGTGTTTCAGTGTCAGTTGAAACAGGGGAAGAATCTCAGGGAAGAATCCTTCACATAATAAAAGGACCACTGGTAATAATGTCTCTCAGTTCTTTCCAAATCCATAAAGATGCATTTCCTGATGAGTGACTGAGCTGTGAAGAAAGAGAAGACATTCCCTCATCCCTCTGATTTACTTGTGTCAGAATATTTTAACCATAGTACTACGGATAGTAAATTATCCTTATTAACAGGAAATACGTCTCAGATTGGAATCTGAGCAATCAGAAGTGCAGAGAAAAAACACTTTGACTCGCTCTTCATCATATAAAGAGAAAGGACAGCTTTTCTATGTACAAAGTCAGTTGTCAAGATAGCCTCAGGGAGTAAGAGTCTGCAGCATCGAATCCCGCTGCACAGCTGGGATGCCCAGGAGCCAGGTCTTCCTGATTCCAAATCCCTGGGCCTGTCCCCCAACACACGCTGCCAGGCTGAGGTCATTTGCAATTGCTCTCTTAGGAGCTCCGGGGAAGGGTGAAGGAGCTAGATAGGATGGGAATGGATGCAAGGAGGCCGAGAAAATGAAGGCCTTTCCGCTTTAAGTTCAGCATTCGAACACATCAAGCCATCCCAGGACCCTGTGAAGAAGAGCTGAAATTTACATTACTTCAGATACAGGAAAAAAACAGAAGTTTATAGCTTATTGCCCTAGAAAGCCCAACAATAGAATAAGAATTGAGCCCACGCCAAGGGCTGGAAGTGCCTATTAGAATGAGAACAGAGCTCAATGCCAATGAAGGCCCCATATCAAAATGTAAACAGAATTTGAGGAACTCTTCCAGCCCTTCTGGAGGTCCGTGAGACAAGCCCTTAAAACTAAGCTAAAACCCAACTCGGGGTCCAGGTCCCTGCTCTGCTGTGTTGGGTTCGGGTGTACTTGAACGCAAGCTCGAGTTTGGAAATCAACCCTCATGTGTTTGCATTGGTGTCAACTCCATAGTGGTTTCTCAGATTCGCAATCTTGGGCACAACACCCCATGTCCCCTCCCACCTGGGCTGAACCCCTCTGCCGTCCCACCCAGGCTGACCCTCAGCCACCTCCCCGCCTACAACAGCTGGGGACAGGCCCTCACACAGTTCCACGGGCACAGTGGGCACTCCCACCATCCCCAGCCTCCCAGAGGAAGGAAGGAGGATTCTGCAGGACACACTCCCACGGTTGCTCTAGGGCTCCCTGCCCTGCACATCAGCTTGTGACAGGTCAGGGTCTGTATCCCTAATGCCTGCTCCTCCTCCCCGGTTTTCCCACAGGAAATGAAGGAGGAGGCCCTGGTTTCCTCCTAGGACAACACGCAGGTAGACCTGGACGTCAACAGGACATTCAGCAGTCACATCATGTTTTGGTACTACTATAGGGTAGGGTGAGGCTGAGGGGCCAGGGGGGATCGGGCTCCGGGAGAGGACCAGGGGCTTCTGGGTCGGGAACACAAGGCTTCCGAGGCCGGGAAAAGAACAGCAGCCAGCAACACACAGCTGCACGGTAAGGTGCTGGGGATGAACCCCGTGCCCACTCCCCTGGGGGCTCAGGGATGAGGAGGCCACTAGGATGGGGCCTCCAGGGGTTGCCATGTGAGCTGAACCCCAAAGGTGTGAGGGACGGCCCTCTGAAAAGCAGGGGGCGGGGTTGCGGGCCATGGGGGACAGTAAGGGGACCTGGGGGCTGGGTGTATGGCTGTGACTGGAGGAGGACACACATCGATCCGATGAGGGTCGGACGGGTCAGGGTGACACCTCCCCTCGGTGCTTTATATATTTCTAAATTCTATGCATTTCATTTGAGACAATTTGCAATTTGTAAACATACATAGTATGATGACCCGAGATATTGCCCCCAGTCCAGCCAGGGTCCTGCACTGACCACACGGGGCCCCAGGGGCAGGTGTCACAGCAAACCCCAGACTGGGGTCGCCTTAATTGGTAGACGTCTCCCAATGCATCTTAGAGAAAGGGTTTGCCGTGTGTCTGCAAGCCCCCCACCCCATCCCCCCATTTCCCAGAAACACATCATCCCCCTACATCATCATCCCCCATGGCATCGCCCCTACACCATCCCCTTCACACACACAAAGCCCCACACAATCCCCACCCACACTATACCTCAACACTATCCTCCCTACACCATCCCCCAACTCCACCACCGTCATACCCATGCCTCACACCATCCACCCTCACACCATCAGCCCTGAGCAAGGACCCGGTGCAGCTGCCCCCTGTGGGACATGCTCAGCCTCCCCGGGGTTCTCTGGATACCCTGCTCCCATCAGAAGCCCGGGTGTCCCATAGAGTACCCAGGGGTTGCAGGGAGGAGGGAAGACAGGGATACCCTGACAGGGTGTGCTCAGGTGAGTGGTGCAGAGGACCCACTGTGCCCTGCCTCCGCCCACTGTCCCTCCTGGAGTGCGGCACACCCTGCCCAGGACACCAGCCCCTAACCTAAAGGGACCTGGGCTGACTGGGCACCAGGCTCTGGGGAGCTGGGTTGATTTGAGCCCCAACCAGGCCCAACACAAAGACTAATGGGATCCAGCCCCCCATGGCCGTGGCCAGCCCTGGATTCTGGCCCCGGGCTGAGCGAGCCTTCTCACAGTTGAATGTGGCCTCCTGGGCACTGGACATGCCCCACAGATCCAGGTCACTGACCTAGGGCAGACTGGGGGATCCTGGGACACCCCAGGGTGGGGAAAGCAGGGTTAGGCTGGTGGGCCCCACCCACACCCACACCAGGAGGCAGGCTCCTACAGGTGTTGGGGCCCAGCTGTCCTACAGGGACCCAGCACAGGAGACCATGAGCTGCAGTTCCAGGTCAGCTCTGCTGTCCTCAGAACCGTCACTCAGGCTGAAACCTCAGGACACACGCCCCCAACCAGAGTCCACACATGCTCCCAGGTGGGGGACTCCAGCACTCGCCCCCCCACCCCGTGTGATTCTTGCTCTCCCCTAAAGACAAAAAGGTCTACTTCCCCAGGGGAAGGCACGCACCCTCTGCTCTGAGCCCATTTCCTGTACAAATTCAATAAAGTGTTGTGGTGGGAAAATGCACAGCCATCCCGTTTCTGTGTCTCCAGAACTCTGTGTATAGGGCGTGGAGAGACCCCCAGAGAGGATTAGGGGGCACCACCGAGGCCCCAACCAGCCCATGCAGGGGTGCCGCTAGGCACACACAGCTGACGTCCCCACGGGCCATCCAGTGGTGGCCGGACGCCACGGTCAGGCCTCACAGACTTTACTGGGACTCAGCCTGTGCCTTGTCGGCCAGAATGGGCAGGACAGAGTGACAGCCAGGGAGCCTCAGGTCACCAGGGTCTGTGCAAAGTGACCTCAGAGGTCACCTCCCTCTGTCCAGGGGGCCGGGCCTGGCCGGGTTCCAGGGCACTTCCTCCTCTCCCCGCATCCCTGTGCCTGGGTGCCTTGGGCACAGAGGGCTTGCGGGGCGGTCAGCGTGGCCATGGAAGTGATATCAGGACAGCAGGCCCTTGTGTTGTGCCCAAGATTTCGAATCCGAGAAACCACCAAGGAGCCGACACCGATGAAACTCCCGAGGGTCTCTTTACAAGCTGGAGCTTGGTCCAAGTGCACCAGACACATTGGAGCAGGGACTTGGACCCCGAGACTAAGGGACGAGGCAGCTTTATAGGGGACAGTGGACCATGGGATACGCAGAAAGTTGCACAGTCATGTCGGTCCACATGTAGGTGGCCGATTGAATTACACCTTACCCTATAGTATCCACTTGAGCTGGTCTATTACTTTGGTCAGAATTGGTGCATGATTTTGGTGGGCACAAAGCAGGGTTACATTGTTATGAGCTGATTTCCAATTAGGGTGTGCCCAGCAGCCTGACTAGGGTGGGGCAGCGCCTTAAGCCATAAATAGGTCATTTGGGGGTAATAGGGGAGGTGGCGGGTGTAGCACAAAATGGAATGAGTCCTGCTCTGTTTCTCCAGGGGTAGGGGATTTTTATTAAATTTCCAGGGTCCCACACTTGCAGCTCATGCACCTGGGCCACCCTCACCAGGTGGACTCAGCGTGCACACCCTGTGGTACTGGATCTCTCACACCAAAGTGTGGAGGGCACCCTCCTTGCCCGAGTGAGTAGGGGGTGGGTGAGCATGGGGCTCGGCCTGAAGGCCAGTCAGGACAGGGGACCGACAACCCCAGCCCCATCCCCACCCTGACTCCTACATACAGGCAGCCCCATGGCTCCCCGCCATGGGCAGCCGGCTCCTCAGGAGCTCCCCCCAAGGGTGGCCCGAATGTCTGGCTCCCTGCTGGAGAGGCATTGGGGAGAAGAGAAGCAGCCAGCGCTTGGCAGGACCCACTGCCAGACATGGGAATGTGGCCGAGCCAGATCTTCCTGCTCAGCTGACCCTCCAGCGGAAAGTCACTGCATGAGCAAGCACCAGGGTGGACAGGAGAGCCCAGCTAGCCACCTAGCGCCAGCACTAGAAATGAGGTTTTGCCAACCATTTCGGGGTTTTGGGTTACCCAGGCATAGGATCCAATAGCTGCACGTGATAGCTGCATGTGATAGAGACACACACACCCCAAAACCAACAAGTCGTAATCCCCCCAATGTTGTCAAACAGCAGCCGGATGGTTACATACAAGACGCTGTGATCCCCAATAGGATACATGGAAGACGTTATAAACCATGACTGCAGACGTGCTGGAGGCACGGAGATGTGCCTGCTGGGTTCCAACAAGGAGCACAGATGGTAAGGAAGCATCCTACGGACAGGGGGGATCTCCTAGGAAAGGACACCAGGTCCCTGTGAAGGCTACAGAGGGTGAAATCTCTCCTCTTCTCTTTCTGCTTCTGGTTTTCCTCCTACATGCCATTTTCCTCAATCATATTAGAAAGAATTTATGTTTTTAAATTTATTTTTATTGGAGTCCAATTTGTATGAATTCTTTCTTCAGCAAGGGTGTCATTCAGGAGAGAAGGAGAGAGAAAGATTTTCCTAGACAGGGAACATATAAAGGAGTTCATGACCACTTAACCAGTCCAGAAAGGAATTTTAAGAGGGACTCTGCTAGGGGGGAAAAAAGAGACCAACAGAAACAAAGACTAGAAAGAACCAGAGAACGTCACCAGAAACACCAACTCTTCTGGAAACACAAAGGCACAAAGTTCATATCTTTGAATAATCACTCTGAGTGCTGATAGACTAAATGCTCCAATCAAAAGATAGAGGGTATCATAGGGGCTTAAAAAACAGGATCCAGGATGCCTGGGTAGCTCAGGGGTTGAGCCTCTGCCTTTGACTCAGGTTGTGATCCTGGAGTCTGGGATCGAGTCCCATATTCTGTTCCTGGTGGGGAGTCTGCTTCTCTCTCTGCCTAATTTTCTGCCTCTCTCTCTCTCTCTCTCTCTCTCTCATAAATAAAATCATTATTAAAAAAACAAGATCCATCTGTATGCTGCCTATTAGATGCTCACATTTATAGACACCAGGAGGTTGAAAGTCAGGGGATGGAAAATCATCTATCACGCTAATGGATATCAAAAGAAAGCTGGAGGACCCATACTTATATCAGACAAATGAGATTTGAAACCAAACCCTGGGGGACACCTGGTGGCTCAGTGGTTGAGCATCTGCCTTCGGCTCAGGGTTATCCTGGGATCCCAGGATCGAGTCCCTCATCGGCCTCCCTTTGCGGAGTCTGCTTTTCCCTCTGCCTATGTTTTGCTTCTGCTTCAATGTGTATCTCTCATGAATACATAAATAAAATATTTAAATTTCAAAAAAGAAAGAATAAATAGTATAAGAAGAGAAGGGCATTATTTCATAATTAAAAAGACTTTCTATCAAGATCAAACAACTAAATATTTATGCTGCCAACATGGGAGTACCTAAATATAGAAACCAATTAACAACAAACGTACAGGAACTCACTGATAATAATACAGTGACAGGGGATTTTAACATCCACTTATGGCAATGGAGCAATCGTCTATACAGAAAATCAACAGAGGAACAATAGCCTCGACACACTGGACCACAGGGACTCAACAGATATAGTCTGAACATTTCAACCTAAAGCAGAATACACATTCCTTTCATTTTTTATTATTTATGATAGTGATAGAGAGAGAGTGAGAGAGGGGCAGAGACATTGGCAGAGGGAGAAGCAGGCTCCATTCACCAGGAGGCCAATGTGGGATTTGATCCCGGGTCTCCAGGATCGCGACATGGGCCAAAGGCAGGCGCTAAACTGCTGCACTACCCAGGGATCCCTACACATTCCTTTCAAATGCACATGGGACATTCTACAGAACAGATCATATCATGGCCCACAAATCAGCCCTCAACAGGTACAACAGGTACAAGAAGGTTGATATCACACCCTGTACATTTTTGGACCACGATGTTATGAAACTTGAATTCGACATTAAGAAAAAAAAATTGGACAGACCAAAAATACGTGGAGATTATGAACATCCTACTAGAGAATGAATGGAGCAACCAAGAAATTAAATAGGAAATTTAAAACAAATGTAAATGAAAACATGTCTCTCAAAACCTCTGGGATGTAGCAAAGGCAGTCCTAAGAGGGAAGTACATAGCAATACAGGCCTACCTCAAGAAACAAGAAGTCTCCAATACACAACCTAACCCTATACCTAAAGGAGCTGGAAAAAGAATAGCAAACATAGCCTGAAGCCTACAGAAGAAGGGAAAAAAATAAAGATGAGAGCAGAAATAAACAATGCAGAAACACAAATCAGTAGAATGGAATAACGAAACTAAGAGCTGGTTCTTCAAAATAATTAATAAAATAGACAAAGCCCTAGCCAGCCTTATCAACGAGAAAAGAGAAAAGACCTATATAAATAAAGTCACAAATGAGAGAAGAGAGATCGCAATCAACACCAAAAAAATAAGACAATTTTAAGGGAATACCATGAAAGATTATACGCTAACAAACTGGGAGACCAGGAAGAATTGGAAAGATCCCTAGAAATGTGCAAACAATAAAAACTGAAATAGGAAGAAATAGAAATGTGAACAGACCCATAACTAGCAAAGGAATTGAATCAGCAAGGCACCTGGGTGCCGCAGTGGTTGAGCATCTGCTTTGGCTCAGGTCACGATCCCAGGATCCTGGGGCATCAAGTCCCACATCAGGCTCCCCACATGGAGCCTCATTTTCCCTCTGCCTATACCTCTGCCTCTCTGCGTCTTGCATGAATTGAATACATAAATAAAATCTTTAAAAAAGGAAAAGATATAAAGATGAGAAAGGACCCAAATAAAATCACAAATGAGGAAAGAGAAATAACAACCAACACTAGAAATACAAACGTTTAAAAGAGAACATTATGAAAAATTATATGCCAGCAACCCCGAACCTGGAAGAGATAGATCAATTCCTAGAAATATATAACATAGCAAAAATGAAAAAGGAAGAAATAAGAAACTTGAACACACAGATAACCAGCAGAGAAATTGAATCAGCAATCAAGAATCTCCCAACAGGAGACACTTATATCAATAGAATAGAATGGAAAGCCAAAACAAGATACAAACCTGTAACTCTATGGTCCATTAATCGACAACAAGGCAGGAAGGAATATCCAATGGCACAGAGACAGTCTCTTCAACAAACCCTAAACCTGACCCCAGGATAAGAACAAATGGTGTTGGGAAAACCAGGCAGCCACATGCAGAAGAATGAAACTGGACCACTTTCTTACACCATATATATAAAAAATAAATTCAAAATAGATGAAAGACCTAAATGTGAGACCTGAAACCATACAAAGAAGAAAAGATAGGCAGCAACGTCTTTGACATTGGCCATTGGATCTTCTTTCCAGATATGCATCTGAGGCGAGCAAAACAAAAGCAAAAATCCTATTGGGAGTTCATCAAATTGAAAAGCTTCTGCAAAGTGAAGGAAACAAGCAATGCTAAAATGCAAAATACAAAATGAGAGGAGATATTTGTAAACAACACATCCAATAAAGAGTTAGTATGCAAAATACGTAAAGCAAATATAAAATCTCAGCATCCTAAACACAAATTATCCAACTGCAGATGGGCAGAAGACATGAATGGACTTTGTCTCTGTCAAGACATCCAGATGGCCACCAGACACACGGACAGACACTCAGCGTCACGCATCATCAGTGAAATGCAAACCAAAACCACAATGAGATGTCACCTGACAGCCGACAGAATGGCTAAAATTAACACAAGAAACAACAGGTGTTGGTGAGGCTATGGAGAAGGGGGAGCCCCCTTACACTCCTCGTGGTCATGTGAACAGGTGCAGCTACTGTGGAAAACAGTGTGTTGTGTCCTCAAGAAGTTAAAAGTAGAAGTACCCTATGATTCCAAATTTGCACAGCTAGGTATTTATCTCGAGGATATAAAAGTAGTCTCTTAGATTCAAAGAGGGACACGTAGCCTAGTGTTTGTAGCGGCGTTATCAACAATAGCCAAACTGTGGTTACAGCCAAGATGTGCATTGACACATGAATGGGCAGAGACGATGTGGTAAATATACACACTGCGACATCACTTGGTCATCACAAGGGATGAAATGAAGCCATTTACAATGACGTGGGAGAATTGTAAAGGACTTATGCTCAAGGAACTCAGTCAGTCAGAGAAAGACAGATACCAAATACCACACAATTGCATTCACATGTGAATTTTAAGAAACCAAACAAACTGGCAAGGGGATCGATGTGGTGGGATGAGAGAAGCAAACCAAGAAACTCACTCTTAACCACAGAGAATAAACTAATAGATACCAGAGGAAGGTGGGGGGGATGGGGAATCAGGGGATGGGGATAGTGGAGGGCACCTGTGACCAGTACCAGGCGTTGCATCCAAGGGTTGAATCACTATGTGGTAAACCAGAAGCTATATCATACTGTGTTTACAAACAGGAATTCAATAAAAGTTTAAAATAATAATTGTTAGTATTGATGAAACATGTGTGCACAAGAGATAAAATCAGAAAGGCAACTGAAAATCCAAATAAAGAGTATTTAGAGCCACAAATTCCCTCCTTAGCTCAGCTTGGGAGAAGCCTGCCATGTCTTTTCTGATCCCAGCAGAAACCTGGAGTTTCATTCTCTGGGGAGGCCACTGGCTGTTGGAACCAAGCTATCTTTGAACCCAAAACCTAAATAGAGTGCATAAAACTAAACTGCCCAAGATACTAGGAGTCCCAGTGCAGGCACAGGCCAAGACCCAAACTCTAACCATACACAGACATATCCCTAACCCTACATTTAAGCCTAATGTTAACCTAACCCTTAAACAAGAACTATCACTAATCAAAAACCAAACACAAACCCCAAGACCGAACACATTCACTGAACCTACCTGCCAAGCCTCACCCTAACTCCTAAACCTATTCTTAGGTTTCCTTAACCCTGACCCCTACCTTAAATCTAACCCTAACCCTAAACTCTAACCCTAACCTTAACTTAATGTATTCAAATCCTATTCTTAACCTTATCCTGTACCCTAACCCTAACCCTCTAATACTAATCCTATCTCATACCCCAAACTGTACCCTAACCCGTACCCTAAAACTAACCCCTAACCCACTGCCTAACCCTATCCCTTATCCTTTACCAAAACCGTACACTGACCCTACCCTGACCCTGACCTGACCATTACCCCTAACCAAACACTAACCCTAATCCTAACCCCTAACCTAACCTTACCACTCACCCTAACTCTAAACTTAGCACTAACTTTAACCCTAACCCCTAACCCTAACAACTAACCCTAACTCACTCCCTAACCCCTAACCGCAAACCTAATCACAACCCTAACACTAACCATAACCCTAACCCCAAATCCTAACATCCTGCCCTAATCCCTAAGCCTAAACCCTAACCCTAACTCTAAATCCTGTCCCTAACACTAACCCTAACCCCTTTCCCTAATCCCTAACCCCCATCCAACTCCTAACCAGTCACATTTACCCTTATCCCTCACGCTATCCTCTAATCCGTAACCATAAGCATAATCACTAAACCCTAACATCTAACCTAACTTAACCACCAACTGCCTCACCTCCCCTGACCCTACCATTCATTCTACACATTCACTTACCCTGTGGTTCTGAGTAGTCCTTTCTGATGTGGACGTGGCCCACAATGGCGCCTCCAGAGTCCTCCAGGGAGTCCTGCGGAAGCCAGGATCCTGTGAGTGTCGACATGGCCCCACGTGTTCCTGAGTCATAGTCAGCGGGTCCTGAGGACGCCGGGTCTCCTGGCACTGTGGACTATGCCTCACATCCTCTGGAAGTCTCACAGCAGGTCCTCAGGAGGCCGAGGGCTCCTGTAAGCCTGGACATGGCCCCATGGCCCCCAGAAAACTCACCGCGGGTCCTGAGGGGGCTGTGGGCTCCTGTGAACATTGACACAGCCCCATATATCCTGAAGCCAAAGGGCAGGTACTGAGGAGGCCGGAGACTCCTGTCAGTGTGGATTTGGCACCCACATCTTTCTTACGCCTTACCACAGGCCCTGACAAGCCTGGGGTCTCTGTCTGCATGGAAGCATCCCCATATTTCCCGAAGTCTACACCGGGGGTTCTGAGGACATCAGCGTCCTGTTGTGTGGGCGTGGCCCCATGTCCTCCCATACCGTCACTGCGGGTTCTGAGGGGGCCAGGACTCCTGACACCGTGGATTCAGCCCCCACCTCCCAGAAGCCTCAACTTATGTCCTGAGCGGCCTGGGAGCTCCTGCCAGAGTGGACGCAGCACCACAGCTTCCTGAAGCCTCCCTGCAGGTCCTGAAGCGACCCAGGTATTCCTGTCAGGGTTGATGCGGGCCCACATCTTCCTGAAGCCTCACCGCAGGTCCTGAGGAGACTGGGGCTCATCAGTGTGGATGCGTCCCCATGTCCTCCTCAGGCCTCCCCAGCACATGTGGGCTCCTGTTAGTGCAGGTGGGCGAGGCCTACAGAGCCTTCGCGGCCCTTTGGGCCAGGCCTGGTCTCGGGCGCCTCCTGCGGGACACTCAGGCACTGCAGGAGGCCATGCAGGAGGCAGCGCCCCTGTACACGGGGCCACACCTGCCTACTTCCAGGCTCCAGCTGAGGCCTATGAGCTTTGGAAAAGACTCACTGAAACAGAGCCCAATACCTGGCTTCCCCAGAAAGACTTAAGGACAATGATTAGAGCCCACAGGACACAAAAAGAAATGTTTATCAGACTTTAACAACGCCCTGCAAAACTCACTCAACCCTCTTCCTCTGGGCGGGACCGCAGGCTGGTGCAGCCACCCTGGAAACAGTGTGGAGGCTCCTCAGGAAGTTACAAACGCCCTGGGACCAGCAGGTGCACAGCCTTAGCTCACCCCGAAGATACAGATGCATGAGACTCGGGGACACCTGCACCCCAATGTCCACAGCAGCCGGGTCCATAGTAGCCACACTGTGGGAGGAACCTCGGTGCCCTCAGGCAGATGAGGGATAAAGAGGATGGAAGATAGATGATGGTCATAGATGATAGATAGTTAGATGATAGGAATGGTACTCAGCTATCAAAGAGAAGAAAATATTGCCATTTGCAATGACGTGGATAGAACTAGAGGGATCATGTTAAGTGAAATAAGTCAGTCAGGAAAGAAAATTACCGTATGGTTGCATTCATAGGTGAAATTAAAGAAGCAAAGCAGATGGGCATCTGTGAAGGGAAGGAAAAACAAATAAGATGAAAACAGAGATGGAGGGAAAAAAGACTCAATCACAGGAAACAAACTGAGGGTCGCTGGAGGGGAGGGGAGTGGAGGGACAGGGTAACTGGTAGAGGGGCATGAAGGAGGGCACGTGATGTCATGAGCCCTGGTGTTATCTCCAACTGTTGAATCCCTAAATTCTACCTCTGAAAGTATAATACACTATACTGTTAATTAATTGGGTTTAAATTAAATTAAGTTTAAAAAATCAGTTGACGGTATCGGAGTGCATTTTCTTCCAGGCTCTCTATTCTGCTCCTTCATCTAATGCCAGAACCACACCCCTGTGACTTTGGTTTGTTTAAGTAGGCTCCATGCCTCGTCCACAGTTCAGCACAGGGCTAGAATTCATGACCCCGAGATCAAGACCAAGGGTGAAGTCAGGAGTCGGATGCTTAACCAATGGAGCCAGCCGGGACCCGAGAACCACACTGCTTTATCCTGTGTCTCTGTGACATTGTTTGAAATAGGAAAGTGGAGGGAGGGGCAAGATGGCGGAAGAGTAGGGTCCCCAAATCACCTGTCCCCACCAAATTACCTAGATAATCTTCATCATCCTGAAAATCTATGAATTAGGCCTGAGATTTAAAGTAGACCAGCTGGAATGCTACAGTGAGAAGAGTTCACACTTCTATCAAGGTAGAAAGAGGGGGAAAAAGAAATAAAGAAACAAAAGGCATCCAAGGGGGAGGGGCCCCACGAGGTGCCAGGCTAAGGCCGGGGCGAGTGCCCCCAGGACAGGAAAGCTCTGTCCCGGAGAAGCAGGAGCTTCACCAATCTTCCTGGGTGGAAAGGCACCCGCAGGGAGTTGGAGCAGGATGCCAGGATAGTGGGGATGCCCTCGGACTCCCTGGAACACTAACAGACACCTGTGCACCCAGGAGACTGCACCATACCCCGCGGCTGAGCTCCCTAAAAGACTGCAGGGCCCACGGCTGAACCTGGAGCAGCTCAGAGGGGCTCGGGCGGTGGCTCCGCATGGAGGGGGCTGCGAGGGCAGGAGCAGCTCGGAGGGGGCTCTGGCAGAGGAAGAGGATCCCTGCGGAGAGGGCAAAGGGGATCTGGGACCAGCTCAGAGGGGCTCGGGCGGCGGCACCGCAGAGGCGGCTGTGTGGCTGGGAGGGGGAATCCAACAGCGCAGGCACTGGAGCACAGGGCGCCAGGACACAGCCGAGGATCTGGCCTCCCCCTGGGACAGGCAGAGCCCGGGAAGACCCACAACAGCTAGGACGCTTCTGCCCATAACTGAGCAGATCAGCGTCCCCGCCTTGGCACCTCCAGGCCCTGCAGAGGGAGAGCTCCATAGTTACTGTGGGAGCTGAATCCAGGGCTCCAGAGCTGCCGGTGTCACTGGGATGGTTCCTCCTGGGGCCTCACGGGTTAAACAACCCCCACTGAGCCCTGCATCAGGCAGAGGGCAGAGCAGCTCCCCCAAGAGGTAACACCTGAAAATCAGCACAACAGGCCCCTCCGCCAGAAGACGAGCTAGACGGTCAAGTTCCAGGGGAAGTCAATGGACTTAAAGTATACAGAATCAGAAGATACTCCCCCATGGTTTTTTCTTTTCTTTTCTTTTTTCTTTTCTTTTCTCTTCTCTTTTCTTTTCTTTTCTTTTTTCATTTCTTCTTTCTTTTTGATTTGTTTGCATCCCCCACCCTTTATTCCTTTCTTTTTCTTTCTCTTTTTCTTCTCTTTTTTCTTTTTTTCTTCCTTTTCTCTTATTCTCTTTTCTTTCCTTCTTTCTCTCTCTTTTTCTCCTTTTCCGAATACATTTTTTTTTTGGCCACTCTACACTGAGCAAAATGAATAGAAGGAAAACCTCACCTCAAAAGAAAGAAACAGTCCTCTCTCCTAATTGTTACAAAATCTGGATTACAATTCAATGTCAGAAGGCCAATTCAGAAGCACTTATACAGCTACTGGTGGCTCTAGAAAAAAGCATAAAGGACTCAAAAGACTTCATGACTTCAGAATTTAAATCCAATCAGGACGAAATTGAAAATAAATTGAATGAGATGCAATCCAAACTAGAAGTCCTAACGATGAGGGTTAATGAGGTGGAAGAACGAGTGAGTGACATAGAAGACAAGTTGATGGCAAAGAGGGAAACTGAGGAAAAAAGAGACAGACAATTAAAAGACCAGGAAGACAGATTAAGGGAAATAAACGACAGCCTGAGGAAGAAAAACCTACTTGTAATTGGTGTTCCTGAGGGCACCGAAAGGGACAGGGGGCCAGAATATGTATTTGAACAAATCCTAGCTGAAAACATTCCTAATCTGGGAAGGGAAACAGGCATTCAGATCCAGGAAATAGAGAGATCCCCCCCCTAAAATTAATAAAAACCGTCCAACACCTCGACATTTAATAGTAAAGCTTGCAAATTCCAAAGATAAAGAGAAGATCCTTAAAGCAGCAAGAGACAAGAAATCCCTGACCTTTATGGGGAGGAGCATTAGGGTAACAGCGGACCACTCCATAGAGAACTGGCAGTCCAGAAAGGGCTGGCAGGATATACTCAGGTCCTCAATGAGAAGAACATGCAACCAAGAATACTTTGCCCAGCAAGGCTCTCATTCAAAATGGAAGGAGAGATAAAGAGCTTCCAAGACTGGCAGGAACTGAAAGAATATGTGACCTCCAAACCTGCTCTGCAGGGAATTTTAAGGGGGACTCTTAAAATTCCCCTTTAAGAAGAAGTTCAGTGGAACAATCCACAAAAACAAGGACTGAATAGACATCATGATGACACTAAACTCATATCTGCGATTAGTAACTCTGAATGTGAACAGGCTTAATGACCACATCAAAAGGCGCAGGGTTTCAGACTGGATAAAAAAGCAGGACCAATCTATTTGCTGTCTACAAAAGACTCATTTTAGACAGAAGGACACCTACAGCCTGAAAATAAAAGGTTGGAGAACCATTTACCATTCAAATGGTCCTCAAAAGAAAGCAGGGTAGCCATCCTTATATCAGATAAACTAAAATTTACCCCGAAGAGTGTAGTGAGAGATTAAGACTGACACTACATCATACTTAAAGGATCTATCAAACAAGAGGACATAAAAATCCTCTACATATATGCCCCGAATGTGGGAGCTCCCAAATATTTAAATCAATTAATAACCAAAGTGAAGAAATACTTAGATAATAATACACTTATACTTGGTGACTTCAGTCTAGCCTTTTCTATACTCGATAGGTCTTCTAAGCACAACATCTCCATAGAAATGAGAGCTTTAAATGATACACTGGACCCGATGGATTTCACAGAAATCTACAGAACTTTACATCCAAACTCAACTGAATACACATTCTTTTCAATTTCAAGTGCACATGGAACTTTCTCCAGAATAGACCACATACTTGGTCACAAATCGAGTCTGAACTGATACCAAAAGATTGGGATCGTCTCCTGCATATTCTCAGACCATAATGCCTTGAAATTAAAACTAAATCATAACAAGAAGTTTGGAAGGACCACAAACACGTGGAGGTGAAGGACCATCCTGCTAAAGATGAAAGGATCATAGGAAATTAAGGAAGGATTAAAAAGATTCATGGAAACTAATGAGCATGAAGATACAACTGTTCAAAATCTTTGGAATGCAGCAAAAGCATTCCTAAGAGGGAAATACATCACAATACAAGCATCCATTCAAAAACTGGAAAGAACTCAAATGCAAAAGCTAACCTTACACATAAAGAGGCTAGAGAAAAAAAAAAGCAGATAGATCCTACACCCAACAAAAGAAGAGAGTTAATTAAAATTCGAGCAGAACTCAAGGAAATCGAGACCTGAAGAAATGTGGAACAGATAGACAGAACCAGGAGTTGGTTCTTTGAAAGAATTAATAAGATACCTGAACCATTAGCCAGCCTTATTAAAAAGAAGAGAGTGAAGACTCAAATTAATAAAATCATGAATGAGAAAGGAGAGATCACTACCAACACCAAGGAAATACAAACGATTTTAAAAACATATTATGAACAGCTATACGCCAATAAATTAGGCAATCTAGAAAAAATGAAGGCTTTCCTGGAAAGCCAGAAACTACCAAAACTGGAACAGGAAGAAATAGAAAACCTGAACAGACCAATAACCAGGGAGGAAATTGAAGCAGTCATCCAAAACCTCCCAAGACACAAAAGTCCAGGGCCAGATGGCTTCCCAGGGGAATTCTATCAAACTTTTAAAGAAGAAACCATACCTAACCTACTAAAGCTGTTTGGAAAGATAGAAAGAGATGGAGTACTTCCAAATTCGTTCTATGAGGCCAGAATCACCTTAATTCCAAAACCAGACAAAGACCCCACCAAAAAGGAGAATACAGACCAATATCCCTGATGAACATGGATGCAAAAATTCTCAACAAGATACTATCCAATAGGATCCAACAATACATTAAGAAAATTATTCACCATGACAAAGTAGGATTTATCCCCGAGACACAAGGCTGGTTCAACACTCGTAAAACAATCGATGTGATGCATCATATCAGCAAGAGAAAAACCAAGAACCATATGATCCTCTCATTAGATGCAGAGAAAGAATTTGACAAAATAGAGCATCCATTCCTGATCAAAACACTTCAGAGCGTAGGGATAGAGGGAACATTCCTCGAAATCTTAAAAGCCATCTACGAAAAGCCCACAGCAAATATCATTCTCAGTGGGGCAGCACTGGGAGCATTTCCCCTAAGATCAGGAACAAGACAGGGATGTCCACTCTCACCACTGCTATTCAACATAGTACTGAAAGTCCTAGCCTCAGCAATCAGACAACAAAAAGACATTAAAGGCACTCAAATTGGCAAAGAAGGAGTCAAACTCTCCCTCTTCACCGATGACATGATACTCTACCTAGAAAACCCAAAACCCTCCCCCCACAAGATTGCTACATCTCATACAGCAATTTCGTAGCATGGCAGGATACAAAATCAATGCCCAGAAATCAATGGCATTTCTATACACTAACAATGAGACTGAAGAAAGAGAAATTGAGGAGGCAATCTCATTTACAATTGTACCCAAAAGCATAAGATAGCTAGGAAAAAACCTAACCAAGGAGGTAAAGGATTTCAATCATAAACACTATAGAATGCTTCTGAAAGAAACTGAGGAAGACACAAAGAGATGGAAAAATATACCATGCTCATGGATTGGCAGAATTAATACTGTGAAAAAGTCAATGTTACCCAGGGCAATGTACATGTTTAATGCAATCCCTATCAAAATACCATGGACTTTCTTCAGAGAGTTAGAACAAACTATTTTAATATTTGTGTGGAATCAGGAAAGACCCCGAATAGCCAGGGGAATTTTAAAAAAGAAAACCATATCTGGGGGGAACACAATGCAAGATTTCAGGTTGTACCACAAAGCAGTGGTCATCAAAACAGTGTGGTACTGGCACAAAAACAGACTCATAGATCAATGGAACAGAATAGAGAAGCAGAAGTGGACCCTGAACTTCATGGTCAACTGATATTCGATAAAGGAGGAAAGACTATCCATTGGAAGAAAGACAGTCTGTACAATATATGGTGCAGGGAAAATGGACATCAACAGTCAGAAGAATGAAACTAGACCACTCTCTTTCACCATACACAAAGATAAACTCAAAATGGATGAAACATCTAAATGTGAGACAAGAGTCCATCAAAATCCTAGAGGAGAACACAGGCAACACCCTTTTTGAACTCAGCCACAGTAACTTCTTGCAAGATACATCCACGAAGGCAAAAGAAACAAAAGTAAAAATGAACTATTGGGACTTCATCAAGATAAGAAGCTTTTGCACAGCAAAGGATACAGTCAACAGAAGTAAAAGACAACCTAAAGAATGGAGAAGATATATGCAAAAGTCGTATCAGATAAAGGGCTAGTTTCCAAGATCTATAAAGAACGTTTTAAACTCAAACCCAAGGAAACAAACAACCCAGTCATGAAATGGGCAAAAGACATGAAGAGAAATCTCACAGAGGAAGACATTCACATGGCCAACATGCACACGAAAACATGCTCTGCATCACTTGCCATCAGGGAAATACAAATCAAAACCACAATGAGATACCACTTCACACCAGTGAGCATGGGGAAAATTAACAAAGCAGGAAACCACAAATGTTGGAGAGGATGTGGAGAAAAGGGAAGACTCTTACACTGTTGGTGGGAATGTGATCTGGTGCAGCCACTCTGGAAAACTGAGTGGAGGTTCCTCAAAGAGATAAAAATTGACTTGCCCGACGACCCAGCAATTGCACCTTTAGGGATTTACCCCAAAGACTCAGATGCAAGGAAACGACGGGACTCTGGCACCCCGATGTTTATAGCAGAATGTCCACAATAGCTAAACTGTGGAAGGAGCCTTGGTGTCCATTGAAAGATGAATGTGTAAAGAAGATGAGGTTTATGTATAAAGTGGAATATTATTTAGGCATTAGAAACGACAAATACCCACCATTTGCTTCAAAGTGGATGAAACTGGAGGGCATTATGCTGAGTAAAGTAAGTCAATCGGAGAAGTACAAACAGTGTATGTTCTCATTCATTTGGAGAATATAAATAATAGTGAAAGGGAATATAAGGGAATGGAGAAGAAACGTGTGGGAAATATCAGAAAGGGAGACAGAACATAAATACTCCTAACTCTGAGAAAGGAACTAGAGATGCTTTAAGGGGAGGAGAGTGGGGGTTGCGGGTGAATGGGTGAATGGCACTGAGGGGGGCCCTTGCCGGGATGAGCACTGGGTGTTATTCTGTTTGTTGGTAAATTGAACACCATAAAAAATAAATTTATTTTAAAAAAAAGTTCAAACAACTAAAAATTTATGCTGCCAACATGGGAGTACCTAAATATAGAAACCAATTAACAACAAACGTACAGAAAGTCATTGATAATAATACAATGACAGGGGATTTTAACACCCACTTATGGCAATGGACCGAACGTCTATAAAGAAAATCAACAAGGGAAAAATAGCCTTGACACACTGGACCACAGGGACTCAAGAGATATAGTCTGAACATTTCAACCTAAAGCAAAATACACATTCCTTTCAGGTGTACATGTGACATTCTCCAGAACAGATCATATCATGGCCCACAATTCAGCCCTCAACAGGTACAACAGGTACAAGAAAGTTGATATCACACCCTGTACATTTTTGGACCACGACACTATGAAACTCGAAGTTGACAGTAAGAAAAAATTTGGACAGATCAAAAATACGTGGAGATTATGAACATCCTACTAGAGAATGAATGGAGCAACCAGGAAATTAAAGAGGAAATTTAAAACAAATGAAAATGAAAACATGTTTCTTCAAACCTCTGGGATGTAGCAAAGGCAGTCCTTAGAGGGAAGTACATAGCAATACAGGCCTACCTCAAGAAAGAAGAAGTCTCCAATACACAGCCTAACCCTACACCTTAAGTAGCTGGAAAAGGAATAGCAAACAAAGCCTAAAGCCTATAGAAGAGGGGGAAAATAAAGATGAGAGGAGAAATAAATAATACAGAAACAACAAAGCAGTAGAATGGAATAACGAAACAAAGAGATGGTTCATCAAAATAATTAAGAAAATGGATCAAGCCTTAGCCAGCCTTATCAACGAGAAAAAAGACCTAAATAAATAAAATCACAAATGAGAGAAGAGAGATCACAATCAACACCAGAAAAATAAGGCAATTATAAGGGAATACCATGAAAGATTATACGCTAACATACTGGGAGACCTGGAAGAAATGGACAAATCCCCAGAAATGTGCAAATGAGCAAAACTGAAATAGGAAGAAACAGAAAATGTGAACAGACCCATAACTAGCAAAGGAATTTATTCAGCAGGGCACCTGGGTGCCTCATGGTTGAGCATGTGCTTTGGCTCAGGTCATGATCCCGGGGTCCTGGGGAATCAAGTCCCACATCAGGCTCCCCACATGGAGCCTCATTTTCCCTCTGCCTATACGTCTGCCTCTCTGTCTCTCTCATGAATCCATAAATAAATCTTTAAAAAATGCAAAAATATAAAAAGATGAGAAAGGACCCAAATAAAATCACAAATGAGAAAAGAGATATAACAACACTAGAGAAATACAAACGATTATAAGAGAACATTATGAAAAATTATATGCCAGCAACCTCGAACCTGGAAGAAATAGATCAATTCCTAGAAATATATAACATAGCAAAAATGAAAAAGGAAGAAATAAGAAACTTGAACACACAGATAACCAGCAAAGAAATTGAATCAGCAATCAAGGATCTCCCAACAGGAGACGCTTAGATCAATAGAACAGAATGGAAAGCTGAAACAAGATACAAACCTGTAACTCTATGATCCATTAATCGACAATGAGACAGGAAGGAATATCCAAAGCACAAAGACAGTCTCTTCAAGAAACCCTAACCCTGACCCCAGGATAAGAAAAAATGGTGTTGGGAAAACCAGGCAGCCACATACAGAAGAATGAAACTGGACCACTTTCTTACACCATCTATATAAAAAATGAATTCAAAATGGATGAAAGACCTAAATGTGAGACCTGAAACCATACAAAGAAGAAAAGATAGGCAGCAACGTCTTTGACATTTGCCACTGGATCTTCTTTCTAGATATGCCTCTGAGGTGAGGGAAACAAAAGCAAAAATACTATTGGGACTTCATCAAATTGAAAAGCTTCTGCAAAGTGAAGGAAACAACAAAACCTAAAAGGCAACATACAAAATGAGAGGAGATATTTGTAAACAACACATCCAATAAAGATTTAGTATCCAAAATACATAAAGGAAATATAAATCTCAGCATCCTAAACACAAATTATCCAACTGCAGATGGGCAGAAGACATGAATGGACTTTGTCTCTGAGAAGACATCCACATGGCCATGAGACACACAGAAAGACACTCAGCGTCACTCATCAGCAGGGAAATGCAAACCAAAACCACAATGAGATGTCACCTGACAGCCATCAGAATGGCTAAAATTAAGAACAGAAGAAACAACAGGTGTCATTGAGGCTATGGAGAAGAGGGAGGCCCCTTACACTCCTGGTGGGCAGGCGAACAGGTGCAGCCACTGTGGAAAACACTGCAGAGGGTCCTCAAGAAGTTGAAAATAGGGGATCCCGGGGTGGCTCATCAGTTTGGCACCTGCCTTTGGCCCATGTCGCGATCCTGGAGACCCGGGATCGAATCCCACGTCGGACTCACAGTGCATGGAGCCTGCTTCTCCCTCTGCCTGTGTCTCTGCCTCTCTCTCTGTGACTATCACAAAAAAATTAAAAAAAAAGAAGTTAAAAATAGAGCTACACTACGATTCCAAAATTGCACAGCTAGGTATTTACCCCAAGGATACAGAAGTTGTTTAGTAGATTCGAAGAGGGACACGCAGCCCAGTGTTTGTAGCAGCATTATCACCAAGAGCCAAACTGTGGATACAGCCCAGATGTCCATTGACAGATGAATGGGCAGAGACGATGTGGTAAATATACCCACTGCGACATCACTCGTTCATCAGAAGGGATGAAGTGAAGCCATTTACAATGACGTGGGAGAAGTGGAAAGGACTTATGCTCAATGAACTCAGTCAGAGGAAGACATATACCAAATACCACACAATTGCATTCACATGTGAATTTTAAGAAACCAAACAAACTGGCAAAGGGGCAGAGGGGGGATGAGAGAAGCAAATAAAAAAACACACTATTAACCCCAGAGAATAAACTAATAAATACCAGAGGAAGGTGAGGGGATGGGGAATCAGGGGATGGGGATAGTGGAGGACACCTGTGACCAGTACCAGGCGTTGTATCCAAGGGTTGAATTACTATGTGGTAAACCAGAAACTATATCATACTGTGTTTACAAACAGGAATTCAAGTAAAACTTTAAAATAATAATTGGTAGTATTGATGAAACATGTGTGCACAAGAGATAAAATAAGAAAGGCAACTTAAAAACCAAATAAAGAGTCTTTAGAGTCACAAATCCCCTCCTTAGCTCAGCTTGGGAGAAGCCTGCCATGTATATTCTGACCCCAGCAGAAGCCTGGATTTTGATTCTCTGGGGAGGCCACTGACTTGGTGGAGTCAGGCTATCTTTGAAACCAAAACCTAAATAGAGTGCATAAAACTAAACTGCCCAAGATACTAGGAGTCCCAGTGCAGGCACATGCCAAGACCCAAACTCTAACCATACACAGATATAACCCTAACACTACACTTAAGCCTAATGTTAGCCTAAACCTTAACAAGACCTATCACTAATCGAAAACCAAACACAAACCGCAAGACCGAAACACATTCACTGAACCTTCCTGCCAAACCTCACCCTAAGTCCTAAACTTATTCTAAACCCTTAACCCTGACCGCTACCTGAAATCTAACCCTAACCCTAACCTCTAAACCTAAACTTAACTTAATGTACTCAAATCCTATTCCTGACCTTAACCTGTACCCTAACCCTTACGCTCTAATACTAATCCTATCTCATACCCCAAACTGTACCCTAACCCGTACCCTAAAACTAACCCGTAACCCACTCCCTAAATGTATCTCTTACCCTCTTCCAAAACCATACCCTGACCCTGACCTGTCCCTAACCCTAACCCCTAACCAAACAATAACCCTAACCCTAGTCCTAACCCCTATCCTAACCCTAACCCTCGCCCTAATTCTAAACCTAGCCCTAACTATAACCCTAACCCCTCACCCTAAACCCTAACTCACACCCTAACCCCTAACCCTAACTGCAAACCTAAGCCCAACCCTAACTCTAACCATAACCCTAACCTCAACTCCTAACCTCCTACCCTAATCCCTAGAGCCTAAACCCTAACCCTAACATTAAATCCTGTCCCTTACCCTAACCCCATCCTAACTCTTAACTACTGACCATTACCCTTATGCCTCACCTAACCTCTAATCCGTAACCATAAGCATAATCACTAACATCTAACATATAACCTAAGGCTAACCACCAATTGCCTCTCCTCCCCTAACCTTACCATTCATTCTACCCTTTCACTTAACATGTGGTTCTGAGGAGTCCCTTCTGATGTAGACATGGCCCCCAACGGCTCCTCCAGAGTCCTCCAGGGGGTCCAAGCAAGCCGGGCTCCTGTGAATGTGGACATGGCCCAACGTGTTCCTGAGTCATAGTCAGCGGGTCCTGAGGACGCCAGGTCTCCTGTCACTGTGGACTATGTCTCACATCCTCTAAAGCCTCACAGCAGGTCCTCAGGAAGCTGGGGGCTCCTTTCAGCCTGGACATGGCCCCATGGCCCCCAGAAAACTCACCGTGGGTCCTGAGAGGGCTGTGGGCTCCTGTCAGCAGAGATGCAGCCCCATATGTCCTGAAGCCAAAGTGCTGGTCCTGAGGAGGACGGGGTTCCTGTCAGGGTTGACATGACCCCTCATTTTCCTCAAACCTCACAATAAGACCTGAGGAGGCTGGGGGCTCCTGTCAGCATGGATGTGGCCCACAATCTTCCCAAACCTTCACAGTGGGTTCTGAGGAGGCCGGAGATATGTCAGTGTGGATGCGGCACCCACATTTTTCTTAGGCCTCACCACAGGCCCTGACAAGGCTGGGGTCTTCTGTCCGCATGGATGCATCCACATTTTTCCCCAAGTCTACACTGGGGGTCATGAGGAAGTCAGCGTCCTGTTCTGTCCATGTGGCCCCAAGTCCTCCCGAAGCATCACCGAGGGTTCTGAGGAGGCCGGGGCTCCTGTAACCATGAATGCGGCCCCCAGCTTCCAGAAGCCTCAACTTATGTCCTGAGGGGCCCGGGAGCTCCTGGAAGAGTGGACGTGGCACCACATCTTCCTGAAGCCTCCCTGCAGGTCCTGAAGCGGCTCAGGGGCTACTGTCAGTGTGGATATGGACCCACATCTTCCTGAAGCCTCCCTGCGGGTCCTGAGGTGGCTCAGGACTCCTGTCAGTGTGGATGTGGACCCACATCTTCCTGAAGACTCCCCGCGGGTCCTGAGGCAGCCCAGGGCTCCTGTCAGGGTGGATGCGGGCCCACATCTTCCTAAAGCCTCACCGCGGGTCCTGAGGAGACCGGGGTTCCTGTCAGCATGAACGCGACCCAATTTCACCCTGAAGACTCCCCGCGGGTCCTGTGAATGCTTCAGCTCATCAGCGTAGATGCGTCCCCACATCCCCCTCAGGCCTCCCCAGCACAGGCTGGCTCCTGTTAGTGCAGGCAGAGGAGGCCTACTGCACACACCTGCCCCATGGGAGGGGCCTGGGCTCGGGCGCCCCCTGCGGGACACTCGGGCACTGCAGGAGGCTGTGCAGGAGGCCGCAGGTGCTCCATGGGCCCCACATGCCTCCTTTCAGGCTCCAGCTGGGGCCTGTTAGCTTCAGAAACATCTCACTGAAAAGGAGCCCAACACCCGACTTCCCCAGAAATACTTAAGGACAAGGAATTGGAGCCCACAGGACACGAAATGAAATGTGGACCAGAATTTTACCACATCCTGCAAATCTCACTCAACCCTCTTCCACTGTGTGTGGGACCGTGGGTTGGTGCAGCCGCCCTGGAAACAGTGTGGAGGCTCCTCAGGAAGTTACAAATAGAGCCACCCTGCCACCAGCAGGTGAACGGCCTGGAGCTCACTCCGAAGATACAGATGCAGTGAGTCTTGGGACAACTGCACCCCAATGTCCACAGCAGCCGGGTCCACAGTAGCCACACTGTGGGAGGAGCCTCGGTGCCCTCTGCCAGATGATGGATAAAGAGGATGGGAGATAGATGATGGTCATACAGAGAGGAATGGAACTCAGCTATCAAAGAGAAGGAAATCTTGCCATTTGCAATGATGTGGATAGAACTAAAGGGATCATGTTAAGTGAAGTAAGTCACTCGGGAAAGAGAATGACCGTGTGGTGTCATTCATAGGTGGAATTAAAGAAGCAAAGCAGATGAACTACTGTGAAGGGAAGGAGAGACAAGATCAAAACAGATGCAGGAAATACAGACTCTTAACTATAGGAAACAAACTGAGGGTCGCTGGAGGGGTGGGGGCATAACAGGGGAAATAGGAAAGTGCTGCGTCTCACTCTGTCCTGTTTCTCCAATACTGATTTGCTGTCAGGGGTTATTTGTTGAGGAGGATGGATGTTATGGGTTTTTTTTTCCTATTTCTAAGTTCTGCCACCATGATTTTGATAGAAATGACATTGAAACTGAGGGTGGCTTCAGGAACTGCGGACATTCTCACAAGATGAGGCTCCCACCCCACGAGCCCAGGACGGCCTCCCAGAGCCTGGTAAGGCTCAGTGCACAAGTCTTGTGCTCCTTTGGTTCAGTCTCATTATTTATTCTTCTTGACGCTCCTGAGAAGGCCTTCACATCCTTCCTTTCCTTCCTGAGTGCTCATTGTCGGGACACAGCAAGGCTACTCTGCTCTGTAGGGTCAGTTTGTGTCCCGTGACTTTACTGAACTCAATCCTTAGTTCTAACTGGTTTTGGTGGAGGCTCTCGGGTTTCCTATTTCTAGTTCCGCACCTTCAGCATATAGGGACAGTGTGACGTCCCCCTTCCAGGTGTGGAACCTTTGATTTTTACAGCTTAATGACCTTGAAAGCACCATTATTGAATCAAAACTGAGCCCAGGCCAAGGGCAGGAAGCCCCTATTAGAATGAGAACAGAGCTCAATGCCCTTGAAGGCCCCATATCAAAATGTAAACAGAACTTGAGGAATTACTCCAGCCCTTCTGGAGTTCCCCGAGACCAGCCCTTAAAACTAAGCTAAAACCCACCTCGGGGTCCAAGTCTTTGCTCCGCTCTGTCGGGTATACTTGGACGCAAGCTCGAGGTGGTAAATAAACCCTCATGTGTTTGCATCAGTGTTGGCTTCTCGGAGGTTTCTCGGATTCGCAATCTTGGGCACAACAGTCTGAGATAAAAAAAGAAAACCAAAAGAAGCTCCGAGGCAAGTAGAGTGAACGCAGGATTTTGAGAGAAGCGGCAGAGACCCGGGGGCTTGGGGGCTCTGCTGTGGAGGCCCCTGCAGACTGGGGGGCAGGATGCTCAGCCCCAGAGCCAGAGGACCCAGAGACCCCACCCGCATCCCGCCCATCTGGACCGGGTCTCTGGGAGGAGCACAGCGCCACCCGCTGGAGGCCAGACGCGCTGACGCCCACCCCGCCTCAGACCCCGCAGATGCATCTCACAGGCAGATGTGCACCTGACAATCAGAGCCATGGCCAATCCCCAGATCCCGCACAGTCCCTTTGCTGCCACCAAGGTGTTGGACCACAGAGGCTGCAGAGCTTCAGCTCTGCTTGGAAAGTAGGGTCTAGCTTCCTTTGTACTTTGTGCTTTATTTTCATGTATTTTCTTTGATTCTATTTTATAAATTGCCTTATTTTAATTTTTATGTATGTACCTTTTATATTTCTTAGTTTTAGTTTCATGGTACTTTGTGTTTCTTATTTTGGGATTTAGAATCTTTTAACAATCAGGCAAAAATAATCTGGTAGTTTTTTTGGGGAGGGCAGTTGTTATTGTTTTTCTTGGTTTTTCTTTTTCTTCTTTCTTTTCTGGAAAAAAATAATGAGATGGAGAAATTCACCTCCATAAAATAATATGAGGGATCCCTGGGTGGCGCAGTGGTTTAGCGCCTGCCTTTGGCCCAGGGCGTGATCCTGGAGACCCGGGATCGAATCCCACGTCGGACTCACAGTGCATGGAGCCTGCTTCTCCCTCTGCCTGTGTCTCTGCCTCTCTCTCTCTCTCTCTCTCTCTGTGACTATCATAAATAAATAAAAATTTTAAAAAAATAATATGAGGTAGTACTCACAGCCAGGAAGTCCATCAATACAAATATATGATGTCTAACTACAGTTTAAAACAATGATTATAAAGATAGCATCTGCGCTGGAAAAAGAGCACAGAAGAAAACTAGAGAATCCCTTACTATAGAAATAAAAGAAGTAAAATCTAGTCAAGCCAATGTTAAAAATGCTATAACTGGGGATCCCTGGGTGGCGCAGCGGTTTGGCGCCTGCCTTTGGCCCAGGGCACGATCCAGGAGACCCGGGATCGAATCCCACGTCGGGCTCCCGGTGCATGGAGCCTGCTTCTCCCTCTGCCTATGTCTCTGCCTCTCTCTCTCTATCTCTCTCTCTCTCTGTGACTATCATAAATAAATAAAAATTTAAAAAAATGACTTAAAAATGCTATAACTGAGATGCAGTACCAAGTAGAAGCATTAAAAACAAGGAAGGTTATGGACCACAAAGGCAGATTTCAGAACTCAGCCACTTATTAAAACAATAACATTTATATCATGGGAGACTCCCAAGATGAAGACAGAGGAAAGGTGGGCTTGCTCAGCCATTAGAAATGACAAATAACCACCATTTCCTTCAACGTGGATGGAACTGGAAGGTGTTATGCTGAGTGAAGTAAGTCAATCAGAGAAAGACAAATATTGTATGTTCTCATTCACTTGGGGAATATAGATAATAGTGAAAAGGAATATAAGGGAAGGGAGAAGAAATGTGTGGGAAATATCAGAAAGGGAGACAGAACGTAAAGACTCCTAACTCTGGGAAATGAACTAGGGGTGATTTAAGGGGAGGAGGGCTGGGGTGGGGGTGAATGACGCGATGGGCACTGGTTGTTATTCTGTATGTTGGCAAATAGAACACCAATAAAAAGTAAATTTATTATTAAGTAAAAGAAAAAGAAAGAAAGAAAGAAAGAAAGAAAGAAAGAAAAAGAAAGAAAGAAAGAAAGAAAGAAAGAAAGAAAGAAAGAAAGAAAGAAAGAAAGAAAGAAAGAAAGAGTAGCAGCTGTGTGGCTCAGTTAGTTAAGCTTCTGCCTTAGGGTCAGATCATGATCCAGGTCCCAAGGAAGGCTCCCTGTTCAGCAGGGAACCTGCTTCTCCCTCGCCCTCTGCCCCTCTAGCACTCCTCTCTCTCTCAAATAAATAAATAGCATCTTTGAAAAAGACACAAACAAACCCAGAGGGAAGAGAAATCTCCCATGTAGAAGATTTTCCAACAATTTGTGCAGACATTCCACCCTCAAGTTCCTGAGCATAGCTTCCCAATCTTATGTGTGGAATACACATAGTAACTTCCTTCTACAAAATATATTATGAAAAACTTAAAATAATAATAATAATATAATAATAATAATATAATAATAATAATAATAATAAAAGGATCACTTTACTACGGAGAAACCAACAAACACTACCTCAGCAAGATGATCAGATCGATACCAAGACTGATAACTCATGTTGATAGTATCTAACCTTTATATGATATAATAAAAATGGCAGTATATCTCTGTATATAATCCACAAAAACAGCTCAATCATGAGAAAAACAACAGACATGTCCCAATTGAGGGAAATTTTACAAAATACTCTACTTGTCAAAGTGTTCCAGTTCAACAAGGAAAGGCTGAAAGACTGTCACAATCCAGAGGAGCCTAAGAAAACATGAGGACAAATGGAGTGTGGTATGAGGGATGGTGATTTAGCAAAAACTAAGGAAATCTGAATAAAGTATGCTCTTTGGTTATTGTGAAAATTTTAATATTGATTCATTAGCTAATATTTGTACCATACTGATATAAGATATCAATAATTGGAGAAATTGCGTGCAAATACATGAGAATTCTCTGTACTATCTTCTCAATTTCCCTATAAATCTTTGTTTTCCTTCTAAGAAATAAGATTTAATTTGAAAATTGACTTAAATGAATCAGGCTCCAATGTGAAGAGATTTTAAGAATCGGTGAATTATCTTTTGCCTTATTCTTAAAAAGTTCCTTTGATGGGAACAAAGTAAGAATTTTATATCAGAAGGAAAGAAAAACACTTATGAACACGTATAATGCCTCCTCAACCTGAGCAGTAAAGGATAATAAATAGCAAAAATCAGATAAAAATACTTCTATTATAATAGATACCATATTGCAAGTGCATTTAAAATTAGCAATGTATAACATTTATTTCCTTGACATTTGACTTCCAAAGAGTTCACAGTGTTTCAGTGTCAGTAGAAACAGGGGAAGAATCTCAGGGAAGAATCCTTCACATAATAATAGGACCATTGGTACTAATGTCTCTCAATTATTTCCACATCCATAAAGATGCATTTCCTGATGAGTGACTGAGCTGTGAAGAAAGAGATGAGAAACACTCATCCCTTTGAATTACTTGTGTCTGAATATTTTAACCATAGTATTATGGATAGTAAATTATCCTTATTAACAGGAAATATGTCTCAGAGTGGAATCTGAGCAATCAGATGGGCAGATAAAAAATGCTTTAACTCGCTCCTGCACTTTTAAAGACAAAGGAGAGGTTTTCTATGTACAAAGTCAGTTGTCAAGATAGCCTTAGGGAATAAGAGTCTGCAGCATCGAATCCTGCTGCACAGCCAGGATGCCCGTGCCCCAGTTCTTCCTGATCTCAAATCCCTGGGCCTGTCCCACCACACAGGTAGCCACGCTGAGGTCATTTGCAATTTCTCTCTTAGGAGCTTCAGGGAGGGGGGCATGAGCTAGATAGGACGGGATGGGATGCATGGAGGCCGAGAACATTACAGCCATTCTACTTTAAGTTCAGTATTAGCACACATCCAGCAATCCCAGGCCCCTGTGAAGAAGAGCTGAAATTTGCATTATTTCAGTTACTGTAAAAAAAAAAATTTACAGCTTGTCTTAGAAAGCCCCACAATAGAATAAAAACTGAGCCTAAGCAAAGGGCTGGAAACCCCAATTAGAATGAGAAGAGAGCTCAATGCCCTTGAAGCCCCCACATCAAAATGTAAACAGAACTTGAGGAATTGCTCCAGCCCTTCTGGAGGTCCCTGAGACCAGCCCTTAAAACTAAGCTAAAACCCTCCTGGGGGTCCAAGTCCCTGTTCCACTGTGTGGCCTATACTTGAACCCATGCTCGAGTTTGTAAAACAACCCTCGTGTGTTTGCATCAGTGTCGGCTCCTTAGTGGTTTCTTGGATTCGCCATCTTGGGCACAACACCCCCATGACCCCTCCCCACCTGGACTGACCTCCTGTCCCCTCCCACCCATGCTGACCCTCAGTCACCTCCCCGCCCACAACAGCTGGGCACAGGCCCTCACAAAGTTCCACAGGCACGGTGGGCACTCCCGCCGTCCCCAGCCTCCCAGGGGAAGGAAGGAGGTTTTGGCAGGACACACTCCCATGGTGGCCCCAGGGCTCCCTGCCCAGGAGAGCACCTGGTGACAGGTCGGGGTCTGTGTCCCTGACGCCAGTTCCTTCTCCCCAGTTTTCCTGCAGGAAATGAAGGAGGAGGCCCTGGTCTCCTCCAGGGACATCACGCAGGTGGACCTGGACGTCAACAGGACGCTCAGCAGTCACATCATATTTTGGGACTACTAAGGGGTAGGGTGAGGTTGAGGGGCCAAGGGGGATCACGACCCAGTGGAGGACCGGGGGATTCTGGGTAGGAAAAACGGGGCTTCTGAGGCAGGGGACAAAACAGCAGCCAACAACACACCGCTCCATGGTAGGGTGTTGGGGATGACCTCTATGCCCACACCCCCGGGGCCTCGGGGATGAGGAGGCAACTGGGATGGGGCCTCCAGTGCTTGCCATGGGAGCTGAACCTCAAAGGGGAGAGGGGCTGCCCCCTGAGAAGTAGGGGATGGGGTCGGGTACGTGAGGGGCATGAACTGGACCTGGGGGCCAGGCGGAATGACCGCAGCTGGAGCAGGACACACTTCGATCCCATGAGGGTTGGACGGGTCAGAGTGACACCCACTCTCGGTGATTTCTATATTTCTAAATTCTATGCATTTGATTTGAGACAATTAGAAATTTGAAAACACACATAGTATGATGAACTCCAGATAATGCCCCCGGTCCAGCCAGGGCCCTGCACTGTCCACACCCGGCCCCAGGGGCAGGGGTCACAGCAAACCCCAGACTGGAGTCGCCTTTAAGTGTAGTTGTCTCCTTGTGCATCTTCGTGGAGAAGATGCCCTGTGTCCGCAGACCCTCCACGATATCTCCCTCATTCCCCACTCCCACTCCATCCCCCTACATCATCATCCCCAATGGCATCCCACCTACACCATCCCCCTCAAACCCACACAGCCCCACACAATCCCCACCCACATTATACCCCAACACCATCTGCCCTACACCATCTACCACCATCATACCCCTGCCCCTACACCTTCAACCCCCACACTTTCGGCCCCCAGCAAGGACCCGGTACAGGTGCCCCCTGTGGGACATGCTCAGCCTCCCCGGGGTTCTCTGGATACCCTGCTCCCATCAGAAGCTCGGGTGTCCCATAGAGTACCCAGGGGTTGCAGGGAGGAGGGAAGACAGGGAGCCCCCGACAGGGTGTGTGCAGGTGAGTGGTGCAGAGGACGCACTGTGCCCTGTCTCCGCCCACTGTCCCTCCTGGAGGGCGGCTTACACTGCACAGGATGCCAGCCCCTAACCCAGGGGGATCTGGGCTGGTCTGGCCCCGGGCTCTGTGAGGGCGGGGGTGATTTGAGCCCCCGCCCCAGTCCCAACAAAAAGACTAATGGGATCCAGCCCCCCATGGCCCTGTCCAGTGCTGGATTCTGGCCCCATTCTGAGCGAACCCTCTCATAGCTGGATGTGGCCTCCTGGGCCCTGGGCATGCCCCACGGATCCAGGTCGCTGACCTAGGGCAGCCCTGGGGATCCCGAGACACCCAAGGTTGGGGAGAGCAGAGGTGGGCCGGTGGGCCCCACCCGCACCCACACCAGGAGGCTGGCTCCTCCAGGTGCTGGGGCCCCAGGGGGCCTGTGGCTGGGGTCCAGCTGCCCTGTGGGGACCCAACTAGGAACCCATGAGCTGCAGGTCAAGGTCAGCTCTGCTGTCCTCAGAGCCATCTCTCAGGCTGAAACCTTAGGACACACGCCCCCACCCGAGGTCCACACGTGCTCCCTGGTGGGAGACTCCAGGACTCGCACCCCACCCATGTGATTCTTGCCCTCCCCTAAAGGACAGACATTCCCTCCACAGGGGAAGGCGCACACCCTCCACTCTGAGCCCGTTTGCTGTAGAATGTCAATAAAGTGTTGTGGTGCGAAAATGCACAGCCAGACCATTTCTGTGTCTCCCAGAACTCTGTGCACGGGGCATGGAGAGACCCACAGAGACCCCGTGTGGAAGAGGGGGCACCACCCAGTCCCCAAACAGCCCCTGCAGGGGCACTGTAAGGCACACACAGCTGACATCCCCACGTGCCTTCCAGGGGCGGCCAGATGCCAGGGTCAGGACCCCACAAACTATACTGGGACTCAGCCTGTGCCCCAAAGGCCAGGAGGTCCTGGGACAGAGTGACAGCCACGGAGCCTCATGTCAGCAGGGTCTCTGTAAAGTGACCTGGGAGGTCTCTGCTCCCTCTGTCAAGGGGGCCGGGGCTGGCTGGTTTCTGGGGTACTTCCTCCCCTCCCCGCATCTCTGTGCCTGTGTGTCTGGGGAACAGCGGGCCTGTGGGGCTGACAGCGTGACCCTAGAAGGGATGTTAGGACAGCAGGCCCTTGTATTGTGCCCAAGATTGCAAATCCAAGAAACCACCGATATGCTGTCACCGATGCAAACTCCCGAGGATTTCTTTTTTTTTTTTAATAACTTTTTTTTAAATTTATTTATGATAGGCACACAGTGAGAGAGAGAGAGGCAGAGACACAGGCAGAGGGAGAAGCAGGCTCCATGCACCGGGAGCCCGATGTGGGATTCGATCCCGGGTCTCCAGGATCGCGCCCTGGGCCAAAGGCAGGCGCCAAACCGCTGCGCCACCCAGGGATCCCAACTCCCGAGGATTTCTTTACAAGCTGGAGCTTGAGTCCAAGTGCACCCAACACAGCGGAGCAGGGATTTGGATCCTGAGACTAAGAGGCGTAGCAGCTTTAAAGGGGCCAGTGGCCCATGGGATACACAGAAAGTTGCACAGTCGTGTTGGTCCACACACAGGTGGCCGATTGAATTACACCTTACCCTATAGTTCCACTTGACCTGGCCTATTACTTTGGTCAGAATCGGCGTGCAGTTTTGGCGGGCACAAAGCAGGGTTACATTGTTATGAGCCGCTTTCCGATTAGGGTGTGCCCAGCGGCTTGACTGGGTTGAGGCAGCACCTTAAGACATAAGCAGGTTATGTGGGGGTCATAGGGGAGGTGGCAGTTGTAGCACAAAATGGAATCAGTCCTGCTCTGCTTGTCCAGGTGTAGGGGATTTTTGTTAACTTTCCTGGGTCCCACACTTGCAGCTCATGCACCTGGGCCACCCTCACCAGGTGGACTCAGTGTGCACACCTTGTGGTGCTGGATCTCTCACACCAGCGTGTACAGGGCACCCTCTTCGCCCTAGTGAGTAGGGGCTGGGTGAGCATAGGGCTCGGCATGAAGGCCAGGCAGCACAGGGGACCGAGGAACACCAGCCCCATCACCACCCCTACTCCCACACACAGGCTGCCCCATGGCTCCCCGTAATGGGCACCTGGCGCCTCTGGAGATCCCCCCAGGGCGGCCCCGAGGTCTGGCTCCCTGCTGGAGAGGCATCGGGGAGAAGAGAAGCAGCTGGCGCTCAGCGGGACCCACTGCCGGACATGGGAATGTGGCTGAGCCAGACCTTCCAGCTCAGCTGAGCTTCCAGCGGAAAGTCACTGCACGAGCCAGCCCTGGGTCGGCCAGGAGAGTCCAGCTAGCTGCCCAGCACCAGCACCAGAAATGATGTTCTGCCAACCATTTCGGTGTTTGGGAGACCCAGCCAGAGGATCCGATAGCTGCACGTGATAGCTGCATGTGATAGACACACACACACACATCGATAACAACAAAAGTCGGAATCCCCCAATGTTGTCAAACAGCAGTCGAATGGTTAGATACATGACGCTATGGTCCCCAGTAGGATACATGGAAGACGCTATAAATCACAACTGCAGAGGTGCTGGAGGCACGGAGATGTGCCTGCTGGGTTCCAACAAGGAGAGCAGAGGGGCAGGAAGCATACTTCAATGGGGGGGCCCCTCTTAGGAAAGGACACCAGGTCCCTGTGAAGGCTACGGATTGAGAAATCTTTCCTCCTTTCAGCTTCTGGATTTCCTCCTCCTTTGTTCTTCCTAATTCTAGTTTACCCTCCACCCTGCATCCAAACCAATGACCAAAGAGGGTTCTTTATGATATCTGGTCCTAAAAGGAGGCTGAGCTCTGGCTACCGGGTTCAGAAACGATCATTTTCTAGGTATATGCTGATCCCCAGAACTCGTGCCTTCATGGCTCTTCTCTCCCTGCATAACGAGGGGAACCACAGGTCTTACAATGAAAGATGCCCACTTCCACTTGGGCGGGACTGCCCTTGTGGAGGACATTATCTGGGCCAAGTAGTGCAAGTGGGGTGATCAAGAATAGGTCGCAGGTGAGACTTAAGCAAGCACTTACCTTTGATATCATGCTTTATTTGTTCATCCATTTATTATTTGTTAATATTTTAATTTTATGTCCTGTCTATACCCAACACGGTGTTCAAACTCATAACCCTGAGTTCAAGATACCCCAACCAGGCCAGCCAGGCACCCCAGTGCCATGTTTCATAACTCCTTGCTTCCTTGCCTATCTCTGCATTGAACTGGAACATTGAGTCCTTGACGGGGAGCTTTAGTAACCTCTGAATCCTAGAACGTTCTCACTGTATCCCAATCCTAGATTGACATTTACCATTGAATAGCACTTTAAATAAATAGTCAGTAAGATAACTACTACAGAAAAGGAAATTATCAAATTTTCACGTATGTGGTCCCTGCTCCTTGGGCTCCCAGGGAAGCTATGGTTTCTTTAACATTGATCAAGGTCCAAATGACTCCACCATACCTCAAAGCGTGGGGTCAGTTTCTGCCCTGACACATGCAACACCCCTGCTTCAATTAACATGTATCAATCAATCAAAGGGAGACTAACTGGCTCAGTGTGGTTCGTAAGAACATGGGACTCTTGTTCTTGGGGTAGCATGTTCAAGCCCAATGTTGGCTGTAGAGATTACAGAAAAATAAAATCTTAAAAAAAATCAATCAGTTTATCTTGGGGAGACATAGCCCCGGATCCCACAAGGGCAGGGAGCCAGCTGATGGTTCTACGCACAATATTATATGCAGCAGAGCACAAAATGTGAACTTTCAGAAGTCTCCTAGAGTGGGGTACACACCAGCCTTAAGGTGTTCAGGTGGAGAATTGGGGGGCAGTCCCTGGAGCGACAGGGTGGGCTCAGGATCCCAGGGGTCCCAAGGATGGTGGCGTCAACTGTTCCCAGGCACAGGAGCAGGAACCCGGCTGAGAGCAGCGAGGCTCGGGCCAGCTGTCTGCCCTGTGTGGCCATAAGCTGCAAACCCCTGTGCAGTCACAGGGCCCAGTTCCTGTGACAGGCCAGCAAAGGCCAGGAGTGCGAGGACACCCTCCCGGGCAGGAAGAGAACAGGTCTCCACCAGAGCAGCCCCTAAAATTTGGAGTTTTAAACTTCAGTAACTTGTCTGTGTGGAGGCTGATAAAATTGAGGCGGCTCCACTTTAAGTTCACTGTTAGCACAAGTACTGCCATCCCATGCCCCTGTGAATAAGAGCTAAAATTTACATTACTTCAGTTACAGGAAAAAAAGAAAAAAACACCTTACAGCTTAAGGTCCCAGAAGCCCCATATTAGAATGAGAACAGAGCTCAATGCCCTTGAAGGCCCCATATCAAAATGTAAACAGAACTTGAGGAATTGCCCCAGCCCTGTGGAGGTCCCCGAGACCAGCCCTTAAAACTAAGCTAAAACCCACTTCGGGGTCAAGTCCATGCTCCCTGTGTCGGGTGTACTTGGACGCAAGCTCGAGTTTGGGAATCAACCATCGTGTGTTTGCATCGGTGTCGGCTCCTTAGTGGTTTCTCAGATTCGCAATCTTGGGCACAACAGTCTGAGATAAAAAACCAAAACCAAAAGAAGCTTGGACGCAGGTAGAGTGAACGCAGGGTTCTGAGAGAAGCGGCGGAGACCCGGGGGCTTGGGAGCTCTTCTGTGGACACAGGTGTCACGGTCACTTTCGCCATGCCTGGCCTCCCAGAGGAAGGAAAGAGTTTTCGGCCGGACACACTCCCATGGTGGCCCCAGGTCTCCCTGCCCAGCATGGCAGCTCGTGACAGGTCGGGGTCTGTATCCCTGACTCGGGCTCCTGCTTCCCAGTTTTCCCACAGGAAATGAAGGAGGAGGCCCTGGTCTCCTCCAGGGACATCACGCAGGTAGACCTGGACGTCAACAGGACGTTCGGCAGCCACACTATGTTTTGGGCCTGCTAGGGGGTCAGGTGAGGCTGCTGGGCCAGGGGCCTTAGGGGCCCCAGGGGAGGCCTGGGGGCTTCTGGGTAGGGAAAACGGGGCTTCTGAAGCCGGGGGGAGCAACAGCAGCCAACAACACACCGCTCCATGGTAGGGTGATGGGGATGACCCACATGCCCCCAACCCCGGGGCCTCTGGGATGAGGAGGCCAATTGGATGGGGCCTCCAGTGGTTGCCATGGGAGCTGAACCCCAAAGGGGGAGGGATGGCACCTTGAGAAGCAGGGGATGGGGTGGGGGACATGGGGGGCAGGAACCAGACCTGGGGGCCAGGCGGCATGGCCGCGGCTGGAGCAGGACACACATCAATCCCATGAGGGTCGGATGGGTCAGAGTGACACCCACTCTCGGTGCTTTATATATTTCTAAATTCTATGCATTTCATTTGAGACAATTTGAAAACATACATAGTATGATGACCCCCAGATAATGCCCCTGGTCCAGCCAGGGCCCTGCACTGACCACACGGTGCCACAGGGGCAGGTGTCACAGGAAACCCCAGACTGGGGTCTCCTTTAAGTGTATACGTCTCCTTGTGCATCTTAGAGGAAGGGGATGCCCTGTGTCCGCAGGCCCCCCCACGCCATCCTGCTCATTCCCCACCCTCACATCATCCCCCTACATCATCATCCCCAATGGCATTCCACATAACACCAACCCCCTCACAGCCACACAGCCCCACACAATCCTAACCCACACTACACCCCAACACCATCCCCATACACCATCCCCCACATTCCACCACCATCATGCCCCTGGTCCCACACCATCTACCCCACACCATCGGCCCCCACAGATGGGGCCTCAGCACAGGGGACTGAGGAACCCCATCCCCGTCCCCACCCCGACCTCCACACACAGGCAGCCTCAGGGCTCCCTGCCATGGCCACCCCGCTCCTCAGGAGCTCCCCCCAGGGCGGCCACAAGGTCTGACACCCTTCTGGAGAGGCATCAGGGAGAAGAGAAGCAGCCGGCGCTTGGCAAGACCCACTGCCAGATGTGGGAATGTGGCCGAGCCAGACCTTCCAACTCAGCTGAACCTCAAGCTAAAATTCACTACAGGAGCGAACCCCGGGTCAGCCAGGAGAGCCCAGCTAGCCACCCAGCATCAGCACCAGAATCCCAGCAAGCCCGGTGCAGGTGCCCCTGTGGGACATGCTTAGCCTCCCTGGGGTTCTCTGGATACCCTGCTCCCATCAGAAGACCGGGTGTCCAATAGAGCACACAGGGGTTGCAGGGAGGAGGGAAGGCATGGAGTCCCCAACAGAGTGGGTGCAGGTGGGTGGTGCAAAGGACCCACTGTGCCCTGCCTCTGCCCACTCTCCCTCCTGGAGGGTGAAACACCCTGCACAGGACAACAGCCCCTAACCCAGTGGGACCTGGGCTGCCCTGGCACCAGGATCTGTGGGCCTGGGTTGATTTGGGCCCCCCCCAGGCCCAACACAAAGACTAATGGGTTCCAGCCCCCCATGGCCCTGGGCAGCCCTGGATTCTGGCCCCACGCTGAGCGAGCCCTCTCACAGCTGGATATGGCCTCCTGGGCCCTGGGCGTGACCCACAGATCCAGGTCGCTGACCTAGGGCAGCCCTGATGATCCCGGTACACCCCAGGGTGGGGAGAGCAAGGGTAAGCCGGTGGGCACCACCCGCACCCACACCAGGAGGTAAGCTCCTCCAGATACTGGGGCCCCAGGGGGCCCGAGGCCGGGCTCCAGCTGCCCTGCGGGAACCCAGCACAGGAGCCCATGAGCTACAGGTCCAGTTCAGCTCTGCTGTCCTCAGAACAGTCTCTCAGGCTGAAACCTCAGGACACACGCCCTCACCCGGAGTCCACACATGCTCCCAGGTGGGGGACTCCAGCACTCGACCCCCAACCCATGTGATTCTTGTCCTCCTGTAAAGGACAGAAAGGTCTCCCTCCCCAGGTGAAGGCACGTACCTACGGCTCTGAGCCCATTTACTGTAGAAAGTCAATAAAGTGTTGTGGTGTGAAAATGCACAGCCAGCCCTTTTCTGTGTCTCCCAGAACTCTGTGCACGGGGCGTGGAGAGACCCACAGAGAGGAGGAGGGGGCATCACCCAGGCCCCAAACAGCCCCTGCAGGGGGCACAGCAAGGCACACACAGCTGACGTCCCCACGTGCCTTCCAGGGGCGGCCAGACGCCAGGGTCAGGAACCCACAGACTATACTGGGACTCAGCCTGTGCCCCATGAGCCAGAATGGGCTAGGACAGAGTGACAGCCAGGGAACCTCAGGTCACCAGGGTCTGTGCAAAGCGACCTGGGAGGTCTGTGCTCCCTCTGTCCAGGAGGCCGGGGCTGGCCCGGTTCTGGGGCACGTACTACCCTCCCCGCATCCCCATGCCAGTGTGCCTGGGGCACAGAGGGCCTGTGGGGTGCTCAGCGTGGCCCTGGAAGGGATGTCAGGACAGCAGGCCCTTGTGTTGTGCCCAAGACTGCGAATCTGAGAAACCACCAAAGAGCTGACACCGGTGGAAACTCCCGAGGATTTCTCTACAAGCTGGAGCTTGGGTACAAGTACACCGGACACAGCGGAGCAGGGACTTGGACCCTGAGACTAAGAGGCATAGCAGATTTATAGGGTCAGTGGACCGTGGGATATGCAGAAATTTGCACAGTCATGTCGGTCTACACGCAGGTGGCTGATTGAATTACACCTTACCCTATAGTATCCACTTGAGCTGGCCTATTACTTTGGTCAGAATCGGTGCGCAGTTTTGGGGGACACAAAGTAGGGTTACATTGTTATGAGCTGATTTCCGATTAGGGTCTGCCCAGCAGCTTGACTTGGGTGGGGCAGCGCCTTAAGCCATAAGCTGGTCATGTGGGCGTCATAGGGGAGGTGGCAGGTGTAGCACAAAATGGAATCAGTCCTGCTCTGCTTGTCCAGGGGTAGGGGATTTTTGTTAAATTTCCTGTGTCCCAACTTGCAGCTCGCACACCTGGGCAACGCTCAAGAGGTGGACTCAGCGTGCACACCGTGAGGTGCTGGATCTATCACACCAGCGTGTGGAGGACACACTCCTCACCCTAGTGAGTAGGGGCTGGGTGAGCATGGGGCTCAGCCTGAAAGCCAGGTAGCACAGAGGACTGAGGAACCCCAGCCCCATTACCACCCCGACTTCCACACACTGGCAGCCTCAGGGCTCCCCGCCATGGCCACCCGGCTCCTCAGGAGCTCCCCCCAGGGCGGCCCCAAGGTCTGACACCCTTCTGGAGAGACATCGGGGAGAAGAGAAACAGCTGGCGCTCGGCAAGACCCACTGCCTGACATGGGAATGTGGCCGAGCCAGACCTTCCAACTCAGCTGACCCTCCAGCTGAAATTCACTACAGGAGCGAGCCCTGGGTCAGCCAGGAGAGCCCAGCTAGCCACCCAGCATCAGCACCAGAAATGATGTTGTACCAACCATTTCAGCGTTTGGGTTACCCAGCCAGAGGTTTTGATAGCTGCACGTGATAGCTTCATGTGATAGACACACACACATCCTACAACCAACAAAAGTCAGAATCCCCCCAGTGCTGTCAAACAACAGCTGGATGGTTAAATACATGACACCGAGGTTCCCAATAGGATACCTGAAAGACGCTATAAACCATGACTGCAGAGGTGCTGGAGGCATGGAGATGTGCCTGCTGTGTTCCTAAAAGGAGCACAGAGGGGCAGGAAGCATCCTACGGAGGCGGGGGGGCTCCTAGGAAAGGACACCAGGTCCCTGTGAAGGCTATGGATGGTGAAATCTTTCCTCCTCTCTTTCATCTTCTGCTTTTCCTCCTAAATGCCATTTTCCTCAATCATAATAACAAAATTTATGTTTTTAAATTTCTTTTATAGGAGTCCAATTTGTATGAATTCTTTCTTCAACAAGGCTGTCATTCAGGATAGAGAGAAAGATTTTCCCAGAAAGGCAAAGTATAAAGGAGTTCATGACCGCTAAAAAATTCCAGTAAGGAATTTTAAGAGGGAGTATTCTAGTGGGGGAAAAAAGAGACCAAAAGCAACAAAGACTAGAAAGGACCAGAGAACGTCACCAGAAACACCAACTGTACCGGTAACACAAAGGCACAAAGTTCATATCTTTGAATAAGCACTCTGAATGCTGATACTAAATGCTCCAATCAAAAGATATAGGGTATCAGAGTGCCTTAAAAAACAGGATCCGGGATGCCTGGGTGGCTCAGGGGTTGAGCCTCTGCCTTTGACTCAGGGTGTGATCCCAGAGTCTGGGATCGAGTCCCATATTGGGCTGCTGGTGGGTAGCCTGCTTCACTCTTGGCCTAATTTTCTGCCTCTCTCTCTCTCTCTCTCTCTCTCAAAAATAAAATTGTTATTAAAAAAACAAGGTCTGTCGGTATGCTGCCTACGAGATGCTCACCTTAGACCTATAGACAACAGCAGATTGAAAGTCAGGGGATGGAAAATCATCTATCACGCTAATGGTTATGAAAAGAAAGCTGGAGGACCAATACTTATATTAGACAAACTAGATTTGAAACCAAACCCTGGGGTTCCCCTGGAGGCTCAGTGGTTGAGCATCTGCCTTTGGTTCAAGGTGTGTTCCTATGATCCCAGGATTGAGTCCCACATCGGCATCCCTTTGGGGAGCCTCTCTCCCTCAGCCTAAGTTTCTGTCTCTGCTTCTCTGTGTATCTCTCATGCATAAATAAATAAAATATTTAATCTCAAAAAAGAAAGAACAAATACTGTAAGAAGTGATGAAGAAGGGCATTATTTCATAGTTAAAAAGACTCTCTATCAGGATCAAACAACTAAACATTTATGCTGCCAACATGGGAGTACCTAAATATGGAAACCAATTACCAACAAACGTACAGGAACTCACTGATAATAATACACTGACAGGGGATTTTAACACCTACCGACTTATGGCAATGGACCGATCGTCTATGCAGAAAATCAACAGGGAAACAATAGCCTTGACACACTGGACCACAGGGACTCAACAGATATAGTCTGAACATTTCTTCCTAAAGCAAAATACACATTCCTTTCAAGTGCACATGGGACATTCTCCAGAACAGGTCATATCATGGGCCACAAATCAGCCCTCAAGAGGTACAACAGGTACAAGAAGGTTGATATCACCCCTTGTACATTTTTGGACCAGGACGCTATGAAACTCGTGGTCGACAGTAAGAAAAAAAATTGGACAGACCAATAATACATGGAGATTATGAACATCCTACTAGAGAATGAATGGAGCAACCAGGAAATAAACGAGGAAATTTAAAACAAATGAAAATGAAAACATGTTTCTCCAAACCTCTGGGATGTAGCAAAGGCAGCCCAAAGAGGGAAGTACATAGCAATACAGGCCTATCTCAGGACACAAGAATTGTCTAATACACAACCTAACCTTACACCTTAATGAGCTGGAAAAGGAATTGGAAACAAAGCCTAAAGCCTACAGAAGAAAGGGAAAAATAAAGATGAGAGCAGAAATAAACAATACAGAAATTTAAAAAAAAACAGTACAATGGAATAACGAAACTAAGAGCTGGTTCTTCAAAATAATTAATAGAATGGATCAAGCCCTAGCCAGCCTTATGAATGAGAAAAGAGAAAAGACCTAAATAAATAAAATCACGAATGAGAGAAAAGTGTTCACAATCAACACCAGAAAAATAAGAAAATTATAAGGGCATACTATGAAAGACTATATGCTAACAAACTGGGAGACCTGGAAGAAATGGACAAATCCCTAGAAATGTGCAAACAAGAAAAACTGATACAGGAAAAAATAGAAAATGTGAACAGACCCATAACTAGCAAAGGAATTGAATCAGAAAGGCACCTGGGTGCCTCAGTGGTTGAACATGTGCTTTGGCTCAGGTCATGATCCCGGGGTCCTGGGGAATCAAGTCCCACATAAGGATCCCCGCATGGAGCCTCATTTTCCCTATGCCTATACCTCTGCCTCTCTGTGTCTCTCATGAATACATAAATAAAATCTTTAAAAAAGAAAAAAGATAAAAAGAGAAAGGACCCAAATAAAATCACAAATGAGAAAAGAGAAATAACAACCAACACTAGAGAAATACAAACAATTATAAGAGAATATGATGAAAAATTATATGCCAGCAACCTAGAACCTGGAAGAAATAGATCAATTCCTAGAAATATATAACCTAGCAAAAATGAAAAATGAAGAAATAAGAAATTTGAACAGACAGTTAACCAGCAAAGAAATTGAATCAGCAATCAGGGTTCTCCCAGCAGGAGACACTTAGATCAATAGAACAGAATAGAAAGCCAAAACAAGATACAAACATGTATCTATGACCCATAATGGACAAAAAAGCAGGAAGGAATATCCAATGGCACAAAGACAGTCTCTTCAACAAACCCTAACCCTGACCCCAGGATAAGAACAAATGGTGTTGGGAAAACCAGGCAGCCAAATGCAGAATGAAACTGGACCACTTTCTTACACCATATATATCAAAAATAAATTCAAAATGAATGAAAGACCTAAATGTGAGACCTGAAAGTATAAAAAGAAGAAAAGATAGGCAGCAACGTCTTTGACATTGGCTATTGGATCTTCTTTGTAGATATGCCTCTGAGGTGAGGGAAACAAAAGCAAAAATCCTATTGGGACTTCATCAAATTGAAAAGTTTCTGCAAAGTGAATGAAATTACCAAAGCTAAAAGGCAACATACAGGAGGAGGGGCAAGATGGCGGAAGAGTAGGGTCCCAAGTCACCTGTCCCCACCAAATTACCTAGAAAACTGTCACATCATCCTGAAAATCTAGGAATTCAGCCTGAGATTTAAACAGAGAACAGATCGAATGCTACAGTGAGAAAAGTTCAGGCTTCTATCAAGGTAGGAAGACGGGGAAAAAGAAATAAAGAAACAAAAGGCATCCAAGGGGGAAGGGCCCCACGAGGAGCCAGGCTAAGGCCAGGCCAAGTGCCCCCCGGTCAGGTGAGCTCTGTCCCAGAGAAGCAAGCTCTGCACCAAACTTCCTGGGTGGAATGGCGGTTGCAGGGATTCAGAGCAGGACCCCAGGAGGGCGGCAATACCCACGGGCTCCCTGGTACACTAACAGACACCTGCAGTCCCAGGAGAGTGCACCAAGCTCCCTAAGAGCTGCAGGGCACATGCACTGACTTGGGAGCAGCTCAGAGGGTCTCAGGCAGGGCTCTGCGTGGAGGGGGTTGCATGCCCCAGGAGCAGCTTGGCAGCGGTGTCTCTGGCAGAGGAAGGGGCTCCGTGCAGAGGGGGCTGCTTGGCTCTGGGAGCAACTGGGAGGTGCTCAGGCAGCGGCTCCCTGAGGGGGCTGCGTGACCAGGAGCAGCTCAGAGGGGCTGGGTGGCAGCTGTGGGGAGAGAAGGCTGCACAGCCAGGAGTGCGAATCCAACAGCGCAGGCTCCAGAGCACAGGGCGCCAGGACACAGCCCAGGATTTGGCCTCCCCCAGGATAGGCAGAGGCCCAGGGGGCCCAGGACAAGGATGTCCCTGCCCAGAGCTGAGCAGATCAGCGGCCCCACCCCAGAGCCTCCAGGCCCTGGAGATGGACTGCTCTGGAGTTACTGTGGGTACTGAATACAGGTTTCCAGAGCTGGCCGCTGACACTGGGGTTGTTCCTCCTAGTGCCTCACAGGGTATACTACCCTCACTGAGCCCTGCACCAGGCAGGGGACAGAGCAGCTCCCCCAAGTGCTAACACCTGAAAATCAGTACAACAGACCCCTCCCCTAGAAGACCAGCTAGACGGACAAGTTCCAGAGGAAGTCAAGGGACTTTAAGTATACAAAATCAGAAGATACTCCCCCATGTTTTTTTTATTTCTGATTGCTTCCCCCACCCATTTTCCTCCCTTTCTTTCTATTTCTTTCTCTTTTTATTCCCTTTTTTTCTTTCTTCCTTTATTCTTTTTTCTTTTTCTCTTTTCTTTCCTTCTTTCTCTCCTCTCTTTTTCTCCTTTTCCCAATACAATTTGATTTTGGCCACTGCACTGAGCAAATGACTAGAAGGAAAACCTCACCTCAGAAGAAAGAATCAGAAACAGTCCTCTCTCCCACAGAGTTACAAAATCTGATTTAAAATCCAATGTCAGAAAGCCAATTCAGAAGCACTATTATACAGCTACTGGTGGCTGCAGAAAAAAAGCATAAAGTACTCAAAAGACTTCATGACTGCAGAATTTAGATCCAATCAGGCCGAAATTAAAAATCAATTGAATGAGATGCAATCCAAACTAGCAGTCCTAAGGATGAGGGTTAACGAGGTGGAAGAACAAGTGAGTGACGTAGAAGACAAGTTGATGGCAAAGAGAGAAACTGAGGTAAAAAGAGACAGACAACTAAAAGACCAGGTAGACAGATTAAGGGAAATAAACGACAGCCTGAGGAAGAAAAACCTACGTGTAATTAGGGTTCCCGAGGGCACCAAAATGGACAGAGGGCCAGAATAGGTATTTGAACAAATCATACCTGAAAACTTTCAAAATATAGGAAGGGAAACAGGCATTCAGATCCAGGAAATAGAGAGATTCCCCGCTAAACTCAATAAAAACCGTCCAACACCTGACATTTAATAGTAAAGCTTGCAAATTCCAAAGATAAAGAGAAGATCCTTAAAGCAGCAAGAGACAAGAAATCCCTGACCTTTATTGGGAGGAGAATTAGGGTAACAGAAGACGTCTCCACAGCGACCTGGCAGCCCAGAAATGGCTGGCAGGATATATTCAGGGTCCTCAATGAGAAGAACATGCAACCAAGAATACTTTATCCAGCAAGGCTCTCATTCAAAATGGAAGGAGAGATAAAGAGCTTCCAAGACAGGCAGGAACTGAAAGAATATGTGACGTCCAAACCAACTCTGCAAGAAATTTTAAGGGGGACTCTTAAAATTCCCCTTTAAGAAGTTCAGTGGAACAATCCACAAAAACAAGGAATGAATAGACATCATGATGACACTAAACTCATATCTGTCCATAGTAACTCTGAACGTGAACGGGCTTAATGACCACATCAAAAGGGGCAGGGTTTCAGACTGGATAAAAAACAGGACCCATCTATTTGCTGTCTACAAGAGACTCATTTTAGACAGAAGGACACCTACAATCTGAAAATTAAATGTTGGAGAACCATTTACCATTCAAATGGTCCTCAAAAGAAAGCAGGGGGAGCCATCCTTATATCAGAAAAACTAAAATTTACCCCAAAGACTGTAGTCAGAGATGAAGAGGGACACTGAATTGTACTTAAGGGATCTATCCCACAAGAGGACTTAACAATCCTCAATATATGCCCTGAATGCGGGAACTGCCAAATATTTAAACCAATTAATAACCAAAGTGAAGAAATACTTAGATAATAATTATCTTATACTTGGTGACTTCAATCTAGCTCTTTCTACCCTCGATAGGTCTTCTAAGCACAACATCTCCAAAGAAACGAGAGCTTTAAATGATACACTGGACCAGATGGATTTCACAGATATCTACAGAACTTTACATCCAAACTCAACTGAATGCACATTCTTCTCAAGTGCACATGGAACTTTCTCCAGAATAGACCACATACTGGGTCACAAATAGGGTCTGAACCAATACCAAACGACTGGGATCGTCCCCTGCATATTCTCAGACCATAATGCCTTGGAATTAGAACTAAATCACAACAAGAAGTTTGGAAGGAGCTCAAACACGTGGAAGTGAAGGATCATCCTGCTAAAAGACGAAAGGGTCAACCAGGAAATTAAGTAAGTATTAAAAGATTCATGGAAACTAATGAGAATGAACATACAACCATTCAAAAACTTTGGGATGCAGCAAAAGCAGTCCTAAAGGGGAAATACATCACAATACAAGCATCTATTCAAAAACGGGAAACTACTCAAATACAAAAGCTAACGTTACACATAAAGAGGCTAGAGGAAAAAAAAGCAGATAGATCCTACACCCAACAGAAGAATAGAGTTAATTAAAATTCGAGCAGAACTCAAGGAAATCGAGACCAGAAGAACTCTGGAACAGATCAACAGAACCAGGAGTTGGTTCTTTGAACGAATTAATAAGATAGATAAACCATTAGCCAACCTTATTAAAAAGAAGAGAGAGAATATTCAAATTAATAAAATCATGAATGAGAAAGGATAGGTCACTACCAACACCAAGGAAATACAAACGATTTTAAAAACATATTATGAACAGCCATACACCAATAAATTAGGCAATCTAGAAGAAATGGATGCATTCCTGGAAAGCCAGAAACTACCGAAACTGGGACAGGAAGAAATACACAACCTTAACAGGCCAATAACCAGTGGGAAATTGAAGCAGTCATCAAAAACCTCCCAAGACACAAAAGTCCAGGGCCAGATGGCTTCCCAGGGGAATTTTATCAAACGTTTAAAGAAGAAACCATACCTATCCTACTAAAGCTGTTTGGAAAGATAGAAAGAGATGGAGTACTTCCAAATTCGTTCTATGAGGCCAGCATCACCTTAATTCCAAAACCAGACAAAGACCCCACCAAAAAGGAGAATTACAGACCAGTAGCCCTGATGAACATGGATGCAAAAATTCTCAACAAGATACTAGACAATAGGATCCAAAAGTACATTAAGAAAATTATTCACCATGACCAAGTAGGATTTATCCTCGGAACACAGGTTGGTTCAACACTCGTCAAACAATCAATGTGATTCATCATATCAGCAAGAGACAAACCAAGAACCATATGACCCTCTCATTAGATGCAGAGAAAGCATTTGACAAAATAGAGCATCCATTCCTGATCAAAACACTTCAGAGCATAGGGAGAGACGGAATATTTCTCGTCATCTTAAAAGCAATCTAGGAAAAGCCCACAGCAAGTATCATTCTCAGTGGGGCAGCACTGGAGGCCTTTCCCCTAAGATCAGGAACAAGACAGGGATGTCCACTCACCACTGCTATTCAACATAGTCTGGAAGTCCCAGCCTTAGCAGTCAGACAGCAAAAAGACATTAAAGGCATTCAAATTGGCAAAGAAGTAGTCAAACACTCCCTCTTTGCTGATGACATGATACTCTACCTAGAAAACCCAAAAGCCTCCACCCCAAGATTGCTAGAACTTATACAGCAATTTGGTAGCGTTTCAAGAAAGAAACTCAATGCCCAGAAATCAATGACATATCTATACACTGACAATGAGACTGAGGAAAGAGAAATTAAGGAGTCAATTTCATTTACAATGGCACCAAAAAGTTTAAGATACCTAGGAATAAACCTAACCAAGGAGGTAAAGGATATACCCTAAAAACTATAGAACACTTCTGAAAGAAATTGAGGAAGACACAAAGAGATGGAAAAATATTCCGTGCTCGTGGATTGGCAGAATTAATATTATGAAAATGTCAATGTTACCAAGGACAATGTACACGTTTAATGCAATCCCTATCAAAATACCATGGACTTTCTTCAGAGAGTTAGAACAAATTATTTTTTTTAGATTTGTGTGAAATCAGGAAAGATCCCAAATAGCCAGGGGAATTTTAAAAAGAAAACGATATCTAGAGGCATCACAATGCCAGATTTCGGGCTGTACTACAAAGCTGTGGTCATCAAGACAGTGTGGTACTGGCACAAAAACAGACACATAGATCAATGGAACAGAATAGAGACCTAGAACTTTATGTTCAACTAATATTCGATAAAGGGGGAAAGACTATCCATTGGAAGAAAGACAGTCTCTTCAATAGTTGGTGGTAGGAAAATGGGACATCCACCTTCAGAAGAATGAAACTAGACCACTCTCTTTCACCATAAATAAAGAGAAACTCAAAATGGATGAAAGATCTAAATGTGAGACAAGAGTCCATCAAAATCCTAGAGTAGAACACAGGCAACACCCTTTTTGAACTCGGCCACAGTAAATTCTTGCAAGATTCATCCACGAAGGCAAAGAAACAAAAGCAAAAATGAACTATTGTCACTTCATCAAGATAAGAAACTTTTGCATAGCAAAGAATACAGTCAACAAAACTAAAAGACAACCTACAGAATGGGAGAAGATATTTGCAAAAGACGTATCAGATAAAGGGCTAGTTTACAAGATCTATAAAGAACTTCTTAAACTCAACACCAAAGAAACAAACAATCCAATCATGAAATGGGCAAAATACATGAACAGAAATCTCACAGATGAAGACATAGACATGGCCAACATGCACATGAGAAAATGCTCTGCATCACGTGCCTCAGGGATATAAAAAATCAAAAATACAATGAGATATCACCTCACACCGGTGAGGATGGGGAAAATTAACAAGGCAGGAAACCACAAATGTTGGAGAGGATACGGAGAAAATGGAACACTCTTACACTGTTGGTGGGAATATGAACTGGTACAGCCCCTCGGAAAACTGTGTGGAGGCTCCTCAAAGAGTTAAAAATAGACCTGCCCTACGACCCAGCAATTGCACTGTTGGGGATTTACCACAAAGATTCAGATGCAATGAAATGCTGGGACACCTGCACCCCGATGATTTTAGCAGGAATGTCCACAATAGCGAAACTGCGGATGGAGCCATGGTGTCCATTGAAAGATGAATGGATAAAGAAGATGTGGTTTATGTATACAATGGATAATTACTCAGTCGTTAGAAATGACAAATACCTACCATTTGCTTCAACGTGGATGGAACTGGAGGGTATCATGCTGAGTGAAGTAAGTCAATCGGAGAAAGACAAACGTGTGTTCTCATTCAATTGGTTAATATAAATAATAGTGAAAGGGAATATAAGGGAATGGAGAAGAAATGTGTGGGAAATATCAGAAAGGGAGACAGAATATAAAGACCCCTAACTCTGAGAAAGGAACGAGGGAGCTGGAAGGGGAAGAGGGCAGGGGGTGCGGGTGAATGGGTGACGGGCACTGAGGGGGCACGTGCTGGGATGAGCACTGGGTGTTATTCTGTTTGTTGGTAAATTGAACACCGATAAAAAATAAATTTATTTTAAAAAAAGTTCAAATAACTAAATATTTAGGCTGCCAACATGAGGGTACCTAAATATAGAAACCAATTAACAACAAACGTACAGGAACTCACTGATAATAATATAATGACAGGGGATTTTATCACCCACTTATGGCAATGGACCAATCGTCTATGCAGAAAATCAACAGGGGAACAATAGCCTTGACACACTGGACCACAGGGACTCAACAGATATAGTCTGAACATTTCAACCTAAAGCAGAATACACATTCCTTTCAAGTGCACATGGGACATTCTCCAGAACAGATCATATCATGTGCCACAAATCAGCCCTCAACAGGTACAACAGGTACAAGAAGGTTGATATCACACCCTGTACATTTTTGGACCACGACGCTATGAAACTCGAAGCCGACAGTAAGAAAAAAAATTGGATGGGATCCCTGGGTGGCGCAGCGATTTGGCGCCTGCCTTTGGCCCAGGGCGCGATCCTGGAGACCCGGGATCGAATCCCACATCGGGCTCCCAGTGCATGGAGCCTGCTTCTCCCTCTGCCTGTATCTCTGCCTCTCTCTCTCTCTCTGTGACTATCATGAATAAATAAATAAAATCTTTAAAAAAAAAGAAAAAAAATTGGACAGACCAAAAATACGTGGAGATTATGAACATCCTACTAGAGAATGAATGGAGCAACCAGGAAATAAACGAGGAAATTTAAAACAAATGAAAATGAAAACATGTTTCTCCAAACCTCTGGGATGTAGCAAAGGCAATCCTAAGAGGGAAGTACATAGCAATACAGGCCTACGTCAAGAAAGAAGAAGTCTCCAATACACAACCTAACCCTACACCTAAAGGAGCTGGAAAAGGAATAGCAAACAAAGCCTATAGCCTACAGAAGAAGGGAAAAAATAAAGATGAGAGCAGAAATAAAGAATGCAGAAAAAACAAAGAGTAGAATGGAATAATGAAACTAAGAGCTTGTTCTTCATAATAATTAATAAAATGGATCAAGCCCTAGCCAGCCTTATCAACGAGAAAAGAGAAAACCTAAATAAATAAAATCACAAATGAGAGAAGAGAGATCACAATCAACACCAGGAAAATAAGACAATTATAAGGGAATTCTATGAAAGATTATACGCTAACAAACTGGGAGACCTGGAATAAATGGACAAATCCCTAGAAATGTGCAAATGAGCAAAACTGAAATAGGAAGAAATAGAAAATATGAACAGACCCATAACTAGCAAAGAAATTGAATCAGCAAGGCACCTGTGTGCCTCAGTGGTTGAGCATCTGCTTTGGCTCAAGTCATGATCTCGGGGTCATGGGGGATCACTTCCCACATCAGGCTCCCCGCATGGAGCCTCATTTTCCCTCTGATATAAATCTGCCTCTAGGTGTCTCTCATGAATACATAAATAAAGGTGCAGCCACTGTGCAAAACAGTCTGGAGTGTCCTCGAAGTTAAAAATAGGGGATCCCTGGGTGGCGCAGTGGTTTCGCTCCTGCCTTTGGCCCAGGGCGTGATTCTGGAGACCCGGGATCGAATCCCACGTCGGGATCCCCGTGCATGTAGCCTGCTTCTCCCTCTGCCTGTGTCTCTACCTCTCTCTCTGTGACTATCATAAAAAAAATTAAAAGTTAAAAATAGAGCTACCCTACGATTCCAAAATTGCATAGCTAGGTATTTACCCCGAGGATACAAAAGTAGTTTAGTAGATTCGAAGAGGAACACCCAGCCCAGTGTTGGTAGCAGCTTTATCAACAACAGCGAAACTGTGTATATAGCCCAGATGTCCATCGACAGATGAACGGGCAGAGACAATGTGGTAAATATACACACTGCGACATCACTCGGTCATCAAAGGGATGAAATGAAGCCATTTACAATGACGTGGGAGAAGTGAAAGGGACTTATGCTAAATGAACTCAGTCAGAGAATGACAGATACAAAATACCATACAATTGTATTCACATGTGAATTTTAAGAAACCAAACAAACTGGCAAAGGGGTGAAGGCGGGGATGAGAGATGCAAACCAAGAAACACACTCTTAACCACAGAGAATAAACTAATAAATACCAGAGGAAGGTGGAGGGGATGGGGAATCCGGGGATGGGGAATCAGGGGATGGGGATAGTGGAGGTCTACTCTGACCAGTACCAGGCGTTGTATTCAAGGGTTGAATCACTATGTGGTAAACCTGAAACTATATCATACTGTGTTTACAAAGAGGAATTCAAGTAAAACTTTAAAATAATAATTGGTAGTATAGAGGAAACATGTGCGCAGAAGAGATAAAATCAGAAATGCAACTGAAAATCCAAACAGAGAGCCTTTAGAGCCACAAATGCCCTCCTTTACTCACCTCAGGAGAAGCCTGCCATGTCTATTCTGACCCCAGCAGAAGACTGGATATGGATTCTCTGGGGAGGCCACTGACTTGCTGGAGTCAGGTTATCTTTGAGCCCAAAACCTAAATAGAGTGCATCAAACTAAACTGCCCAAGATGCTAGGAGTCCCAGTGCAGGCACATGCCAAGACACAAACTCTAACCATACACAGACATAACGCTTACCCTACACTTAAGCCTTATATTAACCTAACCCTTAAACAAGAACTATCACTAATCAAAAACCAAACACAAACCCCACGACCAAAACACCTTCACTGAACGTTCCTGCCAACCCTCACCCTAACTCTTAAACCTATTCTAAACCCTTAACCCTGACCCTTACCTTAAATCTAACCCTAACCCTAACCTCTAACAATAACTTTAACTTAATGTACTCAAATCCTATTCCTAACCCCAAATCTGTTCCCTAACCCTGACCCTCTAATACTAATCCTATCTCATACCCCATAATCCTATCTCATACCCTAACCCGTACCCTAAAACTAATCCCTAACCCACTGCCTAACCCTCTCTTACCCTTTTCCAAAACCGTACCCTGACCCTGACCTGACCCTAACCCTAACCCCTACCCAAACACTAAACCTAACCCTCACCCTAACCCTCAACCTAGCCCTAACTCACACTCTAACCCCTAACCGTAACCCTAACTCACACTCTAACCCCTAACCCTAACTGCAAACCTAAGCCCAACACTAACTCTAACCATAATCCAAACTCCAACTCCTAACCTCCTGCCCTAATCCCTAAAGTCTAAACCCTAACCCTAACTCTAACTCCTGTCCCTAACCCAAACCCCCATCCTAACTCCTAACCACTGACCCTTACCCTTATCCCTCACCCTAACCTCTAATCCGTAACCATAAACATAATCACTAACCCCTAACATCTAACCTAAGCCTAACCACCAAATGCCTCCCCTCCACTAACCCTACCATTCATTCTACCCATTCCATTATTCTATGGTTCTGAGGAGTCCCTTTGATATGGACGTGGCCCCCAAAGGCACGTCCAGATTCCTCCAGGGAGTCCTGAGGAAGCCGGGCTCCTGTGAGTGCGCACGTGGCCCCACGTGTTCTAGAGTCATAGTCAGCAGGTCCTGAGTACGCCAGGTCTCCTGTCACTGTGGAGTATGCCTCACATCCTCTGGAAGCCTCACAGCAGGTTCTCAGGAGGCCGGGGGCTCCTGTCAGCCTGGACATGGCCCCACCTCCCCTGAAAACTCACTGCACTTCCTGAGGAGGCTGTGGGTTCCTGTCAGCCTAGACGCAGCCCCATGTTTCCGGAAGCCAAAGTGCAGGTCCTGAGGAGGACGGGGGTCCTCTCAGTCTTGACGTGGCCCCACATTTTCCTCAGCCTCACCATAAGACCTGAGAAGGCTTGGGGCTCCTGTCAGCATGGACGTGGCCCCAAATCATTCCAATCCTTCACAGTGCATCCTGAGGAGGCCGGAGACTCCTGTCAGTGTGGATTCGGCATCCACATCTTTCTTAGGCCTCACCACAGGCTCTGACAAGGCTGGGGTCTTCTGTCCACATGGACACATCCACATATTTCCCAATGTCTACACCGGGGGTCCTGAGGAAGTCATCGTCCTGTTGTGTCCCTGTGGCCCCAAGTCCTCCCGAAGCATCACCGAGGGTTCTGAGGTGGCCGGGGCTCCTGTAACCATGAATGCCGCCCCCAGCTTCCAGAAGCCTCAACTTATGTCCTGAGAGGCCCAGGAGCTCCTGCCAGAATGGACACGGTGCCACATCTTCCTGAAGCCTCCTCCCAGGCCCTGAGGCGGCTCAGGGGCTCCTGTCAGCGTGGATGAGGACCCATATCTTCCTGAAGCCTTCTCGCAGGTCCTGAGGCTGCTCAGGGGCTCCTGTCAGTGTGGATGCGGGCCCACAATTTCCTGAAGCCTCCACGCAGGTCCTGAGGTGGCTCAGGGCTCCTGTCAGGGTGGATGCGGGCCCACATCTTCCTAAAGCCTCACCGCGGGTCCTGAGGAGACCGGGGCTCCTGTCAGCATGAACGCGGCCCAATTTCCCCCAAAAGACTCCCGCGCGTCCTGAGGAGGCTGCAGCTCATCAGCGTAGATGCGTCCCCACATCCTCCTCAGGCCTCCCCAGCAGAGGCTGGCTCCTGTTAGTGCAGGCAGAGGAGGCCTACTGCACATGCACACCCCATGGGAGGGGCCTGGTCTCGGGAAGCCCCTGCTGGAAGCTCAGGCACTGCAGGAGGCTTTGCAGGAGGCAGCGGGTGCTCCATGGACCCCACCTGCCTCCTTTCAGGCTCCAAATGGGGCATGTTAGCTTTAGAAACCTCTCACTGAAAAGGAGCCCAGGGCAGCCCCGGTGGCGCAGCGGTTTAGCGCCGCCTGCAGCCCAGGGTGTGATCCTGGAGACCCTGGATCGAGTCCCACGTCAGGCTTTCTGCATGGAGCCTGCTTCTCCCTCTGCCGGTGTCTCTGGCTCTCATTCTCTCTCTGTGTCTCTATGAATAAATAAATAAAATCTTTAAAAAAAAAAAAGAAAAGAAAAGGAGCCCAACAACTGGCTTCCCCAGAAATACTTAAGGACAAGGAATTGCAGCCCACAGGACATGAAATGAAATGTGGACCAGACTTTTACCACGTCCTGGAAATGTCACATACCCTCATCCACTGTGGGCGGGACCGCGGGCTGGTGCAGCAGCCCTGGAAACAGTGTGGAGGTCCCTGAGGAAGTTACAAATAAAGCCGCCCTGCGACCAGCAGTTGAAAGGCCTGGAGCTCACTCAGAAGATACAGATGCAGTGAGACTTGGGACACCTGCACCCTAATGTCCACAGCAGCCGTGTCCACATTAGTCACACTGTGGGAGGAGCCTCGGTGTACTCGGGCTGATGATGGATAAAGAGGATGGGAAATAGATGATGGTCATAAAGAGAGGAATGGTACTCAGCTATCAAAGAGAAGGAAATCTTGCCATTTGCAATGATGTGGATAGAACTAAAGGGATCATGTTAAGTGAAATAAGTCAGTCTGGAAAGAGAATGACCGTGTGGTGTCATTCATAGGTGAAATTAAAGAAGCAAAGCAGATGAACTACTGTGAAGGGAAGGAAAAACAAATAAGATGAAAACAGATGTAGGACATACAGACTCTTAATGATAGTAAATAAACTGAGGGTCGCTGGAGGTGGGGGGATAACAGGGGACCAGCATGAAGGAGGGCACATGATGTCTCGGGTACTGCTGTTATCTCCAACTGGTGAATCCCTGATCTTCCTCTGAAAGTATAATACAATATATGTTAATTAATTGGGTTTAAATTAAATTAAGTTAAAAAATCAGTTGTATCAGAGCCCATTTCCTTCTGGACTCTCTGTTTTGCTCATTCAGCTTATGCCGGGACCACCCCACGTGGGTCTGGATTATCTAAGTAGGCTCCACGCCTCGTCCATAGCCCAGCCCACAGAGAGAACTCACGACCTTGAGATCAGGACCAGAGGTGAGGTCAGGAGTCGGATGCTTAACCGATGGAGCCAGCCGGGGGCTTGAGAACCACACTACTTTATCCTGTGTCTCTGTGATATCGTTTGAAATCAGAAAGTGATGCGTCCCACTCTGTCGTTCTTCTCAAATACTCATTTGCTGTTCGGGGTCATTTGTTGGGGGGAATGGATGTTATGGTTTTTTTTTCTTATTTCTAAGATCTGCCACCATGATTTGATAGGAATGACATTGAAACTGAGGGTTGCTTCAGGAACTGTGGACATTTTCACAAGATGAGGCTCCCACCCTACAAGCCCAGGACAGCCTCCCAGAGCCTGGTATGGCTCAGTGCACATGTCTTGTGCTCCTTTGGTTCAGTCTCATTATTTATTCACCTTGATGCTCCTGAGAAGGGCGTCACGTCCTTCCTTTCCTTCCTGAGTGCTCATTGTCGGGACACAGCAAGGCTACTCTGCTCTGTAGGGTCAGTTTGTGTCCCGTGACTTTACTGAACTCAATCCTTATTTCTAACAGGTTTTGGTGGAGGCTCTCGGGTTTCCTGTTTCTAGTACCGCGTCTTCAGCATATAGGGACAGTGTGACATCCCCCTTCCAGGTGTGGAACCTTTGTTGTTTACAGCTTAATGTCCTAGAAAGCCCCACAATTGATCAAAACTGAGCCCAGGCCAAGAACAGGAAGCCACTATTAGAATGTGAACAGAGCTCAATGCCCTTGAAGTCCCCATATCAAAATGTAAACAGAACTTGAGGAATTGCTCCAGCCGTTCTGGAGGTCCCCGAGACCAGCCCTTAAAACTAAGCTAAACCCCTCCTCGGGGTCCAATTCCCTGCTCCGCTGTGTCCGATATACTTGGAGAGAAGATTGAGCTTGTAAATAATCCCTCGTGTGTTTGCATCGTAATTGGCTTCTCGGTGGTTTCTCAGATTCGCAATCTTGGGCACAACAGTCTGAGATAAAAAAACAAAACCAAAAGCAGTTCGGACGTGGGTAGAGTGAAAGCAGGGTTCTGAGAGAAGCGGCGGAGACCCGGGGGCTTGGGGGCTTTTCTGTGGAGGGCCTGCAGACAGGGGGAGGAATGCTTAGCCCCAGAGCCAGAGGATCCAGCGTCCCCACCCGCATCCTGCCCATCTGCGCCGAGTCTCAGGGAGCAGCACAGCACTGCCCGATGGAGGCCAGAATGGCTGACGACCACCCCGCCTCTGACCTCACAGGTGAATCTCCCAGGCAGATGTACACCAGGGCCCATCCCCAGTCCTGGCACAGACCACTCGCTGCCACCAAGTTTTTGGACCACAGAGGCTGCAGAGCTTCAGCTCAGCCTGGAATATAGGGTCTAGCTTCCTTTGTACTTTTTGCTTTATTTTCGTTTATTTTCTTTGATGCTATTTTATTAATTGCCTTATTTTAATTTTTATGTATATACCTTATTTATTTCTCATTTTTACTTTCATGGTTCTTTAATTGTGATTCATATCTTGGGATTTAGAATCTTTTAACAAGCAGGCCAAAATAATCAGGTGTTTTTTTTGGAGGGCAGTTGTTATTGATTTTCTTGGTTTTTCTGTTTCTTCCCTCTTTCTTTTCTGGAAAAAGTAATGAGATGGATAAATTCACCTCCATAAAATAACATGAGGTAGTACTCACAGTCAGGAAGTCCATCAATACACATATAGGATGTCTAACTACAGTTTAAAACAATGACTATAAAGATAGCAGCTGGGCTGGAAAAAAAGCACAGAAGAAAACTAGAGAATCCCTTACTGTAGAAATAAAAGAACTAAAAACTAGTCAGGCCAATGTTAAAAATGCTATAACTGAGGTGCAGTCCCAAGGGGAAGCCTTAAAAACAAGGAAATTTATGGACCACAGAGGCAGACTTAGGGAACTCAGCCACTTATTAAAACAATAACATTCATATCATAGGAGACTCAGAAGATGAAGAGAGAGAAAAGGTGGGCCTTGCTCAGGCATTAGAAATGACAAATACCCACCATTTGCTTCAACGTGGATGGAAGTGGAAGGTATTATGCTGAGTGACGTAAGTCAATCGGAGAAGGACAAACATTGTATGTTCTCATTCACTTGGGGAATATAAATAATAGTAAAAGGGAATATAAGGGATGGGAGAAGAAATGTGTGGGAAATAACAGTAAAGGAAGACAGAACATAAAGACACCAAACTCTGGGAAAAGAACTAGGGCTGAGGGAAGTGGAGGAAGGCCGGTTTGGGTGTGAATGGGTGAGTGGCCCTGAGGGGGACACTTGACGTGATGAGCACTGGGTGTTATTCTGTATGTTGGCAAATTGAGCACCAATAAAATGTAAATTTATTATTAAAAAAAAAAAGAAAGAAAGAAAGAGTGGCACCTGCGTGGCTCAGTCAGTTAAGCCTCTGCCTTAGGCTCAGATCATGATCCAGGTCCCAAGGCAGGCTCCCTGTTCAGCAGGGAACCTGCTGCTCCCTCTCCCTCTGCCCCTCTTGCTCATGCTTTTTCTCTCCTCTCTCTCTCAAATAAATAAATAACATCTTTGAAAAACAAACAAACAAACCCACAAGGAAGAGAAATCTCCCTTGTAGGAGAATTTCAAACATTTGTGCAGACATTCCACCCTCAAGTTCATGAGCATAGCTTATCAATCTTATGTGTGGAATACACATAGTAACTTCCTTCTACAAAATATATTATGAAAAACTTAAAATGATAATGATAATATAATAACTCATAATAATAATAATAATAATCACATTACTACGAAGAAAGATGACAAACACTACCTCAGCAAGATGATCACATCGATGCCAAGACTGATAAATCCTGTTGATAGTATCTATCCTTTATATGATATAATGAAAATGGCAGTATATCTCTGTATATAATCCACAAAAACAGTTCAGTCATGAGATAAACCACAGACATGTACCAACTGAGGGAAATTTTACAAAATACTCTACTTCTCAAAGTGTTCCAGTTCAACAACAACAAGCAAAGGCTGAAAGACTGTCACAATGCAGAGGAGCTTAAGAAAACAGGAGGAAAAATGGAGTGTGATATTATGGATGGTAAAGTAGCAAAAACTAAGGAAATATGAATAATGTATGGTCTTTGGTTACTGCAAATATTTTAATTTGATTCATTAGCTATTATTTGTACCGTATTAATATATCAATAATTGGAGAAATTGAGTGCAAGGGCATGTGAATGCACTGTACTATCTTCTCAATTTCCCTATAAATCTTTTTTTCCTAATAAATAAGATTTATTTTGAAAATTGACTTAAATGATTCAGTCTCCAAGTGTGAAGACATTTTAAGAATCGTTGAATTAACTTTTGCCTTATTCTTAAAGAGTTCCTTTGATGGGAACAAAGTAATTTTATATCAGAAGGAAAGAAAAACACTTATGAACACGTATAATGTCTCCTCAACCTGAAAAGCAGGAAAGGATAATAAATAGCAAAAATCAGATAAGAATACTTGTATTATAATAGACACCATATTGCAAGTGCATTTAAAATTAGCAATGCATAACATTTATTTCCTTGACATTTGTCTTCCAGAGAGTTCAAAGTGTTTCAGTGTCAGTTGAAATAGCAGAAGAATCTCAGGGAAGTAACCGTTGCATAATAATAGGACCATTGGTATTAATGCCTCTAAGTTGTTTCCAGATCCTTAAAGATGCATTTCCTGAGGAGTGACTGAGCTGTGAAGAAAGAGATGAGAAACCCTCATCCCTCTGAAATACTTGTGTCAGAATATTTTAAGCATAGTACTACGGATAATAAATTATCCTTATTAACAGAAAATACATCTCAGATTGGAATCTGAGCAATCAGTGGAGCAGAGAAAAAAGGCTTTGACTCGTTCTTCATCTTTTATTTATTTTTTTTAATTTTATTTATTTATGGTAGGCACACAGTGAGAGAGAGAGAGAGGAAGAGACACAGGAAGAGGGAGAAGCAGGCTCCATGCACTGGGAGCCCGACGCGGGACTTGATCCCGGGTCTCCAGGATCCCGCCCTGGGCCAAAGGCAGACTCTAAATGGCTAAGCCACCCAGGGATCCCCATGCTCTTCATCTTTTAAAGAGAAAGGACAGCTTTTCTACCTACAAAGTCAGTTGTCAAGATAGCTTTAGGGAATAAGAGTCTGCAGCATCGAATCCAGCTGCACAGCCGGGATGCCCACACCCCAGTTCTTCCTGATACAAAATCTCTAGGCCTGATCCCCAACAAACACTGCCATGCTGAGGTCATTTACAATTGCTCTCTCAGGAGCTCCAGGGAAGGTGAAGGAGCTAGATAGGAGGGAAGGGGATGCAATGAGGCTGAGAAAATGAAGGTCTTTCCACTTTAAGTTCAGCGTTCGAACAAGTCCATCCATCACAGGCCCCAGTGAAGAAGAGCTGAAATTTACATTACTTCAGTTACAGTAAAAAAAAAAAAAAAAAAAAAAGTTTACAGCTTAATATCCTAGAAAGCCCCACAATCGAATAAGAACTGAACCCATGCCAAGGGATGGAGGTGTCTATTAGAATGAGAACAGAGGTCAATGCCTTGAAGGCCCCATATCAAAATATAAACAGAACTTGAGGAATTACTCCAGCCTTTCTGGAGGTCCCCGAGACAAGCCCTTAAAACTAAGCAAAAACCCACCTCGGGTTCCATGTTCCTGCTCTGCTGTGCCGGGTGTACTTGGACGAAAACTCGAGTTTGGAAATCAACCCTTGTGGGTTTGCATCAATGTCAGCTCCGTAGTGGTTTCTCGGATTCGCAATCTTGGTCACAACACCCCCATGTCACGTCCCACCTGGCTGAACCCCTATCCCCTTCCACCCAGGGTGATACTCAGTCACATCCCCGCCCACAACAGCTGGGCACAGGCCCTCACACAGGTCCCACGGGTATAGTGGGCACTCCTGCCATGCCCGGCCTCCCAGAGGAAGGAAGGAGGTTTCAGCAGGACACACTCCCATGGTGGCCACAGGGCTCCCTGCCCAGCATGGCAGCTCGTGACAGGTCGGGGTCTGTGTCCCTGACACCTGCTCCTCCTCCCCAGTTTTCCCAAAGGAAATGAAGGAGGAGGCCCTGGTCTCCTCCAGGGACATCACGCAGGTAGACTTGGACGTCAGAAGGACGTTCAGCAGCCACACCATATTTTGGGATGGCTAGGGAGTCAGGTGAGGCTGCTGGGCCAGGGGGCTTTGGGGCCCTGAGGGAGGCCTGGGGCCTTCTGGGTAGGGAAAACTGAGCTTCTGAGGCCGGGGGGAGCAATAGAAGCCAAAAACACACTGCTCCATGGTAGGATGTTGGGGATGACTCCCGTGCCCACACTCCTGGTGCCTCAGGGATGAGGAGGCCACTAGGATGGGGCCTCCAGGGGTTGCCATGGGAGCTGAACGCCAAAGGAGAAAGGGACGGCCCCATGAGAAGCAGGTGATGGGGTGGGGGTCTTGGGGGGAGGAACCAGACCTGGGGGCCAGGAGGCATGGCTACGGCTGGAGCAGGACACACATCATCCCATGAGTGTTGGACGGGTCAAAGTAACACCCACTCTCGGTGCTTTATATTATTCTAAATTCTATGCATTTAACTTGAGACAATTTGCAATTTGAAAACATACATATTTTGATGACCCCCAGATGATGCCCCCGGTCCAGCCAGGGCACTGCACTAACAACACGGTACCCCAGGGGCAAGTGTCACTGCAAACCCCAGACTAGTCGCCTTTAATTGAAGACATCTCCTTGTGCATCTTAGAGGAAGGAGATGCCCTGTGTCCGCAGGCCCCCCACGACATCCCCCTCATTCCCCACTCCCACACCATCCCCCTACATCATCATTCCCAATGGCATCCCACATACACCATCCCCCTAACACCCACACAGCCCCACACAATCCCCACTCACACTATACCCCAACACCATCACCCCTACACCATCCCCCACACTCCACCACCTTCATACCCATGCCCCCACAACATCCACCACCACACCATCGGCCCCCAGCAAGGACCTGGTGCAGGTACCCCTGTGGGACATGCTCAGACTCCCCGGGATTCTCTGGATACCCTGCTCCCATCAGAAGCCCGGGTGTCCCATAGAGTACCCAGAGGTTGCACAGAGGAGGGAAGACAGGGAGCCCTCAACAGGGTGGGTGCAGGTGAGTGGGGCAGAGGACCCACTGTGCCCTGCCTCCACCCACTGTCCCTCATTTAGGGCGGCACACCCTGCACAGGACACCAGCCCCTAACCCATGGAGATCTGGGCTGGCCTGGCCCTGGGCTCTGTGAGGGCTGGGGTGATTTGAGCCCCCGCCCTAGGCCCAACACAAAGACCAATGGGATCCAGCCCACATGGCCCTGGCCAGCCCTGGATTCTGGTCCCGGGCTGAGCGAGCCCTCTCACAGCTAGATGTGGCCTGCTGGGCCCTGGGCGTGCCCCACTGATCCAGGTCGCTGACCTAGGGCAGCCCTGGGGATCCCAAGACACCACAGTGTGGGTTGTGGAGGGGTAAGCCGGTGGGCCCCACCTGCACCCACACCCGGATGCGGGCTCCTCTATGTGCTGGGGCCCCAGAGGGCCCGAGGCCATTGTCCAGCTGCCCTGCGGGGACCCAGCACAGGTGCCCATGAGGTGCAAGTCCAGGTCAGCTCTGCTGTCCTCAGAACCATCACTCAGGCTGAAACCTCAAGACACATACCCCCAACCGGATTCCACACATGCTCCCAGGTGGGGGACTCCAGCACCCTCCCCCCACCCTGTGTGATTCTTGCTCCCTCTTAAAGGACAGAGAGGTCTCCCTCCCCAGGGGAAGTCACGCACCCACAGCTCTGAGCCCGTTTGCTGTAGAAAGTCAATAAACTGTTGTGGTGCGAAAATGCACAGCCAGCCCGTTTCTGTGTTTCCCAGAACTCTGTGCACGGGGCGTGGAGAGACCCCCAGAGAGGAGGAGAGGGCACAACCTAGGCCCCAACTAGCCCCTGCAGGGGCGCCGCCAGGCACACACAGCTGACGAACCCACGTGCCTTCCAGGGCGGCCAGACCCACTGCTGGACATGAGAATGTGGCAGAGCCGGAACATCCAGCTCAGCTGACCCTCCAGCTGAAAGTAACTGCACGAGCGAGCCCCGGGTCTGCCAGGATAGCCCAGCTAACCGACCAGCGCAAGCACCAGAAATGATGTTGTGCCAACCATTTTGGTGATTTTTGGTGACCCAGCCAATGGATCTGATAGCTGCATGTGATAGCTGCATGTGATAGACACACACACACCACAAAACCAACAAAAGTTGGAATCCCCCCAATGTTGTCAAACAGCAGCCAGATGCTTACATACACAAAACTGTGGTCTCCAATAGGATACATGGATAACGCTATAAGCCAGGACTGCAGAGGTGCTGGAGGCACGGAGATATGCCTGCTGTGTTCCAACAAGGAGGGCAGAGGGGCAGGAAGCATCCTCCGGAAGGGGGGACCCCTCCTTGGAAAGGACACCAGGTCCCTGTGAAGGCTACGGAGGGTGAAATCTGTCCTCCTCTCTTTCTGCTTCTGGTTTTCCTCCTAAATGCCATTTTCCTCAATCATATTAGAAGAATTTATTTTATGTTTTTAAATTTATTTTTATTGCAGTCCAATTTGTATGAATACTTACTTCAGCAAGGGTGTCATACAGGACAGAAGGAGAGATAAAGATTTTCCCAGACAGGCTACATATAAAGGAGTTCATGACCACTTAACCAGTCCAGTAAGGAATTTTAAGAGGGACTCTTCTAGTGGGGGAAAAAAAGAGACCAAAAGCAATAAAGACTAGAAAGGCCCAGAGAACGTCACCAGAAACACCAACTCTACGGGTAACACAAAGGCACAAAGTTCACATCTTTGAATAGTCACTCTGAATGCTGATAGACTGCTCCAATCAAAAGATTATAGGGTATCAGAGTAGCTTAAAAAGTGGATCCGGGATGCCTGGGTGGCTCAGGGGTTGAGCCTCTGCCTTTGACTCAGGGTGTGATCCTGGAGTCTGGGATCGAGTCCCGTATTGGGCTCCTGGTGGAGAGACTGCTTCTCTCTCTGCATAATTGTCTGCCTCTCTCTCTTTCTCTCTCTCTGTCTCTCTGATAAATAAAATTATTATTAAAAAAACAACATCCATCTGTACGCTGCCTACAAGATGCTCACCTTAGACCTATAGACACCAACGGATTGAAAGTCAGGGGATGGAAAATCATCTATCACGCTAATGGATATCAAAAGAAAGCTGGAGGACTCATACTTATACCAGACAAACGAGATTTGAAACGAAACCCTGGGGGACACCTGGTGGCTCAGTGGTTGAGCATCTGCCTTCGGCTCAGGGTGTGATCCTGGAATCCCAGGATCGAGTCCCACATCAGCCTCCCTTTGGAGAGCCTGCCTCTCACTCTCCTATGTTTCTTCCTCTGCTCCTCTGTGTATCTCTCATGAATAAATAAATAAAATATTTAAATTTCAAACAAGAAAGAACAAATACTGTAAGAAGAGATGAAGAAGGGCATTATTTCATAATTAAAAAGACTCTCTATCAAGGTCAAACAACAAAATATTTATGCTGCCAACATGGCAGTATCTAAATATAGAAACAAATTAACAACAAACGTACAGGAACTCACTGATAATAATGCAATGACAGGGGATTTTAACACTTATGGCAATGGACCAATCGTCTATGCAGAAAATCAAGAGGGAACAATAGCCTTGACACACCGGACCACAGGGACTCAACAGATATATTCTGAACATTTCATCCTAAAGCAGAATACACATTCCTTTCAAGTGCACATGGGACATTCTCCAGAACAGATCATATCATGGCCCACAAATCAGCCCTCAACAGGTACAACAGGTACAAGAAGGTTGATATCACACCCTGTACATTTTTGGAACACGACGCTATGAAACTTGAAGTCGACAGTAACAAAAAAATTGGACAGACCAAAAATATGTGGAGATTATTAACATCCTACTAGAGAATGAATGGAGCAACCAGGAAATTAAAGAGGAAATTTAAAACAAATGAAAATGAAAACATGTTTCTCCAAACCTCTGGGTTGTAGCAAAGGCAGTCCAGAGGGAAGTACATAGCAATAGAGACCTACCTCAAGAAACAAGAAGTCTCCAATACACACCCTAACCCTACACCTAAAGGAGCTGGAAAAGGAATAGGAAACAAAGCCTAAAGCCTACAGAAGGGAAAGAATAAAGATGAGAGCAGAAATAAACAATACAGAAACAACAAAACAGTAGAATGGAATAAGGAAACTAAGAGCTGGTTCTTCAAAATAATTAATAAAATGGATCAAGCCCTAGCCAGCCTTATCAATGAGAAAAGAGAAAAGACCGAGCAGCCCTGGTGGTGTGGTGGTTTAGTGCCGCCTGCAGCTCAGGGCGTGATCTGGAGACCCTGGATCGAGTCCCATGTCGGGCTCTCTGCATGGAACCTGCTTCTCCCTCTGCCTCTGTCTCTGCCTCTTTCTCTCTCTCTGTATCTCTTTGAATAAATAAATAAAATCTTAAAACTAAAGAGAGAAAAGAGAAAAGACCTAAAGAAATAAAATCACAAATGAGAGAAGAGAGATCACAATCAACACCAGAAAAATTAGACAATTAAAAGGGAATACTATGAAATTATATGCTAACAAACTGGGAGACCTGAAAGAAATGGACAAAATACTAGAAATGTGCATACAAGCAAAACTGAAATAGGAAGAAATAGAAAATGTGAAGAGACCCATAACTAGCAAAGGAATTGAATCAGCAAGGTACTTGGTTGCCTCAGTGATTGAGAATCTGATTTGGCTCAGGTCATGATCCCGGGGACATGGGGGATAAAGTCCCACATCAGGCTCCCCGCATGGAGCCACATTTTCCCTCTGCCTATAACTCTGCCTCTCTGTGTCTCGCATGAATACATAAATAAAATCTTTAAAAAAGAAAAAATAAAAAAATGAGAAAGGACCCAAATAAAATCACAAATGAGAAAAGAGATATTACAACCAACATTAGAGAAATACAAACGATTATAAGAGAACATTATGAAAAATTATATGCCAGCAATCAAGAACCTGGAAGAAATAGATCAATTCCAGGAAATATATAACATAGCAAAAATGAAGAAGGAAGAAATAAGAAACTTGAAGCGACATATAACCAGCAGAGAAATTGAATCAGCAATCAAGGATCTCCCAACAGGAGACGCTTGTCAATAGAACAGAATGGAAAGCCGAAACAAGATACAAACCTGTAACTTTATGATCCATTAATCGACAACGAGGCAGGAAGGAATATCCAAAGCACAAAGACAGTCTCTTCAACAAACCCTAACCCTGACCCCAGGATAAGAACAAATGGTGTTGGGAAAACCAGGCAGCCACATGCAGAAGAATGAAACTGGACCACTTTCTTACACCATATATATAAAAAATAAATTCAAAATGGATGAAAGACCTAAATGTGAGACCTGAAACCATACAAAGAAGAAAAGATAGGCAGCAACATCTTTGACATTGGCCATTGGATGTTCTTTCTAGATATGCCTCTGAGGTGCGGGAAACAAAAGCAAAAATACTATTGGGACTTCATCAAATTGAAAAGCTTCTGCAAAGTGAAGGAAACAACCAAATCTAAAAGGCAACATAGAGGAGGAGGGGCAAGATTGCGGAAGTGTAGTGTCCCCAAATCACCTGTCCCCACGAAATTACCTAGATAACCTTCAAATCATCCTGAAAATCTAGGAATTCGGCCTGAGATTTAAACAGAAACGAGATCGAATGCTACAGTGAGAAAAGTTCGTGATTCTATCAAGGTAGGAAGATGGGAAAAATAAATAAAGAACAAAAGACATCCAAGGGTGAGGGACCCTGCAAGGAGCCGGGCTAAGGCCGGGGCGAGTGCCCACAGGACAGAAGAGCTCTGTCCTGGGAGAAGGAGGAGCTGCACTAATCTTCCAGGGTGGAATGGCGCCTTCAAGGAGTCAGAGAAGGACCCCAAGAAAGCGGAGATGCCCTCGGGCTCCCTGGGACACTAACAGACACAGCACTCCCAGAAGAGTGCACCGAGCTCCGTAAGGGCTGCAGGGCACATGCATTGACCCCGGACCAGCTCTGAGGGGCTTGGGCGGTGGCTTTGTGCGGAGCGGTTTGCATGGCCCCAGGAGCAGCTTGGTGACGGCGCCTCCTGCAGAGGAAGAGGCTCCGTGTGGAGGGGGCTGCGGGGCTCCAGGAGCAACTCGGAGGGGCTTGGGCGGTGGCTCCGCAGTGAGGCGGCTATGCGGCCGGGAGTGAGAATCCAACAGGGCAGGCCCTGGAGCACAGGGCGCCGGGACACAGTCCAGGATTCAGCCTCCCCCGAGACAGGAAGAGGCCTGGAGGGCCCAGGGCAGCAAGGACGCTCCTGCCCAGAGCTGAGCAGATCAGCGGCCCCACCCCAGAGCCTCCAGGCCCTGCAGATGGACTGCTCCCAAGTTACTGAGGGGGCTGAATACAGGTTTCCAGAGCTGGCCGCTGACACTGGGGTTGTTCCTCCTGGGGCCTCATGGGTTAAACTATCCGCACTGAGACCTGCACCAGGCAGGGGACAGAGCAGCGCCCCCAAGTGCTAACACCTGAAAATCAGCACAACAGGCCCCTCTCTCAGAAGACCAGCTAGATGGATAATTTCCGGGGGAAGTCAAGGGACTTAAAGTATATAGAATCAGAAGATACTCCCCCATGTTTTTTTTTTCATTTCTGTTTGCTTCCCCACCCTTTTCCCCCCTTTCTTTCTTTTTCTTTCTTTTTGTTCTCTTTTCTCCTTCTTTCTTCCTTTATTCTTTTTCGTTTTTCTCTTTTCTTTCCTTCTTTCTCTCCTCTATTTTTCTCCTTTTCCCAATACAACTGGTTTTTGGCCACTCTGCACTCAGCAAAATGACTAGAAGGAAAACCTTACCTCAAAGAAAGAATCAGAAACAGGCCTCTCTCCCACAGAGTTACAAAATCTGGATTACAATTCAATGTCAGAAAGCCAATTCAGAAGCACTATTATACAGCTACTGGTGGCTGTAGAAAAAAGCATAAAGGACTCAAGAGACTTCATGACTGCAGAATTTAGATCCAATCAGGCCAAAATTAAAAATCAATTGAATGAGATGCAATATAAACTAGAAGTCCTAACAATGAGGGTTAAGGAGGTGGAAGAACAAGGGAGTGACATAGAAGACAAGTTGGTGGAAAGAGGGAAACTGAGGAAAAAAGAGACAGACAACTAAAAGACCAGGAAGACAGATTAAGGGAAATAAACGACAGCCTGAGGAAGAAAAAGCAATGTGTAATTTGGGTTCCCGAGGGCGCCAAAAGGGGCAGAGGGCCAGAATAAGTATTTGAACAAATCATAGCTGAAAAATTTCCTAATCTGGGAAGGGAAACACGCATTCAGATCCAGGAAATAGATCCCCCCCCTAAAATCAATAAAAACCGTCCAACACCTCGACATTTAATAGTGAAGCTTGCAAATTCCAAACATATAGAGAAGATGCGTAAAGCAGTAAGAGAAAAGAAATCCCTGACCTTTATGGGGAGGAGCATTAGGGTAACAGAAGACCTCTCCACAGCGACCTGGCAGCCCAGAAATGGCTGGCAGGATATATTCAGGGTCCTCCATGAGAAGAACAAGCAACCAAGAATACTTTATCCAGCAAGGATCTCATTCAAAATGGAAGGAGAGATAAAGAGCTTCCAAGACAGGCAGGAACTGAAAGAATATGTGACCTCCAACAAGCTCTGGAAGAAATTTTAAGGGGGACTCTTAAAATTCCCCTTTAAGAAGTTCAGTGGAACAATCGACAAAAACAAGGACTGAAGAGATATCATGATGACACTAAACTCATATCTGTCGATAGTAACTCTGAACGTGAACAGGCTTAATGACCCCATCAAAAGGCGCAGGGTTTCAGACTGGATAAGAAAGCAGGACCCACCTATTTGCTGTCTACAAGAGACTCATTTTAGACAGAAGGACACCTACAATCTGAATATAAAATGTTGGAGAACAATTTACCATTCAAATGGTGCTCAAAAGAAAGCAGGGTAGCCATCCTTATATCAGATAAACTAAAATTTAACCCAAAGAGTGTAGTGAGAGTTGAAGAGGGACACTAAGTCATACTTAAGGGATCTATCCCACAAGAGGACTTAACAATCCTCAATATATGCCCTGAATGCGGGAGCTGCCAAATATTTAAACCAATTAATAACCAAAGTGAAGAAATACTTAGATAATAATTATCTTATACTTGGTGACTTCAATCTAGCTCTTTCTACCCTCGATAGGTCTTCTAAGCACAACATCTCCAAAGAAACGAGAGCTTTAAATGATACACTGGACCAGATGGATTTCACAGATATCTACAGAACTTTACATCCAAACTCAACTGAATACACATTCTTCTCAGGTGCACATGGAACTTTCTCCAGAATAGACCACATACTGGGTCACAAATAGGGTCTGAACCGATAACAAATGATTGGGATGATCCCCTGCATATTCTCAGACCATAATGCCTTGAAATTAGAACTAAATAACAACAAGAAGTTTGGAAGGACCTCGAACACGTCGAGGTGAAGGATCATCCTGCTAAAAGACGAAAGGGTCAACCAGAAAATTAAGGAAGAATTAAAAAGATTCATGGAAACTAATGAGAATGAACATACAAGCATTCAAAATCCTTGGGATCAGCAAAAGCAGCCTTAAGGTGGAAATACATCACAATACAAGCATCCATTCAAAAACGGGAAACTACTCAAATACAAAAGTTAACGTTACACATAAAGGAGCTAGAGAAAATACAGCAGATAGATCCTACACCCAACAGAAGAATAGAGTTAATTAACATTCGAGCAGAACACCAGGAAATCAAGACCAGAGGAACTGTGGAACAGATCAACGGAACGAAGAGTTGGGTCTTTGAACGAATTAATAAGATAGATAGACCATTAGCCAACCTTATTAAAAAGAAGAGAGAGAATATTCAAATTAATAAAATCATGAATCAGAAAGGAGTGGTCACTACCAACACCAAGGAAATAAAACGATTTTTAAAATATACTATTGGCTATAATATTATTATATTATTGGCTATAATTATTATTATATTATTGGGTATACACCAATAAATTAGGCATTCTAGAAGAAATGGACACATTCCTGGAAAGCCAGAAACTACCAAAAAATGGAACAGGAAGAAAGAGAAAAAATGAACAGGCCAATAACCAGGGAGGAAATTGAAGCAGTCATCCAAAACCTCCCAAGACACAAGAGTCCAGGGCCAGATGGCTTCCCAGGGGAATTCTATCAACTGTTTAAAGAATTCATACCTATTCTACTAAAGCTGTTTGGAAAGATAGAAAGAGATGGAGTACTACCAAATTCGTTCCATGAAGCCAGCATCACCTTCATTCCAAAACCAGACAAAGACCCTGCCAAAAAGGAGAATTACAGACCAATATGACTGATGAATATGGATGCAAAAATTCTCAACAAGATCCTAGCCAATAGGATCCAACAGTACATTAATAAAATTATTCACCATGACCAAGTAGGACTTATCCCCAGGACACAAGGCTGGTTCAACACTCATAAAACAATCAATGTGATTCATCATATCGGCAAGAGAAAAACCAAGAACGATATGATCCTCTCATTAGATGCAGAGAAAGTATTTGACAAAATAGAGCATCCATTCCTGATCAAAACACTTCAGAGTGTAGGGATGGAGGGAACATTCCTCGACATCTTACAAGCCATCTACAAAAAGCCCACAGCAAATATCATGCTCAATGGGGAAGCACGGGAAGCCTTTCCCCTAAGATGAGGAACAAGACAGGGATGTCCACTCTCACCACTGCTATTCAACATAGTACTGGAATTCCTAGCCTCAGCAATCAGACAACAAAAAGACATTCAGGGCATTCAAATTGGCAAAGAAGAACTCAAACTCCCCCTCTTCGCCGATGACATGATACTGTACCTAGAAAACCCAAAAGCCTCCACCTCAAGATTGCTACAACTCATACAGAATTTGGTAGCGTTGCAGGATACAAAATCAATAGCCATAAATCAACGGCATTTCTATACACTAACAATGAGACTGAAGAAAGAGAAATGAAGGAGTCAATCTCATTTACAATTGCACCCAAAAGCATAAGATACCTAGGAATAACCCTAAGGAAGTAAATGATCTATACCCTAAAAACTATAGAACACTTCTGAAAGAAATTGAGGAAGACACAAAGAGATGGAAAAATATTCCATGCTCATGGAATGGCAGAATTAACATTGTGAAAATGTCAATGTTACCAAGGCAATGTACAGGTTTAATGCAAACCCTATCAAAATACCATGGACTTTCTTCAGAGATTTAGAACAAATTATTTTAAGATTTGTGTGGAATCGGGATCCCTGGGTGGTGCATCGGTTTGGCGCCTGCCTTTGGCCCAGGGCACGATCCTGGAGACCTGGGTTCGAATCCCATGTCAGGTTCCCGGTACATGGAGCCTGCTTCTCGCTTTGCTTGTGTCCCTGCCTCTCTCTCTCTCTCTCTCTCTCTCTCTGTGTGTGACTATCATAAAAAAAAAGACTTGTGTGGAATCAGAAAAGACCCTGAATAGCCAGGGGAATTTTAAAAAAGACAACCATATCTGGGGGCATCACAATGCCAGATTTCAGGGTGTACTACAAAGCTGTGGTTCAAGACAGTGTGGTACTGGCACAAAAACAGACAAATAGATGAGTGGAACAGAAAAGAGACCCCAGTATTGGACCCTGAACTTTGTGGTCAACTAATATTCGATAAAGGGGTAAAGACTATCCATTGGAAGAAAGACAGTCTCTTCAATAAATGGTGCTGGCATAATGGACATCCACATGCAGAAGAATGAAACTAGACTACTCTCTTTCACCATAAACAAAGATAAACTCAAAATGGATGAAAGATCTAAATGTGAGACAAGAGTCCATCAAAATCCTAGAGGAGATCAGAGGCAACATCCTTTTTGAACTTGGCCACAGTAACTTCTTGCAAGATACATCCACGAAGGCAAAAGAAACAAAAGCAAAAATGAACTATTGTGATTTCATCAAGATAAGAAGCTTTTGCACAACAAAGGATAGAGTCAACCAAACTAAAAGACAACCTACAGAATGGAGAAGATATTTGCAAATGACGTATCAGATAAAGGGCTAGTTTCAAAGATCTATAAAGAACATCTTAAAATCAACACCAAGAGACAAACAATGCAATCATGAAATGGGCAAAAGACATGAAGAGAAATCTCACAGAGGAAGACATTGACATGGCCAACATGAACATGGAAAAATGCTCTGCATTACTTGCCATCAGGGAAATACAAATCAAAACCACAATGAGAACCACCTCACACCATTGAATGGAGATAATTAACAAGGCAAGAAACAACAAATGTTGGAGAGGATGCGCAGAAAAGGGAAGACTCTTACACTGTTGGTGGGAATGTGAACTGGTGCAGCCACTGTGGAAAACTGTGTGGAGGTTCCTCAAAGAGTTAAAAATAGACCTGCCCTATGATCCAGCAATTGCACTGTTGGGGATTTACCCCAAAGTTTCAGATGCAATGAAACGCCGGTACACCTGCACTCCGATATTTTTAGCAAGAATGTCCACAATAGCGAAACTGTGGACGGAGCCATGGTGTCCATCGAAAGATGAATTTATAAAGAAGATGTGGTTTATGTATACAATGGAATATTACTCAGCCATTAGAAACGACAAATACCCACCATTTGCTTCAATGTGGATGGAACTGGAGGGTATTATGCTGAGTGAAGTAAGTCAATCAGAGAAGGACAAACGTATGTTGTCATTCAATGCGTTAATATAAATAATAGTAAAAAGGAATATAAGGGAATGGAGAAGAAATATGTGGGAAATATCAGAAATGGAGACAGAACATAAAGACTCCTAACTCTGAGAAAGTAACGAGGGATGCTGGGAGGGGAGGAGGACAGGGAGTGCGGGTGAATGGGTGACGGGCACTGAGAGGGGCACTTGACGGGATGAGCACTGGGAGTTATTCTGTATGTTGGCGACATGAACACCAATAAAAAATAAAATTATTATTAAAAGAAGAAAGAAGGAAAGAAAGAAAGAAAGAAAAAAAGAAAGAAAGAAAGAAAGAAAGAAAGAAAGAAAGAAAGAAAGAAAGAAAGAAAAGGAAAGGAAGGAAGGAAGGAAGGAAGGAAGGAAGGAAGGAAGGAAGGAAGGAAGGAAAGAAGAGTGGCACCTGTGTGGCTCAGTTAGTTAAGCCTTAGGCTCAGATCATGATCCAGGTCCCAAGGCAAGCTATCTGTTCAGCAGGAAACCTGTTTCTCCCTCTCCCTCTGCCCCTCTCGCTCATGCTTTTTCTCTCCACTCTTTCTCAAATAAATAAAAAATATATTTGAAAAAGAAACAAACCCACAAGGAAGAGAAATCTCCCATGTAGAAGTATTTCAAACAATTTTTGCAGACATTCCACCGTCAAGTTCATGAGCATAGCTTCCCACTCTTATGTGCGGAATACACATAGTAACTTCCTTCTACAAAATATAATGTGAAAAACAATATAATATTGATAATATAATAATAATAATAATTAATAATAATAATAAAGGATCAGTTTACTGCAGAGAAAGGTGACAAACACTACCTCAGCAAGATCATCAGATTGATACCAAGACTGATAAATCATGTTGATAGTATCTATCCTTTATATGATATAATGAAAATGGCAGTATATCTCTGTATATAATCCACAAAAACTGTTCAATCATGAGATAAATGAGACATGTCTCAACTGAGGGAAATTTTACAAAATACTCTACTTCTCAAAGTGTTCCAGTTCAACAACAACAAGGAAAGGCTGAAAGACTGTCACAATCCAGAGGAGCCTAAGAAAGCATGAGGACAAATGGAATGTGATATGAGGGATGGTAACTTAGCAAAAACTAAGGAAATCTGAATAAAGTATGGTCTTTAGTTATTGTGACTATTTTAATATTGATTCATTAGCTAATATTTGTACCGTACTAATATAAGATATCAATAATTGGAGAAATTGAGTGCAAGTGCATGCAAATGCTCTGTACTATCTTCTCAATTTCCCTCTAAATCTTTGTTTTTTCCTAATAAATAAGATTTATTTTGAAAATTGACTTAAATGAATCAGGCTCCAAGTGTGAAGACATTTTAAGAATCGTTGAATTAACTTTGCCTTATTCTTAAAGAGTTCCTTTGATGGAAACATAGTAAGAATTTTAGATCAGAAGGAAAGAAAAACACTTATGAACACGTATAATGCCTCCTCAACCTGAAAAGCAGTAAAGGATAATAAATAGCAAAAATCAGATAAAAATACTTCTAGTACAATAGACACCATATTGCAAGTGCATTTAAAATTAGCAATGCATAACATTTATTTCCTTGACATTTGTCTTCCAAAGAGTTCACAGTGTTTCAGTGTCAGTTGAAACAGGGGAAGAATCTCAGGGAAGAATCCTTCACATAATAATAGGACCACTGGTAATAATGTCTCTCAGTACTTTCCAAATCCATAAAGATGCATTTTCTGATGAGTGACTGAACTGTGAAGAAAGAGATGAGAAACCCTCATCCCTCTGATTTACTTGTGTCAGAATATTTTAACCATAGTACTACGGATAGTAAATTATCCTTATTAACAGGAAATACGTCTCACATTGGAATCTGAGCAATCAGATGGGCAGAGAAAAAACACTTTGACCGCTCCTCATCTTTTAAAGACAAAGGAGAGTTTTTCTATGTACGAAGTCAGTTGTCAAGATAGCCTTAGGGAATAAGAGTCAGCAGCATCGAATCCTGCTGCACAGCTGGGACACCCACACACCAGGTCTTCCTGATCACAATCACTGGGCCTGTCCCCCCAACACAGGATGCCACGCTGAGGTCATTTGCAATTGCTCTCTTAGGAGCTCTTGGGAAGGGGGAAGGAACTAGAGAGGATGGGACAGGACACACGGAGGCCGAGAAAATTAAGGCCATTCCAATTTAAATTCAGCATTCGCACACGCCCAGCCATCCCAGGCCCCTGTGAAGAAGAGATGAAATTTACATTACTTCAGTTACAGGAAAAAAACAAAAGTTTACAGCTTAATGTCCTAGAAAGCCCCACAATAGAATCAAAACAGAGCCCAGGCCAAGGGCAGGAAGCCCCTATTAGAATGAGAGCAGAGCTCAATGCCCTTGAAGGCCCCATATCAAAATGTAAACAGAACTTGAGGAATTGCTCCAGCCCTTCTGGAGGTCCCTTAGACCAGCCCTTAAAACTAAGCTAAAACCCAACTCCGGGTCCTAGTCCCTGCTCCGCTGTGTTGGGTGTACTGGGACGCAAACTCGAGTTTGGAATTCAACCCTTGTGTGTTTGCATCGGTGTCAGCTCCTTAGTGATTTCTCGGATACGCAATCTTGGGCACAATACCCCCATGTCCCCTCCCACCTTGGCTGAACCCCTATCCCCTCCCAACCAGGCTGACACTCCGTCACCTCCCCGCCCACAACAACTGGGTACAGGCCCTCACAAAGGTCCCATGGGCACGGTGGGGACTCCCCCCATCCCTGGCTTCCCAGAGGAAGGAAAGAGGTTTTGGCAGGACACACTCCCATGGTGACCACAGGGCTCCCTGCCCAACATGGCAGCTCGTGACAGGTCGGGGTCTGTCCCTGACGCCTGCTCCTCCTCCCCGGTTTTCCCACAGGAAATGAAGGAGGAGGCCCTGGTCTCCTCCAGGGACATCACGCAGGTAGACCTGGACGTCAACAGTACGTTCGGCAGCCACATCATATATTAGGACTGCTAAGGGGTCGGGTGAGGCTGCTGGGCCAGGGGGCTTTGGTGCCCCGGGGGCTTCTGTGTAGGGAAAACGGGGCCTCTGACACCAGGGGGAGCAACAGCAGCCAACAACACACCACTCCATGGTAGGGTGATTGGGATGACCACCGTGCCCACCCCTCTGGGCCTCAGGGATGAGGAGGCCACTAGGATGGGGTCTCCAGGGGTTGCCATGGTAGCTGAACACCAAAGGGGAGAGGGACGGCCCCCTGAGGAGCAGGGGATGGGGTGGGGGATGTGAGGGGCAGGAACTGGACCTGGGGGCCAGGTGGCATGGCCGCGGCTGGAGCAGGATACACATCGATCCCATGAGGGTCGGACGGGTCAGAGTGACACCCACTCTCGGTGCTTTATATATTTCTAAATTCTATGCATTTAATTTGAGACAATTTGCAATTTGAAAGCATGCATATTATGATGACCCCCAGATAATGCTCCCGGTCCAGCCACGGCCCTGCACTGACCACACCGCGCCCCAGGGGCAGGTGTCACAACAAACCCCAGACTGGGGTCGCCTTTAACTGTAGACGTTTCACTGTGCATCTTAGGGGAAGGAGATACCCTGTGTGTGCAAGCCCCCCACGACATCCCCCTCATTCCCTACTCCCACTCCATCCCCCTACATCATCATCCCCAAAGGCATCCAACCTAAATGATCCCCCTCACACCCACACAGCCCCACACAATCCCCACCCACACTATATCCCAACACCATCCCCCCTACACCATCCCCCACACTCCACCACAATCATACCCCTGCTCCCACAGGATCCACCCCCACACCATTTATCCCTAGCAACGACCTGGTGCAGATGCCCCCTGTGGGACATGCTCAGCCTCCCCGAGTTTCTCTGTATACCCTGATCCCATCAGAAGCCCGGGTGTCCCATAGAGTACCCAGGGGTTGCAGGGAGCTGGAAAGACAGGGAGCCCCCGACAGGGTGGGTGCAGGTGAGTGGCGCAGAGGATCCACCGTGTCCTGCCTCCGCCCACTGTCCCTCCTGGAGGGTGGCACACCCTGCACAGGATACCAGCCCCTAACCCATAGGAACCTGGGCTGACCTGGCCCCGGGCTCTGTGGGGGCTGAGTTGATTTGAGCCCCCCCCCCAGGCCTAACACAAAGACTAATGGGATCCAGCCCCCCATGGCCCTGGCCAGCCCTGGATTCTGGCCCCGGGCTGAGCAAGCCGTCTCACAGCTGGATGTGGCCTCTTGGGCCCTGGGCGTACCCCACCGATCCAGGTCGTTGACCTAGGGCGCCCTTTGGATCCTGGGACACCCCAGGGTGGGGAGAGCAGGGGTAGGTCGGTGGGCCCCACCCATACCCACACCAGGGGGCAGGCTGCTCCAGGTGCTGAGGTACCTGGGAACCCGAGGCCGGGGTCCAGCTGCCCTGCGGGGACCCAGCATAGGAGCCCATGAGCTGCAGGTCCAGGTCAGCTCTGCTGTCCTCAGAACCGTCTCTCAGGCTGAAACCTCAGGACACATGCCCCCACTCGGATTCCACACATGCTCCCAGTTGGGGGACTCCAGCACCCGTCCCCCCAACCCGTGTCATTCTTGCCCTCCCCTAAAGGACAGAAAGCTCTCCGTCCCTAGGGGAAGGCGTGCACCCTCGGCTCTGAGCCCATTTGCTGTAGAAAGTCAATTAAGTGTTGTGGTGCGAAAATGCACAGCCAGCCCTTTCTGTGTCTCCCAGAACACTGTGCACGGGGCTTGGAGAGACCCCCAGGGAGGAGGAGGGGGCGCCACCCAGGCCCCACCAGCCCCTGCAGGGGTGCCACCATGCACACCCAGCTGACCTCCCCATGTGACTTCCAGGGGCTGCCGGATGCCAGGTTCAGGACCTGACAGACTTTACTGGGACTCAGGCTGTGCCCCGTGGGCCAGGAGGGGCTGGGACAGAGTGACAGCCAGGAAGCCTCAGGTCATCAGTTTCTGTGCAAAGCCACCCCAATGTCTGTGCTCCCTCTGTCAAGGGGGCCGGGGCAGGCTGTGTTCCGGGGCCCCTCCTCTGCCCATCATCCCCGTGCCTGTATGCCTGGGGATCCCAGGACCGAGTCCCACATCGGCCTCCATTTGGGGAGCCTGCCTGTACTTCTGCCTATATTTCTGCCTCTGCTTCTCTGTGTATCTCTCATGGATAACTAAATAAAATATTTACATTTCAAAAAAGAAAGAACAAACACTGTAACAAGCGATGAAGAAGGGCATTATTTCATAATTAAAAAGACTCTCTATCAAGATGAAACAACTAAATATTTATGCTGCCAACATGGGGGTACCTAAATATAGAAACCAATTAACAACAAACTTACAGGAACTCACTGATAATAATACAATGACAGCAGATTTTCACACCCACTTATGGCAATGGACCGATCATCTATACAGAAAATCAACAAGGGAACAATAGCCTTGACACACTGGACCACAGGGACTCAACAGATATTGTCTGAACATTTCAACCTAAAGCAGAGTACACATTCCTTTCAAGTGCACATGGGACATTCTCCAGAACAGATCATATCATGGGCCACAAATCAGCCCTAAACAGGTACAACAAGTACAAGAAGGTTGATATAACACCCTGTACATTGTCGGACCACGACGCTATGAAACTCGAAGTCGACAGTAAGAAAAAATTTGGACAGACCAAAAATACGTGGAGTTTATGAACATCCTACTAGAGAATGAATGCAGCAACCAGGAAATTAAAGAGGAAATTTAAAACAAACAAAAATGAAAACATGTTTCTCCAAGCCTCTTGGATGCTGCAAAGGCAGTCCTAAGAGGGAAGTACATATCAATACAGGCCTACCTCAAGAAACAAGAAGTCTCCAATACACAGCCTAACCCTACACCTTAAGGACCTGGAAAAGAAATAGAAAACAAAGCCTAAAGCTTATAGAAGAGGGGAAAAATAGAGATGAGAGCAGAAATAAACAATACAGAATCAACAAAGCAGTAGAATGGAATAATGAAACAAAGAGATGGTTCTTCAAAATAATTAAGAAAATAGATCAAGCCCTAGCCAGCCTTATCAACAAGAAAAGAGAAAAGACCTAAATAAATAAAATCACAAATGAGAGAAGAGAGATCACAATCAACACCAGAAAAATAAGACAACTATAAGAGAATACTATGAAAGATTATACGCTAACATACTGGGAGACCTGGAGGAAATGGACAAATGCCTAGAAATGTGCAAACGAGCAAAATTGAAATAGGAAGAAATAAAAAATGTGAACAGACCCATAACTAGCAAAGGATTTGAATCAGCAAGGCACCTTGGTGCCTCAGTGGTTGAGCATCTGCTTTGGCTCAGGTCATCATCCAGGGGTCTTGGGGAATCAAGTCCCACATCAGGCTCCCCGCATGGAGCCTCAATTTCCCTGTGTCTATACCTCTGCCTCTCTGTGTCTCTCATGAATCCATAAATAAATCCTTAAAAAAGAAAAAAGATAAAAAGATGAAAGGACCCAAATAAAATATCAAATGAGAAAAGAGATATTACAACCAACACTAGAGAAATACAAACGATTATAAGAGAACATTATGAAAAATTATATGCCAGCAACCTAGAACCTGGAAGAAATAGATCAATTACTGGAAATATAAAACATAGCAAAAATGAAGAAGGAAGAAATAAGAAACTTGAACAGTCAGATAACCAGCAAAGAAATTGAATCAGTAATCAAGGATCTCCCAACAGGAGATGCTTAGATCAATAGAACAGAATGGAAATCCGAAACAAGATACAAACCTGTAATTCTATGATCCATTAATCGACAACAAGGCAGGAAGGAATATCCAAAGCACAAAGACAGTCTCTTCAACAAACCCTAACCCTGACCCCAGGATAAGAACAAATGGTATTGGGAAAACCAGGCAGCCAAATGCAGAAGAATGAAACCACTTTCTTACACCATCTATATAAAAAATAAATTCAAAATGGATGAAAGACCTAAATGTGAGACCTGAAACCATACAAAGAAGAAAAGATAGGCAGCAACGTCTTTGACATTGGCCATTGGATCCTCTTTCTAGATATGCCTCTGAGGTGAGGGAAACAAAAATACTATTGGGACTTCATCAAATTGAAAAGTTTCTGCAAAGTGAAGGAAACAACCAAAGCTAAAAGGCAACATACAGGAGGAGGGGCAAGATGGCGGAAGAGTAGGGTCCCCAAGTCACCTGTACCCACCAAATTACCTAACTAACCTTCAAATCATCCTGAAAATCTACGAATTCGGCCTGAGATTTAAAAAGAGACCAGATCGAATGCTACAGTATGAAAAGTTCGCACATCTATCAAGGTAGGAAGATGGGGGAAAAGAAATAAAGAAACAAAGGGCATCCAAGGGGAGGGGTCCTGCGAAGAGCCAGGCTATGGCCACAGCGAGTGCCCCCCAGTCAGGAGAGCTCTGTCCCAGAGAAGCAGGAGCTGAACCAACCTTCCAGGGTGGAATTGGGCCCGCAGGGAGTCAGCGCAGGACCTTGGAGGGCGGGGATGCCCTCGGGCTCCCTGGGACACTAACAGACACCTGCATTCCCAAGAGAGTCCACTGAGCTCACTAAGGGGTACACGGCACATGCATTGACCCTGGAGCAGCTCCAAGGGGCTCGGGCAGTGGCTCTGTGCTGAAGGGGCTGCACGAACCTGGGAGGGGCTTGGCTGCGGCGCCTAGGGCAGAGGAAAAGGCTCCGGGCAGAGGGGGCTGTGAGGCTTCAGGAGCAGCTCAGTGGGGCTGGGGAGGCGGTTTGGTGGAGAGGCGGCTGCACGGCCAGGAGCTCGAATCCAACAGTGCAGGCCCCGGAGGACAGGACTCCGGTACACAGCCCAGGATCTGGCCTCGCCCAAGACAGGCAGAGGCCGGGGGGGCCCAGGACCGCAAGGACCCTCCTGCCCAGAGCTGAGCAGATCAGAGGCCCTGCCCCGGAGCCTCCTGGACTGTCAGACGGACTGCTCCGGAGTAACTGGGGGGGCTGAATCCAGGTTTCCAGAGCTGGCCTCTGCCACTGGGATTGTTCCTCCTGGGGCCTCACGGGGTTAACAACCCCCACTGAGCCCTGCAACAGGCAGGGGGCAGATCAGCTCCCCAAACGGCTAACACCTGAAAATCAGCATAACAAGCCCATCCCCCAGAAGACCAGCTAGACGGACAAGTTCCAGGGGAATTCAAGGGACTTAAAGTATACAGAATAAGAAGATACTCCCCCATGTTTTTTTTCATTTCTGATTGCTTCCCCCAACCTTTTCCCCCTTTCTTTCTTTTTCTTTCTCTTTTTATTCTCTTTTTTCCTTTCTTCTTTTTTCTTTCTCTTTTCTTTCCTTCTTTCTCTCCTCTATTTTTCTCCTTTTCCCAATACAACTTGTTTTTGACCACTGTGTACTGAGCAAAATGACTAGAAGGAAAACCTCACCTCAAAAGAAAGAATCAGAAACAGTCCTCTCTCCCACAGAGTTACAAAATCTGGATTACAATTCAATGTCAGAAAGCCAATTCAGAAGCACTATTATACAGCTACTGGTGGCTGTAGAAAAAAGCATAAAGGACTCAATAGACTCATGACTGCAGAATTTAGATCCAATCAGGCAGAAAGTAAAAATAAATTGAATGAGATGCAATCCAAACTAAAAGTCCTAACGACAAGGGTTAACGAGGTGGAAGAACAAGTGAGTGACATAGAAGACAAGTTGATGGCAAAGAGGGAAACTGAGGAAAAAAGAGACAGACAATTAAAAGACCAGAAAGACAGATTAAGGGAAATAAACGACAGCCTGAGGAAGAAAACCCTATGTGTAATTGGGGTTCCAGAGGGCGTCAAAATGGACAGAGGTCCAGAATATGTATTTGAACAAATCCTACCTGAAAACTTTCCTAATCTGGGAAGGGAAACAGGCATTAAGATCCAGGAAATAGAGAGATCCCCTCTAAAATAAATAAAAACCGTCCAACACCTCCACATTTAATAGTGAAGTTTGCAAATTTCAAAGATAAAGAAAAGATCCTTAAAGCAGCAAGAGACAAGAAATCCCTGACCTTTATGGGGAGGAGCATTAGGGTAACAGAAGACCTCTCCACAGCGACCTGGCAGGCAAGAAAGGGCTGGCAGGATATATTCAGGATCCTAAATGAGAAGAACATGCAACCAAGAATACTTTATCCAACAAGGATCTCATTCAAAATGGAAGGAGAGATAAAGAGCTCCCAAGACAGGCAGGAACTGAAAGAATAAGTGACCTCCAAACAAGCTCTGTAAGAAATTTTAAGGGGGACTCTTAAAATTCCCCTTTAAGAAGAAGTTCAGTGGAACAATCCACAAAAAACAAGGGCTGAATAGATATCATGATGACACTAAACTCATACCTTTCAATAGTAACTCTGAACGTGAACGGGCTTAATGACCCAATCAAAAGGCACCGGGTTTCAGACTGGATAAAAAAGCAGAACCCATCAATTTGCTGTCTAAAAGAGACTCATTTTAGACAGAAGGACACCTACAGCCTGAAAATAAATGTTTGGAGAACCATTTACCATTCAAATGGTCCTCAAAAGAAAGCAGGGGTAGCCATCCTTATATCAGATAAACTAAAATTTACCCCGAAGACTGTAGTGAGAGATGAAGAGGGACAGTAAATCATACTTAAAGGATCTATCCAACAAGAGGACTTAACAATTCTCAATATATTGCCCCATATGTGAGAGCTGCCAAATATTTAAAAAAACAATTAATAACCAAAGTGAAGAAATACTTAGATAATAATACACTTATACTTGGTGACTTCAATCTAGTTCTTTCTACCCTTGATAGGTCTTCTAAGCACAACATATCCAATGAAACGAGAGCTTTAAATGATACACTGGACCAGATGGATTTCACAGAAATCTACAGAACTTTACATCCAAACTCAGCTGAGTACACATTCTTCTCAAGTGCACATGGAACTTTCTCCAGAATCGACCACATACTGGGGCACAAATCGGGTCTGAATCGATACCAAAAGATTGGGATTGTCCCCTGCATATACTCAGACCATAATGCCTTGAAAGTAGAACTAGGTATCCCTGAGTGGCTCAGCAGTTTCGCGCCTGCCTTTGGCCCAGGGCGTGAATACGGAGACCCGGGATTGAATCCCACGTCGGGCTTCCGGTGCTAGAAGCCTGCTTCTCCCTCTGCCCGTGTCTCTGCCTCTCTTTCTCTCTCACTGTGTGACTATCATAAATTAAAATTAATAATAAAATAATGAAAAAAAGAAATTAGAACTAAATCACAACAAGAAGTTTGGAAGGAGCTCAAACACGTGGAGGTGAAGGATCATCCTGCTAAAAGATGAAACGGTCAACCAGGAAATTAAGGAAGGATTAAAAAGATTCATGGAAACTAATGAGAATGAACATACAACCGTTCAAAATCTTTGGGATGCAGCAAAAGCAGTCCTAAGGGGGAAATACATCACAATACGAACAGGTGCAGCCAATGTGGAAAACACTGTGGAGGGTCCTCGAGAAGTTAAAAAAAGGGGATCCCTGGGTGGTGCAGTGGTTTGGCACATGCCTTTGGCCCATGTCGCGATCCTGGAGACCCGGGATGGAATCCCATGTCGGACTCACAGTGCATGGAGCCTGCTTCTCCCTCTGCCTGTGTCTCTGCCTCTCTCTCTATGACTATCATAAAAAAAATTTATAAAAGATGTTAAAAATAGAGCTACCCTACGATTCCAAAATTGCAGAGCTAGGTATTTACCCCAAGGATACAAAAGTCGTTTAGTAGTTTCAAAGAGGGACACGCAGCCCAGTGTTTGTAGCAGCATTATCAACAAGAGCCAAACTGTGTATACAGCCCAGATGTCCATCGACTGATGAATGGGCAGAGATGATGTGGTAAATATATCCACTGCGACATCACTGG